>NC_052392.1:22326636-22646636 GCF_009389715.1 Phoenix dactylifera | reverse complement strand
GGAACCCATGCCTTGGCCGGAGTCCATGAGTGAGGATGAAAAGCTTCCAAAGAAGAGACCTTTCGGCCTTGACTTGGATGGCGGTAGCATTGCTGAGAAGCAGCCTTACTTGCATCTCCACTGCAAACAGATGATTTTGCCTAATATCTCCGCTGCTTTGTGTCAACTGCAGTCATCGGCGGTGGATCATGATTTCTCCAAACTTGAAAAAATTAACTTGGTTGCTCCATTACCATTGCATATGCAAGAGAGTTGGGACATTTTGAGCTGTCTACCTTGATGACTTTTTAATTAGAAGTTCGACTGCATTCTGTTCATGGTATTGAAGATGATAAATTGATGCATCCTGGCATTTATATTGATCCTAGATCGCATAAGAATGAGCTTCTGTTTTGCCCTAAAGTAATGCGTTTCCGCATCCATGGAAGATTTTGCCTGTTGCTTGGACGGACGCTCCTAGTTTCAGGATGCATCACATTGAGAAGCAGATAATCTGATGCATTTTATAATGTTCGGCAACATAATATATACTTTGCTGTCCTTTGTTCTAGAGTGTTAGTTGAGGAACTAGTGTCCTGCATTCTTTTGAAACTATTAACAGCACAACGGGTGCTCTGTAATTCATAAATGAATCAGTGGTAGTAATGTCATAGGTTAAAAATCAAAAAAATGAATTAGCTGTTTCTCCACAAGCTTAAATTATTAGCTTGGATTCTTTATCTGATGTTAAGATTCAAGAATCTATCGGTTAATATATGCAGAGTTTTTCCTAAAAGGTCAAAATTAGATGTTAAATAGGTATATCTTGGGATCGAAAAGACCCGCCGGAGTCGGCTGGAAACTTGGTTCAAATGTGGTGCATTCCGATAGGCCCAAGAGGCCTTAAATGCATTCCAAGGGGTTAGTTATAGTTCCCTACCATTACTTTTTAGGTGACATTCATGGTTGGGAGGTGAAGAATTTTCCCATGCGTTGATTTAATCTAGCTGATAAAGCTTGCTTTGATATGTGCCTCGTCTAATAGCTCAATTACTTTTGTGTGCATCATCAAGGATGAGGAAGGAACATTCTTCACCATGTTCAGGAACAGAACATGGTGAAGAATCTTGAGTGCATGTCCCCACAAATCCCGAAAAATTGGCTTTCGGGTTCCCTTTTTTTTTTGAACCTTGAGATCCAGCCCAAGACAAAGCTCATTTACCAAAAGATTGGCATTTTGCACCTAAGAAAAGGTGGGCAGCGAAATGCTCCTTATGGGTTGCGTTAGCCCTGGTGTGACTCATCTGAATGCGACTTCCACCGGACCTACTGATGGACAGCATGATCTAATATCGACTTTGAAATGAATCTACCTGTACGACTCTGGTACTAACCAACACAAAGATAGCGGCTACATTTCTCCTACTTGTCCTAATAGTTACCAATGAACAGCCTGGTTGGTTTAAAAAAGACCAGATGTTTGTTGCATTGTAAAGCTTCGTATTTTTCATTACCTTTTTTTTGTTTCGACCCTTTGATTGTAATCTTCTAATTCATCTTCTTTTTGAAATGAAATTCGGTGGGCCTGCCCATCACCTCCCTCTTGAAGAGAAAGAAGGAAAATCTGAGCTTGGAGAAATATAGATGTTAATAAAACCCATAAGCCTTGTGCACTGTAAAGCCAATGCCCTTACTGTAGCAAACAAGTATGCTAATGCTCGGTGCCGAGTGAAAGCAAATTAGCAATGATGCCTCACAAAAAAAGCTAGCGACGTCTTAGTCCCATTTGATATAATAGTGGGACCCCCAATTTCGTGTGTGGGGAGTCATCTTAGGAGATAGGGATGGAGGACCTGAATTCCTGTCTCTGGTGGCCATACTACTTCCCAGATTTTGTGGATGTCGTGACTGGAGAAATGGGTACCATTAAAGAGGCGGACTACTCACCACGAAATACCTAACCTAGTGTTTTAGGTCGCTGCTGGTATCTAATCTTTTGTCGGGAACGACGCACCTTCCATGGCCGTCAAATTGTTAACCACACAGTCAATTTAAGAAAAAAATGCAACAATACGATTTGCGCTTATATCTCAAAACTTCTAATTGTTTCAATTAGATCCCAAAATTTAGGATATGGTTGTGACGTACCAAAGCCATCCATCTCCATCTGGATTCATGAATATGTGATTGTCGCGTGACATAACTTTAGACGTTACATTCCATAAATATTCTTGTCTTCTTGGTGAGGAGAGAAGGTTTTTTTTTGGAAGGAAAGAAGGAGATCATGTGGCCATAGAGCTGCAAATGGGTCGGGTTGGGTCGAATCCTGAGTGACTCCAATCTGAGCTAGTTTCTTGTTCGGATCTTAATTTTGAATGCAGACCTGATCAGATTGAAAATCAGGTCGGGTCGAATCCATGCATACAAATTTTGACCCGACGGGTCATTCAGGTCAGGTCGGATCCAGGTCTAATATTTTTGTATTCAAAGTTTCACTATATAATAGTAAAAAATTGATTAAAAAAAATGGTCAGGTCGGAACCAGGTCGGGATCAAAATTGAGCGGATCCGACCCGATCCGAAAAATAGAACGGAATCCAAATTTAGGACCTGACCTGGCCCTGCGGGTCTAAAATTCGGATCGAATCAGGTCACGAGTCGACCCGACCCGTTTGTAGCCCTATGTGGCCATCGAATGACTCTTCCCTATTCCTCTTTCTTTTTGATGGCTGCACGGGGTCAGCGGACTTCCATCATTGCTGGCGGCGCCACCACCTTGGAAGAGAAAATATGGCCGCACCACTTCTTCCACAAGCTCCATTCCATAAGGATATGTTGATGAGCTGAAAAATTAATCAATAAATTTAAAAATTATTTAATAAATTCTGATCTTCTGTAGGATAATTTAGTCTTCTACACATCCACATAGTGTTAACGGTGTTAGAGCTCAAATGGATAGGTAGCTGACAGTGCAATAAAAAAACTAGGTATTAGGATTTAATTGAAACAATTAGAAGTCTGCGAGTATAACTACAAATTGCAAAAAATAAAAAAAATGTAGCTATAATTTTTTTAAATTTAATGGCACTCTATTTTTTTCAATTTTAAATGTACAAGTAGATGTGGGAGCTGGAGATCCACATATATGGGCACGATCTTTTCTACATGGCTGACAAAACCATCATCAACTGCTCTCCTTGAAGATGAATTTAACTATTGTTGTATCACATGACACCCAACTGATATTGATGCCCAAGCACGCTGCCATATCCCAGGAGTTTTGGGTAAGCTTGAAAGATTCTTTTCTTATCTTTCAAGTGCAAGGACTCATGAGTCAAGGTTAGATTATTTGACCCACATTGGCCATCTTACCTTAATCTAATTGCACCTTTGAGATTTCCACACAACCATCCATGAGAGGACGATAGCGCAAGAAAAACAATACTGATTTTTTTTAAAAAAAAATTAGTTGGATCACATTTAGCAACTTGATGGTACATCAGTCCAACCACAAACTGACACGCACAAATTTTTTACAAAAATAATTATTATATATTTATATATATTACTTTATGGTTGAATTTGCTCCCCGTTGAGCTACCAGACCTAATCAAACTAATAATTGTTTGACGAGCGCGGAGACTAAGGTGTGGCAAGATTCTTTTAGAAAATGATTAATGAATAAGATAATGGCTATACGTACCGGCAAGTTTGAATAAAGAAAGTTGGCGGAGGGGCAAGTCTGAATAAAGATAGCTGGCGGAGAGGCAAAAGGAGGACTTCATCAAACAACCTCCACAGTCAAGGATGCATGAGTTATCCGCTCTTAAACCACTGAACTGGAATAAAGATCCTCATAAATTTAAACATAAATTCTACCAAAAAAAGTGTTTTTAGCTTTCTAAAAAAAGCTAAAAGAGTTTTTCGAAATTTTTACTAAATACTTTAATTTTTTCTAAAAGTGCTTTTTTTTCAAAACAGGACTTCATTCTATACAAATAAAAAAAATTAAAAAAGAACATGGAAACCACTCCTAACAAACAAAAAAAGAAAAGAAAAAAATAATGTGCAACAAATAAGCCATGGATGAACGGTCTCCGTTTCAAATTGTCAGATGAAGGAGTCCTCCAAGACAATCGGAATATCTAGTTATTGGTAATCTCAAATCTCAGTAGATGGCTAAGATTATTATTGGTAATATTATTATTATCAATAATATTACTATTATCCACAATATTACTATTATCGACAATATTATTAATAGTAATATTAAGTGTAAACTATGTCGATATTATCGAATCTCGCTTCTATTCTCACTCCAATAGAAGTACCTGCAATTAATTCTCTGAATCTATAAAAAAAGAAGAGATAATAAGCTCAATAACCTAGTAAGTATGAATACTTTATCCAGATAAATCATGCAATAGTTTAAGACATAATAGCCATATAAGTATCTTTATCCTGAACGAGTATTTAAACTAAATCAATTTCTTTTCAAAACACAATTCCAACAAATCTAGTATCTCTGAAAAAATCATATTGATATTCATAAGTTTGATTAAAATATATCAAATTCAACTCATTAACCTTTTAACTATGGCAACATTTATAACGTATGGCTAAGCCAAAAAATAATACTTATATCCTATGAAGTGAGTTAGAATACCGTATTTACACCTCATGGTGAGGCCAGAACAATGAGCTTAGTAATAATCAGAGTGCCAATGCATAACTCTCAAATAATGGCATCTAAAATTATCACAACTCAGTACCTCATCCAAAAAAGCTAGTTAGAATATATTATTTAAATTTCTTAATCCCTTGTATTTTCAATAGATAGCTAAGACTAAAATTAGGATTTATCTTGACTAATGGTAGGTGAGGACATTTATAAAAAATGAACAGTCTGATAAATTCAAAACTAAAAACTATATTGAATCATTAATTTAAAAATTTATTAATTAAGATTTTTAGAAAAGAAAAATATTGATCAAAAAATATTTTCAAATTTTATTATTTTATATTTATTGGTGGGTGGCCCATACCGATATAAACCGAGATCTTGGCATGTGAACGATTCTTATTTTAGATAGATGTTGTAGACTTGACATCAATAATTACGTCGACGATCTGGTACTGGCTCGAGGGATATGAGACAGCGAGGAATATTATATGGCACAACACGAGAGTTTTGGTCATACAAGATCCGGTACAAAATTAATTATATAATCATAATTGGCAATAGATTATTAGTGTGTCTACATCGACTCAAAATACGACAACTTAGACAATACATATTGGCCTAGGTACTTGTCGCCACTCTTCCATAACTTGCTTTTTTAAGGGGTTCAGAGTCCAAACCTAGCAATATGTTACCGCCCCTCATTATACTTCTATAAAAAGGAAAAATCCTATCTATATTTATTCAACAGGTACAAGTATGGATATGAATGTCAAATGAATATTGTAACCGTAAATCCGAAACATCTGTTGCGTGTAAATCGGCTAATCAGCGGAAAGGTCTGTGCCTTAAATGGGGGCTCAATAATCTCTTCTCACCAAGGCGCCTTTTGGGGGCAAAACCGTGAGGGGTGGAAAGAGTGGTTCCACCTGGGGCGCCACCCTCTCTCAATAACCTCTTCTCACCGAGGCGCCTTTTGGGGGCAAAATCGTGAGGGGTGGAAAGGGTGGTTCCACCCGGGGCGCCACCAGAGGGTGGACCCCCGGGAGCGGTCGACGATCCCCGATCCCCAGAGCGGACAATATCTCGGTGAGGACGCAGTCGCTTTCCGTGCTCGGCTGGTGTGCGGACTGTTGCCGAGGTGAAAACCCCGCAACAGATGGCGCTAGAGGAAGGGCCCTGGCCACGCACAGACCTTCCCGCTTGGGGGGCTGTGTTGTGGGATGGGGTTCCGAATTTTAGTCCCACATCGGCTAATCAGCGGAAAGGTCTGTGCCCTAAGTGGGGGGCTCAATAATCTCTTCTCACCGAGGTGCCTTTTGGGGGCAAAACCGTGAGGGTGGAAAGGGTGGTTCCACCTGGGGCGCCACCAGAGGGTGGACCCCTGGGAGCGGTCGACGATCCCCGATCCCCAGAGCGGACAATACCTCGGTGAGGATACAGTCGCTTTTTCTGCTCGGCTGGTGTGCGGACTGTTACCGGGGTGAAAACCCCGCAACAGGTATCATAAGACAATATCAGATTATAAAACTACATGCACAAAATGGATAATGTCCTTCAATTTTCACCTTTCTTTAATTAGCATCCAGATACTAATTCATATGGCATGATACCCAAGTGAAAATGATGGCCAAGAAAGGTTTTTATCTTTTTAATTACAAGGGCACATAGTGTGAGCTTAGAAATTTAATGTCGCACCGGCCATCATAGAGTGGACGACTACATTGCCTTTCATCCATTTACAGCCACGTAGGAGCACCTTCTAACCTACTAGCATGTTGAGAACAGAGCTAGCTTTTGCCAAGAAATTTTGGTATCTGCATCCATGGTAAAGCACTACCTTCTAAGCTTGGCAAGGCAATTTACATCAAAAGACGATGAGTGTATGAAATTTCTTTTTTATCAAAAAAAATTAAGAGAAAAAAATTGATTGAACTCCTAAGAGAGAAATTATATCCTACATTATGTGCACCCATGGTGGTACACCATATCAACCACCTCGTCTTGTTTCCTCTTGCTTTTTATTAAATAAAATAAAAAATAAAAGCAACCCTCTTCTCCTCCTTTGCTCCTACTAAGCCTTGTTTGGCAAAACTATTGGCAGTAGAGCTTTCGCAAGTAGAGCATTTTGAAGTAGAGTTTTTTGAAGTAGACCTTTTATAAAAAACTATTTACTGTTTGGTAACTATATTTCTAAACTGTTATCGAAATTTAATATGTGTTTGATAAATAAACTGAGAAAATACTTTTGGTATGACAAAATAACCATAAAAAAATATTGCATAATATTATACAAGAGAGCATAATAAAATACAATATATATTAATATATAAATATACGATATAGTATAATATTACTATAATGTAATATAATATTATAATATAGTAATATAATATTGTATATTATAGCATAATAATATAACATAATTTAATATTATATAAAATAACATATTAATGTATTATGATAATACAATATTATATTTATAGTATAATACAATAATAAAGATATAAAATATTATAATTATTATCATTATATATTAATATTTTACTAATATAATATTTTTAGAAACTATAAAGGCACACAATCATACTTGCAAAAGTGAGATTGGTAATATAAAGGGATATTTTCTATCTTTATAATATTTTATCATGGGTATTTTAGTCCAAAATAAAAAAAATATAAATTAAAACAACTTTCTGACACATGCTAAAAGTGCTTTTCCAAAAAAGCTCTATTTTGAAGCTTCTCGTAAGAAGCTATTTTATAATAATATTATTTTATGCTTTTATTAATGATGCATGTAGAGAAGGCCATTTTGATCTGCCCCATATAATTAGAAATTCTTCCTTATATAGACAGATATGATCCAATGGTAGCATGATTGTCACTTGTTTTAGGACTTGTGATGTAACAGAGCTTTTCTTTTGATTTTTTTTTTTTTTGATGTATTAATAACTATTGGTTAATACAGGTAAGTCTTGAATACTCAGCATCTATTTTCTACATGATTCATCATGCAATACCGAAAGTTTAATTTGACCTGATTGTCAAAAAAATGTATTATTTTATTAGAGAATGCACAACAAGAAGAGAATAGGTGGTGCCATATAAAAATCTGAATTAAAATTTAAAATCTATTTAGGATGTGTTATCGAAAAAGATATGGTAGGATAATTTTTACCTGTATTCATGCATCTAATAGAAAACTGTAAGATGACCTCTGAGTGTATCATCTTTCATTTTGGTTAATAAACTCCTTTGGATTAAGGGACGGTCCATGTTTGTCTAGATCTATTCAGATGCTAGACAACCTGCCCGACCCACTTAGGCTTGAAGAGTTTTGGCGGGTCTGGACCTGGATTTAAAGCCTAGCAGGTCAGACCAAGCTTGAAATATGAGCTCGTCCCTTAAACAAGCTGGACTCGATTAGGTTCCCAGAATCTATATAATGCATAACATATAATATATATATAGCCACCCATGCCTGACTTGGTGACCCAGGTAGTTTGAATTAAACTAGGCGGTTCACTTGGTTAAGGGGAAAAATGAGGTGGCTAGGGTTATAGCCTCCTCACCTCAATCCACCACCACCAAACTGCTCAAAAGGGGAGAGAACTAGAGGAGTTTTGCCTCTATGCTAATGAATGAGGCAGCTCAAAGTCCTCCAAATTGATGCAATAGTCACTATCGTGATACACCTTCGCCGCCATATATCAACACGATCTCTTCTTCCATTTGAGGTTCCGCATCGCCAAGCCAGCGGAGGATGGCCTCAAGCTTCTATCGCATGATCTTGCTATTTGTTGCGGTCAATACATAGATGATGGGGGAGAGGTGCTAGAAGTCGTTGGATCCTACAATGCAGGGTGATTTACTTGCTAGGCGGAGATTAGAGGAGGAAGGGAGAACTTCTTAGAGAATGTGGTGGCGGGGGTAGCGATGGAGGCGAAGGGGGTATTGCTGTGAGAGATCGAATAGCTGTTCTTCTTCGAAGACTTCTTGGAGGAGTGGAAGAAGGCTCCCATGGAGAGCTTCATGGCTTCTTAGACCTAGAGAGAGGGAGAAAAGGCGGGACAGGAGGGGAGGGGGGAGAGAGAGAGAAATGCTAAGGGAAAAATGGGGTTGGGACATCGGGGTAGGATTAAAAAGGAAGAGTGGCGTGTGGGGGTGCTACTTGGGGCTAGAGGAGCTCCTTCAACCTTCAAGAGCTCCGTCTCAATCATCCACTTGATCAGGTCGCTAGGGTTATCCCACTTTCAAATTAATTGTAGGCTCTCAAAATTCATTGGCATGCAGTTTACTTAGTCCAGAAAGCCTGAGGCTCAGTTCGAAGCCTAAATAAGTACAAGGCCCATGCCTATGAAGTAGGCCTGAAAGTCAGCTTGGTCGAGCTCGAGTCTGACTAATCTTTGGTCATATTTGACTAACTCATATGGTGCCTTTTGTTTTATAGTACCCAAGCCTATCTATAAGCATTGAGAAATATCTAATTGCTGTGAGTATATGACATAGGGATTAGGCATGAAAAATCAAAAAAAAATATACTGCACCATATGTACTATGCTAATGATGCACGATGGGAACAAATTGAGATGAAATGTATGGGGCGGCAATTCGAGACGAGGTGCGTGGCAGTGAGTGATTGGTGTGATAGGATATAATTTCTGGAAAGATCTAAACCCAATCCTCATGTTTGGCCCTTTATGACACTACGTCCGACCACTTGGGTTGTACGAACTAACAAGCCAATAGATGGTGCGAAGGTGGCAACTTAGGAGCAAGTATTTTGGCTTTTTTATTTTTTTTACCAAAAGTTTCCCAACATGAAGCGGGCCGGCCAGCCACTGGCTGCAGCGCACCTCAACACCTTAATAGCCGGACAGGAGCCGGCTGGAGCAAGCTGGCTCCAAGTCCAATCAAAGAACAGTCCGAGGCATCTCCGCCCGATGCCCGTCGTGATATTCGAGAAAGCCACGGGCCCCAGCCACGAGAAATTGTATCCTATGCGGTTGTGCTGCTTCGCGTGACGGCAGCGTGACATCCTCTCTCACCTCACTCACCTACCGCGGTTCACCCACTCCACCCTCCCCTTTCCTCTCTCTCTCTCTGTCTCAACATCGTCTCTCCTCCGGGGGTCATGATGCTTCTATCCTTTATAACACCGGGGCCGCATCATCACGAGCAAAAGCTAGAGCACTCTCAGAAAGCAGAGGAGTAGAGCACTCTCTCTCCCAACCCCCTGCTCTTCTTCTCATTCTTATTTTCCACTCAACATCCTGAGAAATGGGCAGCCTGCTTGAGGCGGAAAGAGTGGTAACCGGATGGGCCGCAAGGGATCCCAGTGGCTTTCTCTCTCCCTACAGCTACACGCTAAGGTAATCAATCAACCAGCATATGCTTCAAATGGCTTTTTTCCCTTCTTCTCTTGGCTTGAGAACAAGTTCCGTTGTCTAAAACAGGAAGACCGGGCCGGAGGATGTGGTGATAAAGGTGTTGTACTGCGGTGTCTGCCACACCGATGTCCACCAGGCCAAGAACCATCTTGGAATGTCCAAATACCCCATGGTTCCAGGGTATAATTAAACAACTGACATACATAATATAAATAGCATCTATACTTCGTATCAAAATGCATATATATGCTTATTGTTTTTGTTTTTGGTAAGTAAAACTTTTTCTTTGGTAAGTTGCTTATTGTTCATGCTGGTGTTGGTTCAATTTGTTTGGTGAGAGAAGGCATGAGGTGGTGGGGGAGGTGGTGGAGGTGGGGAGGGAGGTGAGCAAGGTGCGGGTGGGGGACGTGGTGGGTGCGGGGGTGATCGTAGGGTGCTGCCGGGAGTGCGGGTCCTGCAAGGCCAACATCGAGCAGTACTGCAACAAGCGCATCTGGTCCTACAACGACGTCTACACCGACGGCAAGCCCACCCAGGGCGGTTTCGCTTCCGCCATGGTCGTCGACCAAAAGTGAGTACTGAACTATAAAATAAAAAAAAAAAAAAACTAGTTTTATCTTGTTTTTGTTGTCCATGAATTTATTAGTAGCTGCTGATGGCTGAATAGGAAATTGTCTTACATATATTCAACCTTACCTGTATATGTTTTTCTCTATATTCTTCCTCACATGGATTTGTTTTTTCCTAAGACCAAAAGAAAGAAAAAAAGACCAAATAGTAACTCAAAATTCATATTCTTCTTCTTCTTCTTCTTCTCTCTAAAAAAAAAAAAAAAATCAAACCATCGTTCCGGAGCTTTACTACTTCTCCAGTGTCAGGGACAAACAGAAAAGATGCATAGGTTTTCTAGTGATATTAATTTCTATGCTATTGTAGTTATAGTAAAACTTTTACAAGCAAGACAGGTGATGTATTTTTTGTCTACGTAATTTTATATTCTATATGTTAAATATGAAAAGAGATGCTTGCGGATATACTTGGTTTGATTTGGCAAGAGAATTTTTAAGAAAATCTTCGTCACTCTCAACTGCCGTAGCTTCGTGCCGAAAAAAAGCCTAACCAAAACGTGAGGTGGCTATTGGTTGCTGCTTGTATTCCACCAAAAAAATAAATTCCCTTTTTTTTTAATAAAATCAATTGTTTTTTCTGGAAAGGAATCATGTAACCAAACAGGGCAACCGCAACCCAAGAAATGCTTCTGCGCAACAACCAATTAACGAACGCCAACTCAAAGGACTTCAGAATGGACAAGGTAACTAGAGGCTACGTCACCAAAACGTAATTATAAGGAGCAGAACACCTATTTCCTTTGCTTTCCAGAGAAGCAAACTTGCTCTGCGCCCTTTTGAATACTTGGAATTTTCGATCGATAGGTTTGTGCTAAAGATACCGTCAGGCCTCGCACCCGAGCAAGCAGCTCCCCTGCTATGCGCAGGGGTGACCGTATACAGTCCTCTGAGACACTTCGGGCTGACGAAAGGTGGGCTGAGGGGTGCTATCATGGGTCTAGGAGGGGTTGGCCATATGGGGGTGAAGATTGCCAAGGCCATGGGCCACCATGTTACCGTGATCAGCTCCTCCGACCGCAAGCGGACGGAGGCCATGGACCACCTCGGCGCCGACGCCTACCTTGTGAGCTCCGATGAGGCCCAGATGGCCGCAGCCATCGACTCCCTCGACTACATTATCGACACGGTGCCGGCGTTCCACCCCCTGGAGCCCTACCTCTCGCTGCTCAAGGTGGATGGCAAGCTCATTCTGATGGGCGTCATCAACCAGCCCCTGCAGTTCGTCACTCCCGCGGTGATGTTAGGTGAGCTGATACTTTGATCTTAATCTATTTGGTATTTTTTTTTGGCTTCCTTGCCAACCTGCGAAGTACGTATCTACCTAACATTGTGATTTGTTCTGTTCTCCTTGGATCCCTCTGTTGGCTTTTCTTTGGAGCTAGCTTGGACTGGGTCCAAACAGGCAGGTTTGATAGTTTGAAACAAATTATTACTTGTTATTAAACAGTGGTCCCTCGGAGACTTGGGAGTGGTGTAACCTTAGAGCCACAACTTGTATCGGGATCCATCCAAATCCCACCAACCCTACCTGCTTCTTGGACTTGGCTGGGTTGAAGTTTTCAACGTTAAAAAAAAAACAAAGGGGGTCAAGTTGGATCAGAGTGCAACTCGCATCCATCGAGGTACCAGCCCAAGCGAACCCAACCAATGTCCTAGGTTGTGGTCCTCCTATAGAACTTATAACAGGAGAATGTGGGGCCGGAAACTGTATTAACACCTAAATAAAATAGGGACTATGGTACCCAAAAACTAATAATAACAGCAAAATGGGAACTAGGCCCTTGGTGCTTTAGTTTGGAACAGGCATTGAGATCAGTCCAAATGACTGCAATCAATGCAAAGTCGGGTCAGGAGACAGATTTGGTGCAGCTCCAGTAGCAACATTATACACCTATCTTTACCTGAAGCATGAAACCCGTCGTGGCTCTTTTGCATTGAATCGGAGAAAAAAGACAATTTTATCATGTCGAAGTCATTCAACCGGATGTAAGTTTAGCTAGTAGCATTTGTATTTAATGCCGCTGCTCATACCCAACATGCTTCTTTTAGTTCTCAAACGAGAAAAGAACCGAAGAATAAGAAAAGTTGGTCACTGTGTCCTGGATTTGCAGAGAATGCTGACGCACTCTGGTCTTTGCCGACTCCATACAGCGCTCTCCAATATGTCGTCTATTAAGCACGTAGAATGGCTAAATTGATGATGGTCGCTATGTCACTGTACATTCTGAAATTTGAGTGTGTTCATGATGTGACTACACCTATATGTGATGATCATGGTTTTATTTCTGAAGGGAGGAAAACAATTAGTGGGAGCTTCATAGGGAGCATGGACGAGACACGGGAGATGTTGGAGTTTTGCGAGAAGAAAGGCTTGACTTCAATGATTGAGATGGTGAAGATGGAGCAAATCAACGAGGCTCTGGAGAGATTGGAGCGCAATGATGTCAGGTACCGTTTTGTGGTAGACGTGGCCGGCAGCAAGCTTGACCCGTGATCCTCTAATAAGCAAACGCTTCAAAACGGAAACGGTCCTGAATCCTGATGCAGCACTTCCTTCTTCTTGCCTTTCTTTACCTTTACATCTGTTCAAAGTTCGTGTTTCCCTATCGACTGGTTTTCCGCATTGTTTCGTTTTGATGATGGTCTGATTATACTGTAATTCGGTGAGCTCTGTTGCATAAGTTGATGAGTTGTAACTAATTACGGATGACCAACTCTTTCCGTATTATACATCCGGTATGGTGTTATCTAATGGATATTGATGGGTGTGATCCATGAATAGTTATGTAAAAACAGGAATTATAGAATAGTTTATATAAAACTTTTCATTTGCTGGATATATTTCAAATTTGAAGGTTCAACTTCCAGATAAATGAGAATCGGAGGAGAAGCCTTTGACATAGAGTATATAATCACCACCGAGCACTTGTTCAGATGATATCGCCGCTTACCATGCAAGCAAAGGAGTCGGAGGTTTGACTCTGGTTAGCATCAGCCATCCGAGGGTGGGAAGGAATTAACCCTTTCTACTTGCAATCTGTTAAAAAAAAAAAAAAGGAAACATAAACCATAAAATCCCTTTTATGATGAATTATTGGTCTTGTACAATTACAAACGTTACAAAATTTCTACCAATTTTAAGCTATTTAGAATTTTAAAGATCTAAGCACAATTACCTATGTATATAATGGTACTAGAAGTACCGCTAAATTCTGCACCGCCGGAAGGCCAATTCTAGGTTTGTCTAACAATACGAAGCAATTTTTAGCTATTATAAATGCCATACCCTGATTCAAAGATACGTGCCGATGGGATAGGGCAATCTGTTGTACACATGTGAAACCTTCCTCGCAAGCATACCAACCGTTCTAAGATCTACCAAGAATACAGAGAGAATAAAATTTCTAGAAATAACTAGATTTCTAAAAGTTTGAATTGGCAACACCCCAATCCCAAATAATTACAAGTTCAAATATTAAGGCACAACTACAAAGTAACACATTTAAATCAGTTGCTGCCGAATCCATACCAAAGGGGAAGTGCCGCTCGACAACCTAGAGGTCGGCTGAAGACGAGCTAAGCAGGCTAATTGAGGCGTCGGGCACCGGTCTCCTCCGCTGGATGGCCTGCAAGAAATCCACTTGCTGGAGAGTTTCTGGCGAGGACCCTTCGATGCCTAAGTCAGAATAATAAGGCAATAGTATGGAAGGAAGAGATTTCTCAACAGAGAGTGGTCTTTCTGAGTGATAGTGAGTATTTATTATGCGCGTACTTCAAGTTTCCCAACTTTTCCTCTTTATATAGGGGAGCCAGTCTTGTTATTACCCGGGTCGACGTAACGTGCAATGATACCAGGCACTGGCCGATGGTACGGCCGCGTTGCGGGGGTCAATCCGCATGGGTAGAGTGCGGTGCAGATCTGACAAGAGACATGGGATTGTCACGACTGCGGACTGCCGGAGCTATCGGTTATTAGGATCGACAGCCCCCATCGATCGATTGTTGATTTACTCTGGAGGTAGTGGATTAGAGGCCGGGACAGGCACTCCTTGGTTATGTTGGGCACGCACATACCAATCTAGCCGCCCGCGCCGAATGAGTGCTTCGATTTTATCCTTGAGCCGAGTGCACTACTCTCATCATCGCGGTCCTAGTGGAAGTGGTAGTACTTCGTTTGGCTTCTCTTGGTCACCGGGCTCTTCATCGGATCTGGAGAGCGTAAGTAGCCTCGACCCTCAATCTCCATGAGGATCTGGGCCCTTGGGGCGGTGAGAGGGGTATACCTCTCAAACTTTCGAGGAGGGCTCTTGGCCGTTGCAGGCCCCTCTCACACCGAGGTGAGATGCTCCTCGACCCTCTTTGCTCCCCGCATCCCCTCTTGCTTCCCTAGGGGGTCTCCCATCGGCGGACTCACGGTAGCGGGCTATGGCTTCCTCGGCATGGGCATATTGTCAGCCCGTGCCAACATTTCGGCGAAGTCGTCGAAAAAGCGCTTTTTCAGGAAGAAAAGGAAACTCGATGGCCGCAGACTACTCTTCATTGTAGACATCGCTACCGAGTGGTTTAGGTTGCGGACCTCCAACGTCGTTACACTGAAGTGGGTGATATATTCTCTAAGGGATTCCCTCTTCTTCTGCTTGATGTCGAGCAGTGCGTCCGAGCCGTGACATCGTTTTCGGCTAAAGACGAAGTATGCCGCAAAGAGGCGGGCGAGCTGTCCGAAGGAGTGGATGAATTCGGGCCGAAGCCCGGAGAACCAAAACTGAGCTGCTTTGCAATAGGTGGTAGAGAATATCGGTGGATTCATGTAGCACCATAGGAAGCTTGAAGCTCTCAAGGTGGTCCAAAGGGTCTGAGGTATCGTTATATGGCTCTACTTGCAGCATCTTGAGCCGAGGTGGGATTGGCCTCCATGATCTGCTAGAAAAAAAGAGGCTTTGAAGAGAAATTAAAGTTGTTGCTCGCCTCCGAGCATGTCCTTTGAGGGCCTGAATTTGCTGGCTCATTTTCTAGATTCTCCTATCGAGGTCGGTTTCCTACTGAGGTGGGGGCTCTACAAGGCGAACAAGTGAGAGGCTCTAGACAGCCCCATCGGAATGAGGACTCAGAGTGCATTTTTTCCATTCTAGCTGAGGCGCTCTGTCGAGTGTATCGACTCTAATGCGACCACTCAGGATTCCGGTCCTGAGAGTGGTAGCTGATCGGGTGCATTTGGTATGCCGACAACTATGAGTCGAGGCTAGGTTGGCCAAATTCTGACCGAGATGGCTCTAATCGCACCACCGCATGCTGCAGACCTTGGACCACCGTGGTCAACACTTGCACCTGTTAAGTGAGCAAGTCGAACTGCTCCTTCTCTACAGGAGCGGTGAGCCATTCCTGTGGAGCGAGTTCGGTGCTCTGTAATGACTTTCGGGAGTTAATTTATAACTCCATTACTGGGGCCCAAATTGTAGCTAGACTCTGAGTTCAAAGGTAGAACACAAAATCTAATTATTTTACCAATAATAAGAAAATCTTATTTTCTGAAAAGATGTAATATTTTATGGGGTCATCGATCATGTATGGGTATCCAAAGAGTTTCGAATGTTTAACATGCATGGATGGTTTTCAAAGAAATGCTTCAAACATTTTTAGAAATATAAAGTTTCAAGCAAAGATCTCCAAAAATTATAATATTTCCTCCCAAACATGGCAATAGTCCTTAACCATGAATATATACAAATTTTGAAAACATCTAAGAGTTTCGATATCATGATATGTCATTCTTGATCCTATTTATATGTATACAAAAAAAATATTTAGCAAGAACAAGGGTTGAAGTTTTAATTTCAGGTCATGTTGATGATTAATAATAAATTAATAATGCGTCGTATTGTATTGAGTACGATACATGCCAGCAATATAACTTCGGCACAGGATTCCGGCACAAATTGCACTAGTGGTGGCATAAATCTTGTGCCAACCAATGCTTCATGATAACAATATATCAACATGGGATGATAGAAACCATGTGGTCCGAAACTCTTAGCATTTAATAGCGAAACATGCAATTTATTTTAAAAAAGTGTTCCACAAAGTAGAATGTCCAAAATTTTCTAAGATTAATAAGTTAATATAATTATGTATTATAGAGATTTGTAGTTAAAAATATTTTAGTTAGGTTAAAGCTACTTAGCGAACATGCTAAGTTGAACAAGAGAGTTCTACTCCGAAATAATCTTCTATAGCACCTAACAACTATAAAAATTCTATACATCAAAACATAGCTCCTAGAACCCTTCAATATATCGAAGTATTCTATCAGAACTCACATTATTTGTTTAATCTAATTACCCCCCAAAACATCATGCAAGACACAATAATTCATAATTAATAAAATAAAACTTCAAAATAGTGACAAATAATTTCAATTAATAGGAGAGCCAATTTATAGTTACTTTTGATAAAATAATGCGATCCTGACAAGCCCATCAATTTTTAAGCTTGGACTTTCCGTATAATAAAATTGATCCATAATTAGCAAAATTCATTGTTAAAACACTAAATGTTAATTTTCTTAAAATCCCTAGAGCATGAAGATATGAAATATGTAGGCTATGTTGCCGGAACTCTTTTGATATAATCACGAACATAAACTTAGACATTAGATTTTTCTCAAATCCACCGGCTGTCCTATATCATGGATTCGGTAATCGAGCAAGAATTGGGCTAATTTCCTGCTAGATTCATGGACAGGAAATCCCATTTTAGCACGTCCGATATCAACCAAAAGGATGGGATTTTCATTGGAACTTTGGCGGGCCTTTAGAAGACTCCGAGTTGGGCGAACTGCTAGGCTCGATTTTTGTAGAAAATTCATGTAAAAGATGGGAGAAAGAAAGAAGAAAGTGGGTGCTAAGAGTAGGGTTGCAAATGGGTCTGGTCGACCCGTGACTCGACCTGCGTAAGACCCGATCCGATCCGAATTTTAGGACCCGCGGCCAGATCGGATCCTAAATTTGGACTGTTCTATTTTTCGGATCGGATTGGGTCCACCCAATCCGACCTGCATTCGGACCCGATCCAACCCATTTTTTTGCTTGATGTTATTTACTATTATATAGTAAAAATTTGAATATAAAAATACATAGATCCGGATCCGACCCGATCTAATCCGAATGACCCGTTGGGTCAAAATTTATAGGCATGGACCCGACCTAACCCGACATAATTTTCAACTGGATCGGGTTTGGGTCCAAAATTAAAATCCGAACTAAAAATCGAGTCGGATCGGGATCATTCAGGATCTGACCCATTCGCAGCCCTAGCTAAGAGAGAGAGAGAGAGACAAAAAAGAGGAGGCTTTGGGGCAGGTGAGTAAGAGAGAGAGAGAGAGAGAGAGAGAGAGAGAGAGAGAGAGAGAGAGGAGGAGGTGGAAGAAGGGTGGCAGGGGCTACCGGATGGCAGTATTTGGTTGGTAGGGGGAGGTGGTGGTGTGGTGTGGACAGGACCTGTCTTTTGGCAGACCAGGTCAGTTCAGGTAACAACACTTGTTTACCTGATCGTTCTAAATTCTTACAGTTGGACGGGACCCACTTGACTTGTCCAGAAGCGTTTGATTCGAACCAGTTGGATCTGGTGCCGACCCAAATTCGATATATTCCAACTTGTGCGTTACATTAACGGTCCAGATAGCGTTACACAAAGTCGATTATATCGTGTAGCAGACTCGCACACGATCAAAGAATTATTATTAGAAGTGGGTCCTTTTTATTTGAGCAGCGGCGGAGCGGAGCGAAAGTGAGAAGTGAGGGTGGGCGATGGGGAGTTCCAACACGGGTGGAGGGGACGGGGACGGGGACGGGGACGAGGACGAGAGCCCGATGGAAGGGGGCGGAGAGGCGAAGGCCGACCCCTCCGCCTCCGACTCCCCCGCCGCCGGCCTCTTCTCCGAGGGAGAGAAGGTCCTCGCCTACCACGGCCCTCGCATCTACGAAGCCAAGGTCAGGGTTTAGGGCTTCAAGATTTCTTCTTTCTCGATCCTTCTATCGTTCTTTTGTTGTAATTTTGTTTACGGTCTCAAGATTTCTCGCTTCTTGACATTTTTTAAATTTTATCGCTCTTTCGAAGTCACTTTTTTTTGGTTTCAAGATATCATCTTTCTTGACTTCTTGTTGCGATTTTTTTACGGGTTCGCTTTTATTTTGCTGCACAATGGTGGAAAGAATTGTTTGTTCGTTGTCGTCAAAGATCTTAAGTTCACTTCTTGACCGTAGTTGCAATCAGCTATGAAATTTGTACCAGGTTTCTTCTTTATCGACTTCTTGTTACTCTCTGGTGGTGATTCTTTTTGTCTGTTTATTTTCTATTTATGCTGTTGCTATTATATGCGGCACAGTTGTGGAAAGATTAGTCTGTTAGTAGTCATCTAAAGTTTTAGAGCTTTGAATAAAGTTTGCTTCTTGGCCATAGTTGTATTTTCCCACTTCTCAAAAATAATTGTAATGTGCCGCAGATTTACTTTTTGTGGACTTAGAGAAAAAAATTTCTCAGGATTTTTGACAACTACTTCGGGACATTTGCATTGTTTTGTTTTTGAATAACGAACTGTATAAAAGATTTACATCATTTTTTTTTCTTTAGCCATCTCTAGAATTTGACACTAAAATGACATAATTTTTCCTGATTATGTTTATGTTTAGGCGAGAGTAAATTTAGTGGTTCTAGTTCTCTTTTCAGGGGATGCTGGGGTAGGAATGAACTTTGCTTGTTAAGATGCTCAAATTGATGAAATTCGCTATAATATAAGATATTGAAGACTGGATATTTGACT
This sequence comes from Phoenix dactylifera, assembly GCF_009389715.1. NCBI lineage: Eukaryota > Viridiplantae > Streptophyta > Magnoliopsida > Arecales > Arecaceae > Phoenix > Phoenix dactylifera. The sequence continues at coordinate 22,627,139 of NC_052392.1, read as the reverse complement.
GGAGGATTAGGGAGACAACTGAAGTTTTACATGCATGTCATGTCCAATTAGGGTCCTAAAGATATATATATACATATATGTATATGTATATATGTACATATACGTACATGTACATATATATATATATATATATATATATATATATAAATATACACATACATACATACAGATACGGATGCATTCGCGCATACGCATACGCATGCATATCCATGCGCGCGCATACATACATACATGTGCACGCATACGTACGCATATACATACGCCTACGCATATACATACGTACGCATACATACATACACATATACATACTCACACAGACACAGACATACATACCTACGCATAAGCACGCACGCATACGTACGCATATACATACCTACGCATATACATACGTACGCATACATACGTATGCATACATACGTACGCATATACATATGCACGCAGACACAGACAGACAGACATACACAGACACAGACAGACATCCACACACACATACATTCACACACATACACACACACACACACGCATACACACACGCACATACATAGACATATACATACATACATACAAAGACATATACATACATACTTACATATACATACATAGATGTATATACACATACATATATATAAATACATGCATACATATCTCTTTTCTTCGAACATCCCGCTTATAATTTTTTTTTAAAACTTAATTTTGTCTTGGTCAAGGTTCAAAAAGCTGAGCCACGAAAGGATGAATGGAGATATTTCGTCCATTATCTTGTAAGTTAAGTTATTATACTTACATCTAATGCAGTTTGGTATCTGATCACGTCTATTTTCATACCTCTCAGTTGGGTTCCCCCTTGAATGGTTATCAATGCTTGCTCTTATTCTTGGCCCTATGGTTTAGCGTCAGCCAAATATATATAGATATCCAACAATTGGTAACCTCTGCCTTTCATTTTGCAGGGTTGGAGCAAGAAGTAAGTATGATCTGGATGCGACTGCTCTAAGTATTTTCTTTGTGTCCTTACTGATGTTTATTCCTCTATATATATTTCAGATTCTTATTTCTTTGTTGAGAAAATTTGACCAAGCACTGGAGTTTCCAATAGTAATAAAATGAGTCTGCTTTTATTTCCTTCATGCTTGATGAAGATTTATGATCATCTACGCAGTATAACATTTTTGCATCTGTCATATAAAATTTTCAAGGAATGATGTTTCTTAACATGATACACACTGATTCATATGTGGGACCTTTTATGTCATCAAATGCCCTTTGACTGAAAGAGTAAATTGTAGAATCTATATTCAATGGAAACCCGTAGCTTCTTTATCTTCCATCAAGAAATAACAGGCCTTGAGCATTATTAAGATGCCTCCGTCAGCTGTGGCACCTTTAGTTTAGTACACAAGCCTCTGCATCTTTTATGGGATTTCACGTGCAAATATGTTTTGTTTAATTTACTAAGAGAAAGGAATCACTTCTTCAAAAGGTTGGAAAAATATGTAATCATAAACGTGGAGTATGGATGAAGCAAACTGAGGTTTAAACCAATGTTTGAAAATCCAAAACATCTTCTCAACTCAATATTAAGTCAAGTTGTGTCAACTCAAAAGGAATACTTGGCAGAGTTTCCACCATTTTAAAATTGAGAAAAAGCAAATAGAAAAGCTTTGCTTATTCCTTGTTTACTTGAATGTTGCTGGTGCGGTAATGGACCTGGATGCAATGTTGGGGAAGCTCTCAAAGGAACGATTTGGTAAGAGTCCTATCTATAATTGAATGTTTAGTCATCCATAGGAATGAACTAGAAGCAAATAATCAGGTTCTTTTTGTTTATTTACTTCAAAAAAAAATCAAATAGTCGATAAAGAATTCATTTAGATCTTCAGATCATCTTGAACCTACTTTTTAAACAAACTTGGCTTCATTCCATGACTTTAGTCATTCTTCTAGAAGAAAAAAAAAGAAAGACTGAAGAAAAATTGACTTGGGTAGAAGAGGGTTGTTTGGCTTGTTTTAGCTAACTCGAAAAGAATTAGGATAACGATTTTCAGGCTGTATCCCATAATATTGGCTAGCAATCCTTTCAATGCTATGCAATATAACTTTTCTTTCAAAAGGTGGTGGGATGAATTGGAGAGGTGCTTGTGGGATATTTTGGGATCAACACTACTTTGGTGACTTGGAGAAAAAATTAAGGGTGTCGGTTTTGTTGATGTAGGAAGAGGAAAGGAAGGCCTCTAAGGTAGCGTGGTTTTGATTTTTGTGAGACAAATATGGAAAAGCTTGAGATAACATTAGAAACAGCCTTGAATAGGAATGCTTGGTGAATGAGGATTTGTAAAGCTGTCACCAAATCGTTGGTACCAGGAACAATGATATGGTTAGAATATATGATGATGTTGCACAGTATGGATTGGCAAATTAATCATTCGTTCCATGATACTTTCTTGGATGCTCTTTTTGATTGGTATAATAAACATGGTGGTGGAAGAAAGAATCAACCCTTTTATAATGATGAGGTCCTCTTGGTGGTAATAATCATATAAAAATTGAGGTAATGCCATCTGTTTTTCCTTCATTGGTCTTAAAAAGCCAGATTCCTCAAGATGAAACTTTTATATGAAGATTATTGCGATGCGAACCATAGACCTAGGAAAGTCATACCTTAAGCCCTGTAGATGTTGCCACAAGTTGTATGTTTTTGTTTTTATGTTGGTTCTTTTATGAAATTAAGTGCTAGTCAGGCTCGTGATTTAGAATTGGTTAAGGGCTGGTGCTTTTTCCCTTTTTTTCTTTTAATTCTAAGACATTGAATATGGTAGAGCTATTTACTAAGAGGACAGTTCACTGTGGCAAATAATAGATACAACTTTCAGCTCGACAAATATGGGCTGTAGTAGGTGCAAATGCATGGCAGAGAATGTCATGTTTGATAACTGGAAACATTGACTTTGCCACAGATTATTGCTTTTGCCCTTGTGCATACCTTTGGCATGTATCGGTATGATAATGGTTAGTATTGGTGTAAATGGTGCGGTTATGGATCGGATACTTGCATAATCATGTTTTTATCCTTTTATCATTATGCATCAAAAATCTGTTTCCAAATTTAATACATATCTTGGGTTAGTGAATTTCTAAAGGTATCTAAGGTAGATAATGGATTCCTAGGGTGTCACTGAACAGGTGCCTGATGTATTACAAAATTAATAGGGTTGATTTGATGGAACAATAAAGGGTTATAAAGTCCTCATTGGACTGAGTTTTTTCATGTATGCATTTGCTTCTAAATATGTATCGGATATATTATTAAAGCAGTGGATGCATGATCTTTTTTTAATTAAGATATTCTAGGAAAATAATCATGCATATCAAAATTATGTGGTGGCAATGAGGGTGATGCTTGAAACCTATGATTGGTTAATCTTATCAGTAAAAAAGTCTGATTGAATTTTAATGTGGCAATGAATCTATTTTGGTTGGATTTGGATCAGGTTAGCCTCTTATATCTTGATCGCCGGCCAATCTCTCTCTCTCTCTCTCTCTCTTTCTGCGCTAGATTCACTAGCTTCATCCTTCTGTAATATTGTGTTACATTATGAAATTATATCAAGTTATCCTATTTCTGACTTCAAAGTCATCCATATATTGCTGGCTTGCGTTCAATATTTAATTGGCCAGGATAGCTTACTGTTGAACATTTTAGTAGTGACATGATTGGTCATCCAGCTACCATGCTTCTTTTATTGCTGGTTCATAGCGACTGTTTTGTATTCTACTGACAAATGAGGTACACGCGAGCATCCTTTTTTAGCATGCTTGGCTCAGGATGCATTGGTAATTTCAAGCCGATTTAGAACAATAGATCAATATAATTTCAAGAATTGTCTATTTATACATGTTTGACATGTGATCGAGACAAACTCTGCTTAACTGGACAAATACTTTTCTAATTTTTTAAATTTCTTTTTCTTTAGTTGGGACGAATGGGTTGGGACCAATCGCTTGATGAAATTTACTCTTGAAAATGTCCGCAAGCAGCAGGAACTTGCAAAGAACCAGAGTGCTGACAAAATTCCAAAGTCAGGGCGATCAACACAAAATAAGCCAAAAGGCTCCAATGGTTTGTTTACTAATTGTAGTTTATTTTTAACTAGCCTTGTCATGCCTACATCCTTCAGTCAACTACCTGTTAAGTTCCATTTGGAATGTTTGGTTGATTTTTTTTTTTGTTCTGTATGTTTTGGATTGTTGGTAAAATCTTGGTTTGATAAAATGGAAATTGAACAAATTAAACTGTATCGCCATGTTCTTATTCATGGAACATTAAGGAAAAGTTATGTGGGAGATACCTTAACATGGGTCCTTTTTGATAATTACTGCTATGCTATAACTAATCTAGCAAGAGACAATGCCGTGATTTTAAGATTTGATCTAGCAAATGATCAGTGCTTTACTCTTCAAGATAAATTCATCTGTGTATTGTTTATAATGTTATTTTGTGAGCAAGCTCACAAATTCACTTATTAAGCCTTTTGGACTTTCCTTTAGAATCCATTAAGGTGCAACTGTGGACAGTCTATGACTGCATCGAGTCCCTATTCAACTACTTATGTATTCATATTCTAAATATTTCTAATGGAACAGTTTTGAACTCTGCATTGAGGACTCCTCGGCTACCTACTTGGAGCACCCTATTTTAGTTGATTACGTGTCTCGAGTGAGTCTTTGGGTATGCTCTTACTTCTACATGCATAAGACTAGTATCTAATCTTGATAAGAGAGAATTGTTTGAGCAAATGAGGCTTGTTGTTTGCTTGTGAATGCAAGTAAATACATATATGCAAAAACACATTCTACATATAAACATAATAAGTGTATGTCTATTGGGGGGGGGTGGGGGGTGCACCTGCAGGTAAATTTGTGAATGTGTGCGTGCATGTCGGAATCATCTTTCAGCTTGGCCTTTTGGCATATAATCTGTTCCTCATAGAGGAAATGCAACATTTACATCAGATATTGTCTTCTTTCATCATCAGTAGGTAGTTTTTCTGTTGTAGAGGGATGTTTGACAGTTGCTTTGTGGTGAATGAGCTGAAATCTTGTTTGTAATGTGGTGGCTTTTTCTTTTGGCCAACTTTTTGTTTAGATCTCATGATAGATGCCTCTCATGTCTAAGTTACGTTAGCCATGAATACAGCACTGACTTAAAGAGGGTTGACTTTCTGATGACAGCTTATTGACTGCGTGTGCATGTGTACGTACTACTAAATCACATACATGAGCCAACCTAATACTCCTTTATATATATTAATTAGATGCACTTTGTGTATGTTCTATGGAATGCTAGTGTAATGTATGTGTTAACTCTGGTTTAACAGATGCAAAAGCTGATAAAGAAGATCTGAAGAACCATTGTGAGTTGGTATTTCATTCCTATTTCTACTGATGACGCTGTCTTTTGTCTTTTAAGTATTTTTTGTTGATATATTATGATTTTTAAACTTTAGATCAGGTTTCCAAGTTAGCCTTTTCAAGCAAAGCAATATATGCTAATCCTTTGGGATGATGAAATGTTATCTTGTTTTAAAATTTACATAGATCTAGCTTGGCGGTTCTGGACTTTTCTATTTGTTGCTATACTATATGGTCAGAAAAATGTACGTCATATTTACCTGTTACAATTTGGGAAATTTGCTTGAAACCTGAAGATGCTGAGTTACTAGTAAATGCCCAGTAGGCCATTTATATATACATACACATATATATGTATATGTATATGTACGTATGTATAAATAGTTAACTTATTCACAACAATGAATCCTTACGATGATTGGGTTGCAAATATCTATAAACACACCATAAGAATCTGAACATTTGATCATTTATTCGAAACAATGTTTTCATGCATATTAGATGGTATGGGAAAAATAACCGAGTGACAAGTATCAAATGTCTATCTCAGGCTATGTTAGATGATAAAAAGCTTTATTCCCACTATTATGTTTTGCAATCCAATTCATGGCCTGCTTTCTGATGTTTATATATGATTGAGATATTTTATTGTTGAGAAACAGTCCTATGGGCTTTCATCTTGACATGTGAAATGAAGCTTTGTAGTTGGCCCACTTCCCCATGCGTAACAGATCAGATATTTTTTAATTGATTGCCATGAACCATATTAAGTCCCTTGTTTAGATAAAAATCCTCTTTATGCTGCATGTAATAGAGATGAAGCACATGATTTAGTTCCTTCCGTGATTTTTTTTTGGGTAATATGTAGCAAAACTAAAGATTGTTTATTGTGAATTTCATTTCCTATTATTGGTCCAATTATTTTTCTTTTGCATCTTATGAATTATGCTATTGGTTCTACTGTTATATTTGAATACAGCGGCAAAAGGAAAGAAGCGGAAGCCTCAGTTTGGTAATGAGGTGCGCTTTGCTTACTTTAATCTAGTGCACTGGTTATTTTCCAATCATCTATAAGCTGAAACAACTTAAACATATCTAGCAATGCATACAACTTAAATTAGACCTTTACATGTGTTTATTATAGGCAATTTTACTCAAACTCTCATGTCCATTAAAGGCTCCCGAGCCACCCCCCTCCCGATGCCGTCCGACGACCTCTCTCTCTGCCCCCCCTCCCCCCACGCACTCCACCTTTAATCAGAGCTTTGAAGCTCCATTGCTCATGTCACTCGCCTGAATGATTGTCTTGCTTGCCTGATCGATCGTCCCCCTCCATTTACTTCTCGCTTCGTTCGCCCCTTGAAACCGTAATCCCATTTGTCGTCGCCCTAGCTGGCTAGGTAAGTCTTGCTCTCCCTCTCTCTCCATCTCCTCCCCTCCACGACAATGAGGAGTGCTATTTGAGCCCTCCCACCCCACCCCCCGACGATGACACGGAGAGCTGTTCGAGCCCCCCCTTTCTCTCTCAGCCTCTCTCTCTCTCTCTCTCCCCCTCTCCCTCCCTTCTTCCCTCTCTCTCTTTTTCCCCCTTCCTTTCCCTCTTCCTCTCCGACTCTCTATGTTTCGGCATGCCCCAGAACAACATGGTAAGGACTTGTATCGTGCCGAACCGGTTGCCGATTGATATGCCCTCCAATACCAGTTCGGCGAAGCTTGGTTAAGCATGTTTAAAAGTTTTGGGCATCATGATCCTAGTATAGGACTTCTTATACCTTAATATATTGTTTACAGTACTCTCAAACTTTGATGTGCTCTTAAATTATTGTTTGTATCTGGCTTGATGTATAATTTTTCTGGGTTCGTAACTAGCTTAGTATGAGACTATTCTTCCTCTAAGGATAAGATTAACTATCCGAAAGGTCTTGAATAGAAATGCATTTACTAATAGTGGTGATCTGTGTTTGCACCATTATTGTGATAATTTGTATTGTTTGACAATTGATAGGAGAAAGACACAAAATCAGTAGAAAAGCTTGTGATATTACAGTTTCCTTTGACTCTTAAGAAACAGCTGGTTGATGATTGGGAGTTTGTAACTCAACTGGGTAAGGTAATAATCTTTACCATGTCCATTGCTTGTTCTTATAATGCTGTTGGGGAAATGTGGAGTCTATTTATATAAGTTGCCTCAAATGTCTGTTTGCCTGTTTTTAATATTGTGGAACATTTATTTATTGATGAGCATTATTGACAGAGCTTTACATTGCAAGGGGAGAAGTTTGTCTGTTTGGTCTTGCTATTAATGGCTCTTGCTGTCCCGTATCGGGTCAAACTCTATATATGATGAAACAATTATAATGACATGTTTTGTCGATTAGTTAACTTTATCTTCATTTCATTCTTTGACTGCTATGAGCCGCAAGCTGGGCTTTTCAGTTCACTCCCCAGGCTTTCAACCCTGTTTGCCTCCTTTCTCTTGCGGAATAGTTCAATGCCCGAGCTCCAGCTTTGCCTTTCTAATGAGAAAAAGTCTGGGCATTGAAGATGGCAGTCTTTCAACAAAAAAAAATTGGAATCAGATATTTATATTGAGAGAAACATGAGATAAAAAAATTGAAATGTACTGAACTGGGTTCTCTCCTTGGAGGAGGTTGTGATTGAGTCTTGGATGGTGCATCTCCAAGTATTTGAGCCCTGGTAATTTACCTTGGGTAGGTCTCCCACCCTCACTCTCAAAAAAAAGTAAAAAATTGTTGAAATGTATCATATCTTCTAAAATCAGAGGGTAGGCCTTGGCACTGGTAAGGTTGCTCCATATTAACTTAGGTGTCACAGGTTCGAAATATAGAAATAGTCTCCACATTCAGGGGGTAAGGCTGTGCATATTTGACCCTCTCTAGACCCTACCCCGTAGTGGCGGGTGGATCGCACTGGGATATTCTTTTATTATATCTTTTAAAATTGAGGGTATCATCGAACTTACCAGCATCACTTAGTTTGGATTAAGGAGAACTTACAGTATATAAATTGACACGTCTGAGCTCAGTTTCTCATCAGCACATGCAGATAATTCATAAAGAATCATTAATCACTGGACTTTTTTGAAGAAATGAATTATGTAAAGTTCTATATATCGATTACTTTGATGTTGTAGCATTGGAAGTGGTGGGCACATGCGCAAGCATGGAATCGCATCAATCTCCCCCTTAATATACATGATATAGGACTAAATTATGCGAAGGCGCAAGTCTTAATATGTATTGAAATCTATTTTGTATCATGAAAAAAAAACTTATATAAACATGATTCTGTTCTACCACACATAGAGTCCTAATTCTGTAAGGACAGTAGCATATGATGTTTTAAATATTGGTCCCGAACCCGATATCTGTCAAGGACTGGGTTGGTGGATGGGCCATCCTGAACTTGGGATGGTACCACACATCCCGATAACTCATTTGGATGCTGTTCTTTTTCTTGGTTTTTTTCTGTTGTTAGTTGTTTTTAATGCATTCTTAAATGTTTTTTTTAACATCAGAATTTAGGATTAAGGAAGGTTTTTGAGGTAATTCCTGGGTTTCTATTGACGGTACTGGCACTGCATCCAGCTTCATGTTTCTTCTGGTTGTGTGCTTCCCATGTGACAGGAAGAAAATGCAAAGGGAGAAAGAGAGAAGGGAAGAAAGCAGGCAGATCCATCTTCTATTGCTTAAAATGTTTTTGGGCTCATCAGTTGTATGTTAATAATATACCACATTGCTATCTTCTTAGTCCACCCCCCCTCCTGTCCTTTCAGATTTCCAAAATCCTATAGATCAGGAGCTGAGGTTGTCATTTGCCCCCCGTAAATCTGAAAGTCAGTAGAGGGAGCTGCAATCCAACACCCACGTTTACCTGTTCCGGCTGTTAGATGGATCCACTTCCATTTTGTTGGCACAACTCCTATGTAACTAGGAAACTGCAGCAAAACTTGAGTAATTCTTTTTCATCCTCCCAAAAACTAATTCTGCTATATTGGGGAAGACTATATCAGAGGGAGGAGCACCTACCATTCTGTCCCTATGACCTGTTCACCACTCTTTTCTTGACAAGGGAATACACCATCAATCTCAAATAAGAAAAAAAGGACCATCATCATTTAGAAGGAGAAAGATTCTACAAGTACATGGATACGTACTTAGAAGCCTAGCCCATGGTTGACCATAGGTAATTGTATATTATTCTTGAGGTAGTGCTCAGAATGAGAACTGCGCTAGTATAAATCTGATTTTTAAGGGTGATTATAGATTTCAATGTCAATTTCTTTCTTTCTTCTCTTGATTCTACTATTCATTCTCACATCTGCCCTTGCTCTTCGTAAAAACTACAGTAGCAATCTTCCTAATTGATAGTTTAACTTAAAAATAAAAAAGTATGTGGAAGTAAATCAATGTGTATTCATTGTTTATTAGCTTACCACATCTGCAAAATAGCAACAACTGCCACGAAAAATTGTTATAGATTTTATAGCTTAATTGATTTTCCATTTTATAATTGCAATAATCCAGTTGCTTTTATGACCATCAGTATTTTATTCGGCATCTTTTGAATTGTACATCTCAATGTTGTTGCCTTCATTTTGCTATATTTATCATGATTTACCGATCTTTTTCGTTTTTCATTTTCACAAGAACTTGTATGCTTTTCAAGTTTGGATTCATACCGTCAGTAATTTTGGCCTGTACATTTTGGCCAATGGACAGAACATGTGCACTCCAAGATTGAAAAACAAATCTCAATGGCCAGTTTTATGGGTGATGTCATTTTGTCTGATAATTTATATTACAATAGGAGCAGGATGCTTGTCATTTGGGTAACCTTCTTAGTTACATTTCCAGTGGCTGTTATGTGATGTAGTTGCTTTGTCATATATGTGGCTGTTGCAGAAAGCCAGCAAGGATTTGAAAGAGCCTGCCGTATAACCTTTGTTGTAGCTATAATGAGATAGCACTTCATAGTTAGATCAATAAAATACAAGCAGAGAAAAGTGAAGATCTTACTTTGTTGGGTCTTTTTTCTTTTAACCCCCATCTTTGGCCCATGATATTACATCACCATATATTTATGGTCCTGGATCTCTCTGCGCGACTGTTCAGGGACTGAGATGAGATGTGAATATTGCATAGATTCCTCTAATGGTTAGTCTGAGGTCACTTATAAGTTATAAGATGATATGTCCTTATTGTAAGATAAACAGATTTTTGCCAATTGCACTTCAACAATATGAATTCTGAAGAAGTTTATTTGCTTCTCTGTATTGTATTGATTTTTACTTATCATCTTCTCGATGATTACTCAATATCTTATATTATTTTCCTGAGTTTTTTACGTTTAGATCTTCATGTGCTTGTTAGCTTTGCACTTCCATGCTGATTATAATCAGTTTTTCTACCATTATTCTGATCATTTTATGTTTGATTTTGTTTAAATCAAGTTTTTCAAAATTTTGCCTTTTAACATATGTTTTTCTATCATGAGAAGCATCTGACCTGAGAATGCCCAATTAGCAGCTTGTCAAGCTTCCTCGTTCCCCAAATGTTGATGATATCCTAAAGAAGTACCTTGATTACCGGATGAAAAAGGATGGCATGTAAGTATAGGGCATTATAACTCTAGTGTCATATACATTGAACTGTAATATGTCCTCATTGCATTTCTTTTTGTATCTGCTTGTGTGGAGTCATGGTCCTTCTTGCAGGAATGCATTTATCCTTTCTTTGAGATGTTACTTTCTGTCTAATTCGTAAGAACTCTGGTAGATCCAAGCTTTCTCATGTTTGATTATCTGGTGGCATGTCCAAGATTTCTAATGCTTGTCTTTTGGAATGAGGTTTTTCCTTGAATTTCAGTCAGCAAGTGATAATTATTATTATGGGTGTGGCTAATGCTTCCTGATGAAAATACTAATGTGCACACCAGTCTATCTCCCACACCATTTCCCATTCCAATATGATGCCTGGTGATTGGTTCAACCCCCCTGTGACGTTACCCTACCCCATGTATTGCATTGATCTCAACTGCCATATAGGACAGAGAACTGATTGGGAAATTTGGGGATGAGAAGCGATACTCATTTGACATAATTACTAATAGATTCTCTTATGACATTAATTGGTATGCACATTCCCCTTTCATCACCATTTAGAATTTCCATTGGCTGGCTGGCTTTTTAAGAATTGACGAGACTTGCTTCATTCTGACTCATGTGGGCGCTTGTCTTAAAGCATTATGCTTGATTGTCATTAAAACCTAAAACTTTCATTTCATATAATTTTTCATGAAGCTCGGAAAATACCTTTTCAATATTTATTGGAAATACATAATATGAAATTTCTTTCTTTTTCTAATTTTTGTCATGTCTCTTGCAAGCCTCTCGATGTTGTGCAAACATTTTGCCCTGTGAAACCATTCAAAGTGTTCCATGTGTTTCTACTAAAAAAAAAGGTGTTACATGTCAATTTTTCCTTTATGACATCCACGTTCCATAATTTTCGATGTTTAGTATATTTTCTTGCAGAAATTATTATCCACCAGCCATTAGATGATAGCATGTTAGCTTTATATTCTCATATATATTGTGATTTATCAGTTTCTAATTGTGCATTATATAATGAGTTTAAAATGCTTGTAGGATTGCTGAATCAGTTGGTGAGATACTAAAAGGGTTACGTTGTTACTTTGACAAGGCGCTGCCAGCTACGCTTTTGTATAAAAAAGAGCGTCAACAATATCAAGAAGCAATTCATGATAATATCTCTCCTTCAACTATCTATGGTGCGGAACATCTACTGCGCCTTTTTGGTATGCATATATATATATATATGTGTTCCATTTGATTTTTTATACACATGGCCTTTCTTCATCTTTTTAGATTTTCCATTCTCCCGTTAGTTTTCCTATGTCTCTTTCATGGTGATATTGCTGCCCTTTAACCGCCTGTCATGTTCCAGTATTAAGCCTTCCAAAATTTATATTTGGACTTTTGTTTTATGAATCATAAATTTACATGGTGCTGGTGTTTCCTTTTAATAGTAGAATGGACGTGTTCAGTTTTTTATTGTAAAACAGGTTCTAATTATTTGTCATAGCAAAACAGGTTTTGAGATAATTTGTAGAGCACTCACCCTAAATTGTGGTTTGTAAACTTGGTACCAGATCCGTACTTATACCATATTGGTACAGTGTCGTACGCATGCTATGGGGTCGGTTCAGCATATCGATACTTGGTATGCTCCCCCTATCACGTACTGAAGCGTTGCTAGTATGGTAGGCACTGGTACAGACTGTTATGGCACACTATGGACCATGTATTAAAAAAACCCTACCCATACAATAAAAAGTCCAAAGCGGGTTGGTTTTAGGTTAGGCATCTCTGACCTGCTAGAGGGTTGGGTCGGGTTTGGGTCAGACCCGTCATCCTTGTTATATAAGCTCAACCTTACTGAACCTGACCCAACCCACTGATTGCCACCTCGAATCCTTGATATCGAAACCTTGTTCACAACATAATCCACTATGACGTGTATAAATTTGGCCTAGAATAATGAAGGGTACGAGGTTTGGTGTATCCAGCGGCCATTTAATTGTCAACTATTTCAGTTCCAGCAGATGGAGGCTGAAAAGCCATAGTGTGCATCTGGTGGTCTTGGAGCAGGGTAACATCTTGCAAATACAAGAAAGATAAAAAGGCCAATCAATTAATACACTCAACATCAGAAGATAAGATTGGGGAACATTCATTTTATTAGTGTGTTCTATCTTATGGTTTCGTAAGCTTATCAGAAGATGTACTTGATTTTGTAGCTGAAGAAAGCTGGTTGTTTACGCTTAATTTTTCATTTAAGTACTCTACAAAATTAGGATGGCAAGTTCTAGAAAAATTAACTTTTTTTAGTTATATACAATGTGTTCGTCACTGATATGTTAATTTACACATACGTGTATACAAGTTTTTTTCTCTTTATGAGATCATATGCATTAAGAAAAAACATTGTGCATAGATTTTCTGAAGGATATGTTTCTACCATAGTGAGAAATTAAGAACAATCATTATTTGAATTAATAGAATTTATTAGATATGACCTTTCAGAAAAATGATGATGTTCAGTATTTTTTTAGTTATGCTCTTTTTTCTTTGTATGTCAAGCTGATGTGAAGCAATCGGTTGCATGTCCATATTTGTTACTCCTGTTTTAAAATGCAGTGCATGCAGCTATGGATGTGGTCCCTTGATCGCACTGCATTGTCTATATGCAGTCATACTTCATATGGGCAGGAGAGGAAGTTCACTTAGCATTGCATGGCTGCATATACCGCCTATTTCCGGCTGTATATGCAACGCAGTTAGCATTCTAGTTTCCATATGCAGCCTACTCTTATGTGGTGCCAAGCAGAGAATTCAGATTTGAACTGATGGTTACGTTTGATGTCAGTTTCAAGCACAATTGGTATTGGTATTAATAATATGAACATTTCTATACAGATTTTTTGAGTATGAGACTGCCAGGAAGTTTTAGTAGGTCTACGAACCCTTTCAGACTAAGGAATTTGACTTTCTCTTGATCAAGAAATTTGTCCTTGCTTAGTGATAGTCAAATTTCATTTTTGTTAGAAATCTTATTTCCCATTAGTATTGAAAAAGTAAGAGTCTGGCTTTGGCCTGAGTTAGGGAAGTCCTAGATTCATTGGAATTATCCTGACTGGAGTGGTATTAATCCAAGCTTAAGTCATTAGGCCATTACATCTTGATGCAAGTCCATTTTTGGGTGTAGCCTGCAAAGGGTAGATGGACTTTAACATCAAGGAAAAGTAAGGTAGAAATTGCTACGTTATCTTGTTAATGGGGCAGAAAAGCCTTTGGGGATAATAAAAATTAAAAGCAAAGAAGAAACAGTGAAAATTTCTTTGAGTGCAGAAAAAAAAAAGAACATAAGAATAGTAATAGAAGCAATGGAGAAATTGGTGGGAAAAGAAGAGCTAACAAGAAGAACAAGAGGGTAAACAGAGAGGAGGGATGAGATGAGAGGGAATAGATGTCTGAACCTAGCCTCCAGTCTTTTTCTCATTCACCAAAAATAAACCGACATAAAATGCTCTTTTCAGCGCCCAGTTGTAGAGCCTTTTAATAGCCTCACGGCTCCTACAAGTAATTTAGGTCTCTTAAAATAGGAAAGTAAATTCCCAAGTAAATTAGCAACCACCCACTTATTTGACTAAACTTAAGATCCCTGAATATCAGGGTCTAATCCTTATCTAAGCTATGCCGACTGCTCACTTATAAGGTCAAAGCAACACTCCAAACCTTCCTAAATTCTAACTTAAATCTCGGGCTGTCAGTCACTTTTTATGATTAAATCTAGACCATCTGAGTGTTACTCTACTTTTTCTCCTCTAGTTCTCTAGATAATGGATTATAGATTCTGACCATCATGATAGAAGTTGTCAGACCTGTCACAGGATACTGGCCCCTTGGCTTCATATCTTTTGCTCCATAGACCAAGCCCTGTGATCATGTTAAGTCTTAATTTATTTTCATTTTTAAAGCTTTAATTAAGTTTCTTAAGAACTGTGGTACAGTCCAATTCCTTTTTTGTGAAACTTTTTTGCGCCTTACTTTGTTCTTTTCTGGAACGTCTATATTTGTTGTTCTGTCCTTAGATTTCTTTTATTTTTTTATTTTTTTGCATAAGAGTCAATTCACTAATTTCATCAGGAGTCAATAAGGGTTCTTAGGAGTCGATATATTGCAACAGACCTAAAGGCCAAAGCATGAATGAAACTTCCTAGAGTTTCTTCTTCTCTAAATTGGAGGTCCAAGCCCCTCAAGGAAATCAATATCTTTTCTTGATATGGCAGCACCTATCAAATTGTCAAGAAGTATTTCAGATCAGAATACTTAGATTAGAAAACAAATTGTGATTAGGAGTGGCAATCCATGGGATGGGTTGGGAAGGGTTAGGACCATGTATGAAAGGCCATGGGGCCTAACTTAAACCCGACCCACAGCCAACCCGCTGACGTGTTTTACTTAACCCAGGCCCATTTTAATTGTGGGCTTTACATTGTAAGAGTATTCTTTTTTCATAGTTTTTGGACTAAATCACGATATAACAAGTAAATAAACTAACAATACAAATCTTAATTCTCTAAACAAATGTCACTTCCAATAGCTCACATCACCCCACAAATCCACCACTTAAAGAGATACTATACATTTATATTAAAAGAATAAATAATATATACCCATCTAACCTAATGGGTTGAGGGGCCTTGATGCGAACCTAACTTAAACCTCTGGCAGGTCGGGTTTGGTTCGCCCGTACCCAACCTATAAACCCAAAGGGTTAGGTTCAGGTGGGTCAGATCGGGTCAAAAATTGCTGCCTCTATGTCATATGTTCATTAAATCACACTAGATGTCTAAGAAACTTGAAATTTGATGTTAGGGTTCACCCATTTCACATTAATTTGGTATTATTAGGTTTATCAACTTTTGAAGGACTATCATCTATTTAAGATCCGGTAATAGTAATTTGATCTTGATAATAGCAAAGAACCCTAAGAATGGGTTTTGTAGCCCATGAATAATATGATGAATTGCTTTGCGTGTGCTAGTATGTAGTTAAAATCTTTATATAGATTATATTTTAAGTGCTCTTAAAGAAAATTATATGGTTAATGATGCATAAGTCAAACCAAGGTTCGTTATGTCACCCCGAATCATACCGGATGGCGAGCCGGCACTTAAAATGCTCTTAAAGGTTCGCCCCTCGATTCAAAAAATCCGGCAAAAGATGGGGAGAGGGAGAAGGGGAGAGAGGCGAGAGAGAAAGGGAGGGATAGGAAGAGGGAGAGAGGGAGAGGAATGGGGGGGGGGGGGGGGGGGGAGGGCTCGAAAGCCCTCATCTCCTCCACAGGCCATAGGGGGTCACTCTTGTTTGCTGACTTCACTTAAGAATTTTTTTTAAAAAAATTAGAGCTTTGCCCTTGTTTCATTTCGAAACAAGGGCAACCCCCTGTGGCCTGTGGAGGAGAAGAGGGCTTTTGATCCCCTCCCTCCCTCCCTCTCTCTCTCTTTTCCTCTCTGCTCCTCCCTCTCCAGCTTTCCCTTTGTTGGTACTGCTCGGAACGACACGTCTCAGTACTATACCGTACAATACTGTTGGGCAACCGGTACGAGTCCTGATACCGGTACAACCAACCTGGAATCAAACATTTTTAACATTTATGTCAACCATATGTACTTCTTAACAGCAAACTGATGGACCAAGACCCATTACTTTAGTTTCTACAAAAAATATATTAGAGTCAAACAATTAGAAATGACTCCTATAAATTGGTTATTGATGATATATTCATGACCAGCTTATGCAATCCATAGTTGTATGTGACTAATTGTAATATAGTTTTGTTACTTTTTTACAGATACAATATTTAGAAAATCATTAAAATAAAATATCCATGAAATAGGTATTAAGAATTGATGGATTCATGGAGTCCTTATATCTAGGTAATAAATATGGACTTCCATATTCCATAATAGAAAAGTTGTAACAAACTAAATGGATGAACCATTGCTTAAAAGCAGCTGCAGTATACAAGCAATGAAGAGGACACGGTGCATATGCGCTATGTGGCAATATATGCGGATGCACATGCAATTACCATTTTTAATATTTAAAATAAATAAAATATATAAAATAAAATAATGCATAAAACGACATTAATTTTCTTGATAATTTATAGTGATATTTACAATAATAGAACTAACAATTTGTGCTTGTTACCAAACAGTAGTAGTATTAACATATTTAAGTATTGCAGCTCGAACAATTTCCATGCCTTTTGGTGATAATCTATTTTCCAAGATGATTTGAAAAAGAGGGATTAGTCGTGCCTGTCTTCCCTGAGTGATCAGAACCACCTCCCGAACCTTGCAAAAGCATCAGCCTCCCACCAAAAGATCTTATCAGACCGATAAGTTCGTTTGGAATCCAAATAGCCCCGAAAAGGCATCCTTATTTTTTAGCACTAGATTATCTGAAGGTGCATTAGAATTTTGATAAATTGAATCTCATACTTTCATATATACTTATATAAAAGCATGAGGAGATTCGAGTGTTTTATAAGAAAACTTAGAGAAAACTGGAGATATGTAGTATTGTGTGGTCATCATAGGCTGGTGGGACTTGGCGAATATGTTTTCAGACAGTAGGTTGATTATGCTATATATTTGTAGATATTAACCGTATGTGGATGTAATATATGGTGGTATAGCCATTTGTCTTATGAAGCTATTGCTCCTATCCAGTATTGCAATTGCTCTATATTTGTAGATATTAACCGTATGTGGATGTAATATATGGTGGTATAGCCATTTGTTTTATGACGCTATTGCTCCTATCCAGTATTGCAATTGCTCTATCACTTGTACCCCATGTTTTATTGTATCAATGCTTGAGATTGTTAATCTGGCCCATCTTTTCAGAGACTTCAAAGATCATCAAATTGACTTATTAATAAGGTATCTTTGCTATTGGAATAAATTCCAATCATTATGTAGTTCTTAAATAAATCCTAAACCCTTGTACTTTAACTAAATCTCGTGATTAAAAAAATTCCATCTGATGGAATTGAATTTATATCTGAATTGTATGTTTCTGTGAAACCAAATGTAAAAGGTTCTTGTTGATAATTGTTTTTTTCTGCAAATAAGGAATATTTGGCCTACAACTATATTAGTTGAAAGCATTATAATTGCTATAGTTCATAAGCTTCTCGTACTTGGACTTTTAGCTCTTTCCTGTTGAATTCCATAAAAGGATAAGTTATCCTGCCACCCATCTTTGCTCACTGTACTTAATAGTTTGGAATGTTTGATTTCCAACATCGTGTGATCAGCAGTACGATATGTTTGCCATTTTCATGTTTATGCATTATATGAAACAAAAGTATGCAATCTATTCTAAAAATAGCTAAGCAATATTGGGAACATTCTGATTTTTCTTCATTCTGCTTGTTACCGAGACACAATTGAGGGCTATGTCTTGATTTTTGGCAACCCTTCATTGATATTGCAGTCAAGTTGCCTGAATTACTTGCTTATGTCAACATGGAAGATGAATCACTGGCAAAATTGCAGCAGAAGCTGGTGGACTTTCTCAAGTATGGCTTCCCTTCTTAATGACATTTTATGAAGTTCATGTATGCACTGTATTTGCTTGTCTAGTTTTCATGATCGTATATAGCATTAAGAAACTTATCTGTCTGTTCATATCATGCTTCTCAATGAATTATTTTGTATTATTTTCAGCTTCTGTTTTGGGTAAGGGGGTAAACTATGTAGTAGGTGGAGAACACACTTTTCTTCACCTAATTTTTATTGTGTTTCTTTATTTTTGCATGTATCAGAGAGCATCATGTGTGTGCATGCATGGTTAATGAAGTTAAAATGATGACTTTAAACAAGCTTAATCCCATCTATGTGGTTAATTGTATTGAAAGGAAGCCACCTTAGTCACCTAGGCAGCTTTGCTTGGGGCCTGCCTTAACAATTTGTATCATGTTCGAGTATGCTGGATGAAATTTATTTATATTTTAGTATTTGATGTTCACGAGTATATGTCTTATTTGATGTGTTTCTCTATGTTTGTTCTTTAATTTATTATATCTGTGTTGTCTTGACCTTGGGGCGCGCCTGTCAGCCACCGACTTCCTTTTAAAACATTCGTATGGACGTATGGTGTTGGCGTTTGGAATTGTAATTATCATTATTGATCTAAAATTTTTGAACATTCTACGACAAGCTGTCGAGCTGAAGCCAACCCTCTACGATCAAACTCAAACTAAGACAAACATTGGCATATGAGGTTATTGCCTTTGGAGGATACTTTTAAGATTCGCCTAAATTTTAAAGGGAAGGTGGATTTGATCTATGGAAGTATTTTATGTGAGACATGATATAAGACAAAGAACCCACTTGTGAACAATAATAGAAATTCAGATGCAGAATCTACAAATTTGTTTGGGACATTTACAATCTCTCGAAAATACTAGTTCTCTACCCCACCCCCCTCCCCTTCTCTGGATTTCAATTATTGACCCTTTTTTTTGAACATTTTACAATAAGCTGTTGACCTAAAGCCAACCATCTAGTATCAAGCTCAACTAAGGCAATATTTGGCATAAGGGATTCTTGTCTTTGGTGGGTACTTGGTTCACCTAAATTTCCAATAAAAATTCTGACCAAGGGAAGAAGGATTTGGTCAAAGGAATTATTTTATGCAAGACACATGATATAAGTCAAAGAAACCACTTGTGAACAAGAATAGAAATTTAGATGCAGGATCCCCCCATCCCCTCTGTCCTTGCTTTATTGGTGGGAGTGCCACCAATCATTCTACGTGAGAAATGATGGCAAGAATTACCTGCCCTATCCTTCGGAAACGCATCCCAAGGTTTAAACCAGAACCTCCATTTGGAGGGGTGAAACCACCGGGCTGGAGTCCACTCGGCAATTTTATCTTCTTTTTTTTAAAAAAATAATTTTTGTAATAATAATTTTAATATTGATGTGTCTACTTTATATCAAATTTTTTTTATTGCTCTAGATCATGGTATATCGTACCGTACCGAACCGGACGGTACCAGTATCAGTATAGGTGGCATATCGACTTTCGGTACACGTCCGGTACTGGTATGGCCAACCTTGCTGTCTGGATACATGTTTTAAGCTCATAATAGTGCAAGTATGTTGGCAATAGTAAAATATTACCTGTTATACCTGGTATGTCATATCTAGGGCATGTTTGGCTATGCCTATAGAATTGGGCTGGAAATTCTGTAGGATTCGTGGTTTGGGCTGTCCATTTACGCATGGCCCTATATCAACCAAACTCCACCCAGCCGAAATCCTGTGGAAAGAAGAAAAAGGCCACCATAGTTTTATTTTATTTTATTCCTTCAGCCTAAGGGCTAGGATGTGGGCTAGGATGTGGACAGGCTCTTGGAGAATGCAAACTAGATGGGCCAATAGGCTCGATTCCTATAGAATTTTCAGCCTAATCCGGTAGAAATCTCCAAGCAGGCTCTTAGTGGTTTTCATTGAATTTTATGAAGAATAAGAATTTAGGTGTAAACCATTTTGTCCTCACAGGATTTTGGCACTGTTAATTTCCAACAGGAGGCCTCGTTTCACACGTATGCTTGGAATTGGAAGCCTTAATTAGCATAACCTTGCTTCTTTACATACTGTCAAATTCCATGAAATATGCTATTCTTCTTACTGATGAAGAGCAGGATTTGATGTCTGTGGATGATCCGGAAGAATTTTTTGCAAATATCTATATTTATATAATGCCTGATCATTTCGCTTTCAGGTTCCTGCAGAAAAATCAGAGCTCCTTCTTCCTTTCTGCATATGATGCTTCCAAAGGCGTGGTAGATGACACAGATACCAAATAGAACTTACCTGGCGGCATGTGTTGGCTGTTATGCACAGTTACTCGACAGCTCATAGTGTCCCAAGTAAAAATTATGAAGTGTGATTTTGCCTTTGCTATCAATTCTTGATGTTCTGACATTTAAGCATGTAGCGGTCTCACTGAATGTACAGATGCTGCCTAATTTTGAGATCTTGGTAGCTTCACTAGAAATCTTTTTATGCTCAACTGGGAGGCATTGCTAGAAATGAGATTAGAAGAGAGGCATGATATGTGGAATTTGGTGAGCTACTTGCACTGTGGTGGCATAAAAAAAAAATGCTCTAGTAGTATTTGTGATTGGAGCTTCTTTCATGTAGAAACTTAGTATGTAAGATGCTTTCAAGAGCACTTTTTCACCCGTGCCTGTTATTACTTGTTTGTTAATGACAGCCGTTAGAAGGGTAGAGGGTGGGCAAAGGAGGTTTTAGCCTTGGAAGGAGGTCTTCCAAGGGGTAGCATTGTAACAGCCTTGGAAGGGGTAGAAGGCAGGCAAAGGAGGTCTTAGCCTTCGCGCCTCTAATATTGTTTGTCTCACTCTCTGGTCTTCTAACCTGAGGGGGTCCGGCGCAAATAGTAACTTAATTGCTTAAATTGTGAACAGTTTATAATTGGTAAACAAAGCCGTTTCTCTGGAGGATGAGCAAATTGAGAATTTTCTACGGGGCTTTTAATTCAATTGATTCCGCAATGTGATTTCTCTTCCTCTGCTGTCAAATCAATCAGTGGACTCGTGAGTCCATTGAGATTAGGTATTTTGTTCATTTGAACTCAATGTAACTGGTTTGGCAGTCCCTTGTTACCACGGTTTGAAGTGATAGCCGTTGCAACCGAGTCTTATATTGGCAGCCATTACGTTTTCAGAAATCCCTGTATATATACATATTTAAGTGACTAATTAGCTGTTAATCTGTTATGAAGGTTGTTATAAAAAAAATTAGCAGCCATCAGTTATTTTTCTACACTCTTTACCGAATAATATTATATATATATATATATTCTGCATAAATGCAGATAATATGGAAAAATAATAGTGTAATATGCGAACCGAGCATCTGTTTGAGTGCTACTTTTTGCTATTACTCTGATATGCGTGCGGGCGCATGATGCTTTCGTGGATGTTTTTAAATTGTAGTAGCGTCTAACGGCCGTTTAACAGAAATTAAAAACATCAGGACAAAAAATAATTCTATGGATAGGCTGTTCTAACCTTGGCAATATTTGCACGGTAATGGCCACCAAGAAACCTGCTGCCATTAAACCTTACTACTGCATTAGACTGCTTTTCCAGTGCATTTAGTTATGGAAATGTTTCTTCCATTTTAAGCAATCAGGCAGGTTCATGAGTAGAGCTACAACTTTCTTATAGCAGACTGCTGATGGATAATAGATCAGTCAGACACAAAGCGACAGGAAATTAAAAGGCCATTTAGTTTTGACATATGCACTCGAATAGAAATCTGCATCAATGGATTGACGAAAAAATATGCCAAAAGTTTCAACTACTAGTTATTAACCCCTTCGGAGCACAATCCCTTGCTTTTCAATAACTGTAAAGGAAGATCATCACGCATTGAGGATATAGCAGATGTGCTTTTCAGTCCACATTTTCCAGTTGTCCAGCTTTTCCTAAGTTTGCAAATTACAGAATAGCTGCTTGTTAACAACGTAGTAAGTTTACCTTAATATTCTAATTTAAAGTACCATTTCTCTGTTTTAAAATAAAAATATATCTCTTTGGGTCTCCCATCAATGAATATCTGGAGAATGATAATCGTTTGCGATCCTAATGATACCAAAGTTTGAGATGCTACCAAGAAAGAAAATGATGGTATCATCAGCACATTGTTCGATCCTGAAGTTGATTAGGAACTGAGTCGCCACGGAAGCTAGCCAGGAGTTAAGAATGTCAACTGGATGCTTTTTCCTAATCAACTGTCCAGATTCCAGAGTCTCACTTTAAACATGCCTTCCAATGTGAAGTAAAGGCAGATCCTCACTGTTAGGTTTCATCGGCTTCATCAGAATCCCCATTATCTGAAGACTCTTCATTGCGAGGCTCTTCCCCTCCATTATTCAGATTCTTCTTCTCTTTCTTCCTCTTTTTCTTCTTCTGGCGTTTCAAGCGTTTCTTTGCAGTCCGTTCCTCCGCAGCTTTCATTCTTTCCTCCCTCCTCATATTGAATTCCGCCAGCTCTTTCCTTCTCTGGTAGTCTGCATCCATCCTTGAAAGTCGATCTTGCTCCTTCCGCCTCATTTGCCGATACTGCAACACATTTAGCATCTAGTTGTAAAAGAGAACCAAACAGGTACTCAAATAGAGCGAGCAAGGGGGGAGGTGCATGTGTAACTAATTCACAACATTTAAAATCTGAGTATAGTTTATGATTTAAAAATGAAACAAGAAAATAGTATAAAGCAATCTTCAACACAACAAGTTAATTATGAATCATTTAAAGTTCTGTCAGATACTCAGAATAAGCACTTCTAGAATTGGCAAAATGTTAAGATGCCACTGTGTCAAAAATATGCAAATATGAAATTCTATGGTCAAATGCTTACATAGAAGAAAAGGTAGTACAAAAAACAGATGATTTCTAATCACTTGATGTTTGCATCAACGCCAAACAGATCCTATCTGGCCCGATGCCTCTGCCAGCAAGTTTATTACTGCAGAATATCGGCACCTACCCTCTGCTTCCATACAGTTTCTGCTTCAATTTTTGGGAGAGAAAAACTTTCGAAGCGATAAGGATGACCATTAGATTTGGATGTTCAGGGAGTTTTCATCAGCCTGAAGGTTAATTGGATCAAGATACTTGTGATGACATGGTTTTCTGTTATCTAGATTCCAGATTCCATGACTGAGGGAAGCTGTTGTGCTTATAAAGCTCTTCTAGACAGACTCAACAGAAGGCAACAAGCACAGGATCTGAGATTGCTGTTCGATTTCAGAGGTTGAGAACAAGAAACTTCTCTTCTTTTAGTGTTTATAGGCTTCTTATGTATATATGAAGTCAGCAAGGTAGGAACTTGGAACTAAAAGGCAACATAAACAGATATGTTTACATGTATCTAGACATATTGGGTATGGCCCTTATTTATTGATCCAAAAGCTTAAAAAATTCTGCCACCAGGAGAAGAAGCCTGACATGGGCTGAACATAGACGGCTCCAAAAGTTGCTGATTTTAATGGTTTGCCAGAAATTATTATAGAAGGAATTCAAATTCCATTGTATACCTTACCCGGGACTTGGGACTAAAAGGCAATGTAAACATATATATATATATATATATATAGTTGATGCCTATCTAGACATATTGGGTGTAGCCCTTAATTATTGATCAAAAAGCTAAAAAAATTCTGCATCTAGGAGAAACCTGAAATGGACTTGAATATAAACGAATCCAAAGTTGCTGATTTTACTGGTTTACCAGGAATTGTTAAGGAAGGAATTCAAATTCCCTTATATCTTTCCTGAGCCTGGGGACATGAACAGCTTATTAATCTGATGGAGTGCTGAGGTGCATTAACTAGTATCAAGCATGCTACACAAATAGGGGGCATA
The DNA here is from genome assembly GCF_009389715.1 of Phoenix dactylifera. NCBI lineage: Eukaryota > Viridiplantae > Streptophyta > Magnoliopsida > Arecales > Arecaceae > Phoenix > Phoenix dactylifera. The sequence continues at coordinate 22,602,644 of NC_052392.1, read as the reverse complement.
TGGTAAAGATGGACTATAAACTTGAACATGAGTTGCTTTCTGAGAGCCAGGGACCTTCTATGGATGCAGAAGTAGTACTATCTCGAACATGGACAAGTGGATCTTGGAGAGGGAGGGAAGGGGTGCCGATTACTAGAGAAATTGTGAGGGACAATTACTTTTCTGTATCCCCTTGTCCAACAAATTATTCCTCCAGACCTGGAGCTCACTATTAACAAGAATAAGAGAGGGGCAGTGTAATTCAGACATTGATGTACCTCAATTACAAATAAAAATGACCCTTGGAAACAAAAAAGATGAGCAAGATAGATAGATAGAGAGATAGAGAGAGAGAGAGAGAGACTATCTACAATTACTTTGCTTTCTATTAGTCCATAAAACCGCAGATATATGGCAACTCAAAAATGGTGCCCATAAACAGGAACATTGAACATGTCAACAGTATACTATCCAAACAAGTTCACTTCACTAAAAGAAAAATTTGATCACTATATGCTACATGACTACAGCATTTTTGCCTTCAAAGAAACATGATGTAGCATACATAAGTTGGATGTCAAAATAAGACAGTCTACTATCCAAACAAGTTCACTTCACTAAAAGAAAAATTTGATCACTATATGCTACATGACTACAGCATTTTTGCCTTCAAAGAGACATGATGTAGCGTACAATAGTTGGATGTTAAAATTCCCAGAAATCTAAGATAAGCATTTATGCCTGCAAAATCCAAAATAACACTTCCTTTGCAAAGATAAATGTCTAAAACACGAGGCGCCCGCCACTATAGAATCTGGAAAGGGTCAAATGCATGCAGTCATCCCCACATGCAGAGAGGCGGTTTCCATGGTTCGAACACGTGAAAACCCGATCATAATAGAGAGCCTTACTATTGCACGAAGGTCTGCCCTCTTTACAAACATAAATCTCTCTGGTTCTTTTTTCTAATAAATGATGCGTAGTTACTCATCCTAAAATAATTCAAAGTAGATATCTAGTAATCAAAGAACATTTCTTGGAATGTGAAGCATATATTATAGGAAAAATATTTGCGATACAACTTCCAAATAATCGGACATAATTTAACCAAAGTGTTGTAGCAATTCTTTTAGAGATGTTTCTCTTATCTACTCAAAAAGAAAATAAATCCAATTGTTCTTTATGATGATATAAATATTGATGGTCTTTGACCAAGGATTCAAATACTAGGTTGTACTGCCCCATATCATCAGGCTATGTTGCATCGTCCCGAACCTGACGATATAGGGCATACCGAACCGAACTAGCTAGGAATCGAGATGGCTTGACCAATAGAAATAGCTCGGCACATTATGACAAAACCCCTTACCCCCCACTATGTTTGACTTCGATCTCTGTGCCCCCTCCTCTTTGAACCTTACCTGATGGTGATACCCTCGATTAATGCCGACCCCCTCTGGGCCTTCGAACCATTACACCTCTCCCCTCTTTCCCTCTCCTGCTCCCTTCCCCCTTCATCGTCTCCCTCTCCCCCTAGTTCTCCTTCTAGGTTCAGGGTTAGGGTTTCTCCTCTCTGCCCTCCTCTTCTGCCGATCTTTCATTCCATGTACACCTCGGCTTGGTATGGTATGTATCAATCATAACGTTCCAAATCATAGCCAGCCCGATACGATCCTTGGTACTGATTCAGCGGATGTTGCATATCGTACCGTAGAGACTAGGAATTGATGCCTAGCATGGCTTTTTGAACCAAATCATGGTCAAGCTAAACCATACCCATCCCATGCCACTAAGTACTGCTTGTACTGAGATTTAAGTCAAATTTACACCCTTGTTTTTATTTCACTACTACTTAGTACACATGGTACAATGCCATACAATAATGACTAGTAAGTGATGCATTACCATAAAGTAAGATTGTTGAATTTATATATGCATATGTATGTTGCGTGTGTTCACATAGACAAACTTACGAACAAACCTACATATTTGCAACCCTAGAGATACTTGAATAAAATGTGCCTTATGAAGAACAAGAAAGTAAAATAAAATTAAATAGAAGATATGTTTTGGTGACATTATATGGGATAAACTATAGAAAAGAAAGAAGAGATAGAAGGATAGTGTAAACTGCTCGGCACAGTTTTAAGTTTTAAGTAGAACCAATCTACTTTAGTCAACACTAATTGACTTTAGAACCAGCTTCTGCATTCAAGTTTAGGCCAATTTTGCTTCAAATCAACTAGTTTTGGTTCTTTCAGGTGAATCGAACTACAATCAAACAAGGATGCCATATTTGTTCATTAATTGTTATATTTAATTCAATCCTTTAAGTATTATATAAGTTATTGTTGATTTCGATCACCTTTATTTTTGCATTAAAATAAAGGATACTGATCAGAGGATCTTCTATGAAAATTAATTGATCAAATAATTTTCTGGCATTCCAAGTCTTATCAATCATAACACACACACACACACACACACACATATATATATATATATATATATGAAAGTCTCCACAATATATAATTAAATGAGGAAAAAAGACAATTTCAATACGGTTTAAATGCCAGATAATAAAAAGAAAGTTCAAGAAATCCACTACTTCTATATAAAACTGATTTTATTCATAATAATAAATATGAAATAGAAATTGAATACCTTTTCATACAAGAGTTGTGCAATTTATTGTGTAGAATGCTCTTATGCCTAATAATGAGAGATAAATCTATCCTTCAAGAAGCATTTCCTTTGAATCACAAGTAGCTTTTTGCAATTCTTTAGAACACTGGAAGCAATTGACAATTAGTTCAAAATAGTTTAAGAAGTTAACTTTCCTTTTAGATGCATCAACTTTTCAAGGAGAGAAAATAAAACGGCCTTATACATGGTAGATCAAAGAGGGAAGGCCCTAGCACAACGGTGAGCTTATTCCATTGTGGCATGGGTGTCAAGGATTCAAAATATAGAAACAGCTTCTATACAAGTGGGGGTAAGGCTATGTACAAACTCTGCAGTGGCATGAGCCTTTTGCACTAGCACGCCCTTTTATACACATTTGATTAAGCCACCACCACATTGCATTCACAAAATGTAAACTCAATTTGCAAAGTCAAGTTCAAATCTTCTAAATAGTTCAGTGAGATAATTCTAACTATAGTCCTATTTTCAAACATTCTATTATATGTTGTTGATGCTTCATATGATGATAATCATCACATAAAGTTCATATCTGCATTCAATTTTAAATTTGTAAATTTTACATAGTTATGTATTACGTAATCTGATTATTATCACAAATGAATTATATGTTACACTTTAAATTGATGATTAAGGTAACTCTAACATCTCTATCAATTTTTAACACAAACTTAAAATTGTTTACAAATGCAGAGCTCGAGTCTAGTAACACCTAAATCATACACCCAATGGTTCTAAATGATATGAAAGAATAATATTTTGATAATATTTCTTCATTATCTTGCTTTAGTTTTCTTTTATTTTCCTCTTTAATTTTATTTTAAGCGAAAATGCAAACCTCTGACCAAGAGTGCCAAATTTGCTGAAAACAAAATTTAAAACTAAAATTTAGTTTTTAACACCTTGCTACTCAGCCTCGTCGTGCCATTTATTAGCACATCCTTGCCTTAACCAGAACACCAAAATAGATGTAATGGTTTTCCCAGCCTACAAAAACATGCTTCAACGCATATGTGGTCCAAAACTCATTCATTTAAGGAGCAGTTGCATATGGAAACATGAACAAAAAAAAATGATTAAACATTATTGGACATGATCAAACTATTATATTTTCACTCTACTCCCCTTTCAAATTGAGAGAATAGATAATATATATATGTTCTCATTCAATATCCTGCTTCAGCATTAAACGAACCACAACATTCAGTTTTGTTCTTCCAGTGGTGCTGGGATTTTCACCTACAAAAGAACTTCAATCAAAAGGAAAAGCAACACAGTTTACATGCTATTAACACTCAATTTGAAGATAATCATTCTTCTCATTACAATAGCTCGACCAACTTCCTGCATATAAATGTACATTCCTATTGGCTTGAACGAGCTGAATAACAAAAACTCGACAATGAATAAAATGTCAAGTTGTGTAACTATGGATAACTAAAGCTCCCAGCTAGCCTTCATATCTTCCAAAATCATTCTGCTATACTCCTTAATTCTTATTATTTCAAATTTGTACCGATCAAAGTATATGAAAATTTGGCTCCAAAATAGCAGTCTCGTACAGTAGAAGTGACATTCAGATACTGTTATTATTCCATGTTTTAACCACAAGCCTTTTATCCCAAGCAAATACATCAGCATTTCAATATCCTTGAAAATGCAATATATGTCAAAATTTTCTTCAGTCTCTCAATCCATTCAACACTTCCTCAAGTTACTATAGTGTCCTCTACATATACAGCTATGATGACATGACTGAGGAAACATATTAGACACAAGCAGGGTGACACACTGATATTTTGTCCAAGTCCATACACAAAATAATATGTAAAACTTATTTAACAGGGTTCTTTAATAACTACTTGAGACAGTTTATTGACCTTTGCAGTCTAAATACCTTATAATACAAGGTACATTAGAAATTGTTGCTTGTTGCATATAGATTTTTTTTAAAATCTTTATGAAGAGAAACATTCAAAAAATTGAGTTCAAACAACTGCCGAATCAAATTACTAGCAATAATGATTACTAGAAATACGTTGGGTTTCTCAATCAAAAGAAAAGTTCGACATAATCAATACTGGAAGTTCATGGATCTGTTTTGGCAACTAATCTAGCTTCTAATCTGAACAGAAAACCATCATATTAATGCTCTACATGCCAATCTACACCCAACAGCATGTTCCCTTGAGAAAGAGCAGGAATTTCATGTATTACACTCATAAAGTGCATTAACCTCCTCAAGCACAAAATGATGGCAACCACCATAAATGCCTCATAAATGGAAAGAAATGGAACGAGAAGTAATGTGCATAAGAGTGTTAACTAAACTCATGAATTTGATGATGTTTCAACCCACAGTTTTGAATTTATTGAACACATTTTGTAGGTTAGTTAACTCATTAAGTCATCTTGGATCAAGTCAGCTTTCAGCTTGAATGAACGATGCTGAGATACAGTTACATTCGATATCAATTAATTTCTTGGCCAGATTTAAGTTTTCTAGAGCTGATCTAATTTCAGGTTTAGTCTGAAACTTATTTTCAGGTTAATCAAATGATAATTGTTCATGAAAGAGAATGAAAAAATAAGAGGAGAGAGGAGAAAAAGTTTTCCTCTTATTTCATGTAATCCATATTTTTGGATTGACCCCATGCATGGGGAAAAATTCCCTGTGGGTCTCTTCAATGCTGATTTGTTCAGATTTGTTCTCATCTTGTTGGTTCCAATACATTTACAGTGTTTAAGTGTGACTCTATGAAAGCAGCTACCTGCTTCCTCTAGGAAATGACAAGCACCTGCCTGTTGGCTTGGAAGATTTGTGCATGTTAGGAAAGAATATGTGGTTATCAAACATGTTCCAGTGCAAAAATTTCCTAAAGGAAGTCGGCATAAACTCCACTTCAAGATGAGCCCCTAGTGCGCTCAATACAAATTAGACAATAATGAGCTACTTACAAATGTTAAGTTTAATCCAGATGAAATTGTTGAATGAGAGGTCACAGATATCCAATTTCCATCAACGCCTAAGATGTAGTAGGTGAATGAGAAAAAAATCTGAAATAATGTAATATTTTACATGACCATACTATTTACATGATAATTAATAGTATGCAGAACCATCTAGAATGGTAGAGAAAACTTTTTTATATTTAGTTATTTTTATCACATGGGTTCAGATTCTTATAATTCCAGATAAATCATTTCATTTAAGACTTGGAGGTTTAATTGACTCATCAAGTTGATTACAAGTCTCCTGATGAATATAGGAACAGTTTAAAACTTGAAAGATGCAACTATAGCAGCAGTGTTATAGAGGATCTCTCTAGATGTGTATAAAATGTTAGGAGCTTCAAGATTATTGAAATCAAGTTACATAAAGCCAAGTGGAGTTGAGGGGAAACATCACGATCAGCATCACAAGAGGATTTTATGCAATCTAGCAGTCCTTCACATATTGGGGGCACTTAGAGAGAGGAATGTTCTCAACAAGTGTGACAATAGAATGTCATAATTCACATGTTATTCTTTCACTAGAGGAAATCTTTCTTTCAGATCTTGGATGAGGAGAAGCAGAGGCCACAAATCACTCAGCACATGTATATGTTCCTTCAACTCATCAATCGTTTGTAAGCATCTTTCTTGCAAGAAACCTCTACATCAGATTATTAGGACCTCTTCTCCCATCCTGTGGCTATAGTCTACTTATATGAAGCTAGAGCAGGAAAAAAAACTTGCTAGAAAGCAAATATTTGGAGGCAGCAATTAGGGAAAATGATAGAATGCTTGATAACCTAGAAGAAATTGAACAATATACCGATGTACTTAATATTATAACAAAAAGTCAATAAAATGGGCAGCATGTTCCTTACTAGTATTTTAAAATGATAATTTTACTTTTGTAGTATGGATGGTCCTAGCCTATCTTGGAAGTGCAAAAATTGAAAAGAAGAAGTAAGTGCAATTCAGACTCTGAGACTCGGAGCTGTTGGTAGTTAGAAAGTGGGTTCAGAAATAAAGAATAGAAGAGTGAGAAATCTTACTCTCACATGAAGGAAGAGAACTAGTAAATGCAATCTTTGATGGGAAAAGAGAGTAGATGTAAAGTCTCTCTGAGTGACAAGTATGGCATCCAGTTCGTGATTTTGTAGTAATGGTTCTTATGCAGTTTGTAACGGCTACGCCATTTCCAGCTTTCAGCATCTTGTGGTTATCGGCTCACAACACGAAAACTACACCCAAGACTACCTGGAATCATAGAAGAGGGGCCTTAGGTAAATAGGACAGGAGAAAGCAAGCCTACCAAAGATGGAAGGCAGTGAAAAACAAGAAGAGGGGCATTCTTCTAGCAATTTCTTTCGCATATAAGGATTTTCTCCATTAGCAATTTTTTTACTGTTCCTTGTAATCTTAATTTGCAAGGGAAAAGGGTATTTCTTCCAGAGGAATGACCTTGTTTCCTCCAGTGGTTAAAGATTATAATGGTCTGGGATTATCTGATACCTTCTGATCATAGATACAACAAGTATATGGGTGAAAATCATGTAAAAACTTGAGCTTGTTCCATGATAATTATTTTTTATCTTGCTTCATTTTTGCTCAATACTTTGTGGATTACTTTATACAAGATTTGTGTAACTTAGAAGTATCCAAAGAAGGCACAATAGCGGTACCAAGTTCACCGAGTCAGTTTAGCACTTCAGTTAGGTTCCTGCAACTGGCAATATATTCAGAGTTACACCCACACAATTAGTGGAAAATAGCATATCGAGCTCAATCTCGCGGTTTCCAACTTCTGATGAAACAATAAATACTATGAGATCCACCTCTCCTAAAGCTTGCATCCTCAACATGATAAGGAAAGAAAAAATTCCTCGGTGAACAAATTTACTATTATGGATTGTTCCCCATTACTTCACAATCAATACACATTCCCATGAAAACTAAAGAACATCAAAAACATATGATTCCACTTCAAAGTTTGAACTTTTCTTCCTTTCTAATGTTAGGGGCATGGTGAGCGGATTCATAAAAAAGAAAAGATGAAATCCGGTCGAAAAAGAAAATTTTCAGAAAATGGAATTAAAAACGTAATTTTTGGGGAGAGGATTGTAGACGCAATTGAAAGGGGAGAAGAGGGGGCGGAAGAGGGACCTGGTGGAAGTCGCCGGAACCGGAACCGGCGGAGCTGCCGGAGGTGTTGCTGACCCTGACGGGGACATTCTCCATGATCCGGCGGAGCTTGACCTCGAGGTCCTCCTCGTCCTCTCGCAGCACGGCGCCGCCCTTCCCGTGCTCCACGATCGCGCCCTCGCCGCCCCCCGCCTTCGCAGGAGCGCCGGCCGCCGGGGCCACCGCGACCAGCTGTAGATCGCCGCCAGCATCTTTCAACGGGCCGGACATCACCGTGCTCTACAAGCCCTAGACCGGTGATCCTCGGAGTTCGTCCTCCAGGCGTTCCTTAATGTGTCTTTTCGCCCTTTTTACCACGGTAAATACTCTCCTCCGTGCACGTTTTAATGAAAAACGGACGTTATAACATTCTAACAAGCAAGGGCTCGTGCGCTATCTATAGCCCAACGGATTCATTATTTCAGTGTTATTCTGCAACACGAGCCGTTGCTATCTTGACGGCAGAATAAAATAATTCTAAATTTTAATTTTTTAAAAAATATCAATATTATTCTATTATTACAAGGGGTTCATGAAGATCTCCCGAGGACTTCACTAACTCCAGCGAACTAATTGGTACCTTCTCTCCCTCTCTCTCTCTCTCTCCATATATACATACATACATACATACATATATATATATATATATATATATATATATATATATATAAAATCATGTTCAATTTAAAAATATAAGACAAAATTTGTGGATCTAATTATATAAATTAATCCATCTACCTTTCACTAATTAGTCTATGTGAAATTAACCTTCAGCCCCGATCCTTAAAAATCATCCATCACAATAAAAAAATAAAGTACAGAAACATCTTAAAAGAGATAAATATCCCATGCTTATGCTTAGCTCCTAATTTTTTTGGTGATTGACAATCCTTTTCGTTTTATTCAAGTGTTTTTGGCCTTGTTTTGAGAGCGTTTCTAATCTTATTAGTCGTTTAGACAATATTTCACCGCCAAACCAATTCATTGGTTCCGACTCTTGCATTCTTTGATTTCTCCAACATCAATCGACTGAAGAAAGATTTAGCTAATGGTTTTTTTTGGGTGAAACTCCCCTTGAATTGAGAGGTGATTGTATTTGATTATAAATAGGAAAACTTACAACAATAGAATGGGAAGAAAAGTAATTAAAAAGATTTTAACAACTCAATTAGAATGTTGGAAAGATTTCTTCTTTGTTTCCAACAACTCTGCATCTTCCTTATTAGTTTCCAACGGCTCTATATCTTCCTTATTGGTATTCAATAATTCTGCATATGACAAATTAGTGGTTTCCTAACATCCCCCCTCAAATGAAGTTGCGAGATGAGGCTTAATTTGCGGCAATTGAACTCATATGCTGGTCGATCCAATGGTTTGGTAAAAATATCAGCTGTTTGGAGTTTGGATGGAACATGCTTCGTGCGGAGTAGACCTTGTTGGACTTTTTCTCGAACGAAATGAAAATCAATTTCGATATGCTTGCTACGGGCATGAAAAACAGGATTGGCTGCCATGCAAATAGCACTTTGATTGTCAGTTAGGAGGAGAGGAGGGCGTTGTAGAGGAATGCCAATATCATGTAGAATGTAGGATAACCAAAGTAATTCAGCGGCAGCATTGGACAATGATTTGTATTCTGCTTCGGAGCTGGAACGGAAGACAGAAGACTATTTTTTGGCTGACCAAGAGATGATATTGCTACCAAGGAAGGTGCAATATCCTGAGGTAGATCGTCGAATCTCCTTACAACCGGCCCAATCGGAGTCAGAAAAACCATAAAGGTTAAGAGCCGAGTGGCGGCGAAGGTGAAGTCCAAGAGTGATGGTGCCATGCACATACCTGAGGATCCTTTTGACAAGTTGATAATGTCCTTGCGTTGGAGAATGCATAAACTGCGAGATAAAATTCACACTAAAAGAGAGGTCAGGTCACCACCAAGGTGGTAGCCCAGTTGGAACGGAGCGTTTGCTTCCAACCAAGTGGTTCCAGGTTCGAAACGCGTGGGCGTCGATTAAATTCGGGGACCGGATGCCCCATGCCTGGACACGGGGTCTGGAAGCGCTACTGGTCGGCTGGTAGCCTGGGTGGTGCCAGGTGTGACGTACTCACACGGAGGGTCGGGTCGGGTAACTGAGCCGGCCCACGGGTGGGGAGGGTATGAGTAAAATAGGTCGGGGTGCCCAACACACGACTCGGTCTACCCGCATCGAACATTCTCCTGGCGGGGTGGGGGCCCAGTGGTCGGGGCTGCTACGCGGGGGTGGGCTTGTCCCTTCCTCCCCCCTTCTCCTTTTTTTTTTTTTTTTTTTTTTTTAAAAAAAAAAAAAAAAAAAAAAAAGAGAGGTCAGGTCTGGTAAATGTAAGATATTGTAAAGCGCCAACTATACTCCGATAGTGAGTAGGATCAGAAAATGGCGTGATGTCCATGGAGGCCTTGTCCTTGGAAGACATGGGGGTGTTCACAGGCTTACACCCCTCCATTTGAGCTCGTTGAAGAATATCTAATGCATACCTGGACTGTGACAAGAGCAAACCATTAGGAGTACGTGTGATTTGAACACCAAGGAAGTAATGAAGAAATCCAAGATCCTTCATATCGAATTCTTTATGAAGATCAAGAATAAAATTTTGTAAAAGGGTAGGATTGGACCCTGTCAAAAGAATATCATCAATATAGAGGAGTATTAAAGTGTCACTCTGTTTTTTGTAAATAAAGAGTGAAGGGTCAGCAATGCTACAGAAGAAGTCAAATTTTATCAAAAAAGAGCTAAAACGAGCAAACCATGCACATGGTGCTTGTTTGAGACCATATAATGCTTTGTGTAATTTGCAAACATGATGTGGAAAGTGAGAATTAATAAAACCGGGAGGTTGTTCCATAAAAATAGTTTCTTGGAGAGAACCATGTAAGAAAGCATTTTTACATCAAGTTGTCGAATGTCCCAATTTTTTGAAAGAGCAATAGAGAGCACAAGTCTTATGGTACCTTGTTTGATTACCGGAGAGAAAGTCTCATGGTAATCGATGCCATCAACTTGATGATACCCTTTTGCAACTAAACGAGCTTTTAGGCGTTCTAAGGTACCATCAGAATTGAGTTTAGGTTTGTAAACCCATTTATTGCCAATGACATGCATGTGAGGCTCTCGAGGGACTAAACTCCAGGTTTCATTTTTACTTAGAGCATGTAATTCATCTTTCATAGCATTGACCCATCCCTCATGTTTTAAAGCAGTTTTAATAGTTTTTGGTATCGGAGGGATGGAGGTAACACTATGAAGATGGGCGTACTTGGGATTGGGTTTATAAATACCTGCTTTACCCCGTGTGACCATGGGATGAATGTGTTCTGAAGACATGCCGGAAGCCGAGGCCATAAGAGGACTAGATGACATCTCGGAGAAGTGATCCACAAGGATAGAAGGTCTCTCTGGAAATTGAGCGGAAGAGTGGATTTTTGTGGATCAGATGATGGTTTTTTTTATAGAGCGTTAGCAATAGGCAGGCTCTGATACCATGAAGAAAGATTTAGCTAATATTTTTTTTGGATGAAACTCTCCTTGAATTGAGAGGTGATTGTATTTGATTATAAATAGAAAAACTTACAACAATAGAATGGGAAGAAAAGTAATTAAAAAGATTTTAACAACTCAATTAGAATGTTGGAAAGATTTCTTCTTTGTTTCCAACAACTCTGCATCTTCCTTATTAGTTTCCAACGGCTCTATATCTTCCTTATTGGTATTCAATAATTCTGCATATGACAAATTGGTGGTTTCCTAACATCGGCCACCATTTCCCAGGTAAAAAGAACATCCCGAAGATCCTCACAATCCCTACAACAATGCGTCGCACCTAGGTGCACGGGCACGTTAATTAGTAACAGCATCTCTACGAGGTGAGGAGAAATTTGATTTTAGCAGTTTGATCTTTCCGATTCGGGTGCAGGATGTTGGCAACCCCCTAGAGAAACTATATCTAATAATCATAGCTGCTCGTTACTGTAAGGACACATCAAGATAAATGCTTTGCAAATGGTGTAACCAAAATTATGCACAGCGGAAGAATTAATAAAGCAAACAATTTTTACTAACCTCCGACCATAGTTGATTAAGCACCCTTGAGATTAAGCACCCACCCACACGAGAGTGAAGAAGAAGAGACCTGCGGAGGAGAGAGGAGATCCGGAACTTCCAACTATGCAGGACTTGAGTGCCTTAGGTGATGGATCCACAGGCTATTTATGGTGCTAGGTTAGGGACCAGGATCCTTATTTTTAAGGTTTATCTCTAATTAGTTTACATCCATCACGGAAACCACCTGATAAGATAAACTCTGAATAATCTCTAATCAGATTAGATTAAGTCATCATTTAAACGAAGTTGTGTTTATCATGATGTGGGTAAACTTGATCAAGTGGGCCATTTTAAGTCTCCTAAAATCAGGAGACATGCTAACAAATGGAGCCTACAAAAATAAACGATTGTGATTGGTGGCGTATACTGCTACATGCTGTACATAGGGTATAATTTCGCCATCCCACATCATATGTATACCTTTTTTTTTGTATTTTTTTTTCTTATTGGGCCGTTTGCTGGAGCCTGGGCCTTCGTTCTTTGTGGTGTGGTAACCAGGCCTGCCCCTCACTAGCTAGTTGTTGGAGAGCGGCATCGAGAGATGGCCTATCAACTTGTGGCATGCGGGCCCCTATTGATGTTTCATTAAAAACTTCAGCAACATCACATCCAGAGTCCTTTTCGCTAGCAAGATCTAGCATCGAGTTGCATTAAGTTCTATTTGTTGCTAAATTCTGTTGGAGGAATACAAATCCCCTCTAAAACACTAGTTGTAAAAAATTCCTAGAATCTTGGTATAATCCAAACTTTTAATTTTCTACGCAAGTTGCAACTCTTTCTTGCAAACCCATTCAACCAAAAAAAAAGTTTTAAATAAGAAATAAGACATACTCCATAATAATGGATAGACGATAAACTTGCCGACAGATTTCTTCCTCACTTTAGAAATCCTTAATATCCGATCCATCTAACATCACTCTAATGAAATGATCCCCTTTTTTCACGCATGGCATCAATAGTTCCATTCCTACCATCAAAGGGAGATGATACTGATACATCCAGGAAGACGAAGCACAAGACAGACCAAACGCCAAACCCAGCCTGGGCCATCTCAAGTACCTATCAGCCCCTCCCAACCTTGGCCGCGCAAAAGCAAGTATATATAAATAATACACGGCGCTCGCCGAATTTGCACGGCGTGGGCGGCCTTCCAATCCCAAACCAGACACTTTTTCACCCCCTCTCCATGCATCTCCGTCTCAAATGCTCACGCAAACAAGCAAACAAACAATTGGAAAGGCGCGTCACGCCGAGACAACGACCTCGTAACCCGGAAGTACCCGCGTTCTTTTCCATATATCTTCTCCGCTCCCCCAACTCTTCCTTTTTGCCTTCGCGGTCATCATTGCACCCCCTCGGTCGCCCTCCTTCCTCCTCCTCTCTCTTTTTTTTTTTTTTTTTTTTTACGAGTTAATCAAACAATGTGTGTACGAAAAAATACAAGTTCATGGAGTACCTGAGGCAACTTCTCCTCTTCTGATTATAGAATACTCTCTGAATAGTTAGCCACATAATCAGAAGCTCCGTTGGCCTCTCTAAATACATACTTGGATTGAAAGACCTCCAACTGATCACTGTGGCCGAGTCGCCCTGCAAGATGATCAAACTGGCTATAATACTTGCCTCGCATGTCGAAAGCCCGCTCAGACAATTCTCAACTCCGCTTCGAAAATCGAAATGTCAAATAATTGATGCACCATCGTAAAATACGGATCTTGTATAACAAAATTTGCACTTTTTTTGCGCCTCCATTCAAATTAGATCCGTCCAAGTTGAAAAATGAGAATAAGAACTTTCAAATGAAGAACAGCATATGAAAGGCTGCCCTTCTCTACGCTTTTCTCCCTTGAAGTCCTTCCCATATTCGTCATATGGGCGTCGCGCGCGCGCCAGCGATCCCGCTGGCCCTCGTGGGTTTGAGCGAGGGGCCGAGGGCGTTATTTTGCCGTAGAAATGGCCCGGCCTTTAATCTTTTATTGTACCCGATGGAGTGCAGCTGACGGTTGGTCGGGATAATTTTGGGATGGGATGGGATGGCGACTTGCTGCCTCAGCTGGAGATGATTTATAATAATAATGACTTTAAATTGACGAGGCTTTTCAGATAAAATGTTCGCAATTAATGCAATTTGCTATTGTAGGATAGATTCGCAACGTAGTCTGGAGAGGTTCACTTTTTCAGCTATCAGCCGTCTCTGAATTGCATCAGGATTCATGGAAAACAAGAGCGGAAGGCGATAAGACACACATCAACATATATTATTGTTGTGGTTCAAATCTGGCCCTAGGGTGACCATATTGGTGGAGCCGAGAGAGCCGTCGGTGTGAAAAAAAAGGCGGGAACCATCTCCTGCGTGACGGCCGCAGACCTACACAAATCCTCACCGGAAAACCGGTTAGGATCCTCCGACAATCAAATTAGAGTGAGCAAATTTGGTTTAGCCAAAAAGTCGCTTAGGAATTCCTGACCGAGCTATGGCCCAGGTAACGGAGGCGCTGTCAGTCCCCATCATGAGGGAGTAATGGCGTGCGCTCAGGTAGGCTGCTGACGTGCAGCACAGCTCGTTCTTAAGAACGATAGAGCTTTGACAGTTACTGCAGGGTATGGCCGAAGTAGTCAAGGTGTCGTCTAACTATTGTTGGCTGGTTATGAAGACATGACATGGCAGCGTGGTGGAGTATGGCCACGTAAGTGGGCGCAGGCCTGCACATGGATGTGGTTGTTAGCGAGATCGAACTCGTTAAGTAGTCACGTTAGGCGATTAGTAAGGCCAGCTCGGTATAGACTGGGAGGGCTCGGTTTTACAGGTTCCGAGGTGTACTTGAGGGAGCACTCCGAGCTCGAGGGTCGGAGCGTATGCTGTGTATTGCTGAAGTCGGCGTCTCGAACTTGGTCGGACGGGTCGGCGTTTGCCTGGAGGCACCCCGAATGGGTCGAAATGAAGATTTAGTCATTCATCGTTGGTGTTTACTGGGTCGAAATGGGGCGGCCTTTTAGTTGTGAGCTGGACGATCCATTTTTTCCTCTATCAATTATATATGCGTGTGGTGTTGACGTGCAATATTTGAGAACCAAACATCTCTGATTTGATCACCCAACTACAGGGGAACCCAACTCAATAAACATAACCATCCTGAATCGGTAAACCATCAATAATACACATTTGTTAATAAAAATGGCTCCTCTACGTTGCATCATCAGTTTAGCATCTAAATGATCTCAATGAAGGGCCAAAACAAAATTTTCAACAAGTTAATCAAGAGTTAGTTGGAAAGTATGTCATTACAGCGACGAATACAACACCTGGACAAATTTTCGGATTCTCTTAACAGATTTTCAGCTCGTGCATGAGAAAATTATATCCTACACGGTGCATGCATTATATAGCCATACACCAAGTCAATCACCTTGTCCGCATCTTAAAGGCTTCATTTATATATGCCTAGTCTTATTCGTTGGCCCAAGGAGAGTAGGTGATCGGCATAATGCACTGCATTATGGGGTATAATTTCTCGATGCAAAAGTCCAGCTCTTGATGCGGACGGGTGGAGCGACGTCCGGACCCCCGTGGGAGGACTTGGGTGTGAGATGCGGCCTGCGGGCTGATGTATTGTCTGTGTCTCTGTCTCAGTGTGTGTTAGGATCAACGATTTATATCTGACGAGTACAAATATATTGAATAAAATTAGAAAACAGAATATTTTAAAGTATTTGAGACAATTCTCTACCTCTAACTCATACGATGCTATTCGTATGGCTGGCCACATAGACGGTCATCCAATCTACAGCTTTATTAGCTTTACGAAAAAAATATTTGGACTGAAAGGCCACTCTATTTTTCGTCATGATACAAATGTCACGAATCAAAAATGGTTGTGGCTGGTATATGGTTACATGGATGTGGAAAAATACAGACCGCGCCTCCCTGGCGTCCCCAACCACTCCACCCGAGCAGACAGAGGAACGGTCAAAAGGCTGTTCATCCGTTTCTTTCGGGCCCCCACTCGGCGAGATCTATAACTCTTTTAATAATAAGGCGGGATAATATATTTTTTTATGCTGTCGGTGTGGTAACACATGAAGTGCGTTTGGGATCTCAGGGGACGGCGGTTGGATTTTCCGGGACAATGAAACCGTTAAATAATGCACGGTAGGTCATGTAGGGATTCGCGTAGATACGTGGGCAAGTGGACGGCAGAAGATGACACGAGAGGAAAGCAGATCAACGGAAGATGACCATTTTATTGCATAAACTAGTATTGTTTAATTATGCTAGGTTTGGCGTCGCTGCGTAAGTATATAATAGCATTTGGGATGATGGAGGGATGGCGTATTTGGAGTTAGATGTAACATTCTAGCATTATTGTGCAACAATGACTCAAGATACGGATCAAGATTGCTATAATAAAAAGCTTGTTTTGCTGGCATGGAACAAAAATATTGTTATCCTGAAGGACGATAAATGTTTGCTTATTTTTTGTCCAACGGGTAGAATGCAGAAGGAAACATTTTAGGGTTCTCCTTCCTTAGGTGGATACAATGCCACATTAGTTAATTGTGCTGCGAGTAAAAGAATGCAAAACATGTAAATCATTGGGGATCAAAGTTAATTAAATATTAGTAATAATATGATTACTAATAGGGAAGGCTAGTAGGTCATGCTATTTTATTTTGCATTTTAGGCAAACAACTCTACAAGTTGCTAGATTGGCTTGACTTTTCATCGTATGTTGGTGATGTGGTTGCTATTAGTCCGATAAGTTGGGCGGTCGAATAATTTTATTAGTATCCTTAATTAGACTGCAGAAAAAGAAAAAAAAAGTGCCCATGATATGATTGCCTATCGAGATATACTAATTAACTGTTGTTAATAAGAAAAAATCATTGGTAAATTTTGTATATTAATAGACAACAAAATCAAGAATCCTGGCTAATAAAAGATAATATAATTGAGAATGCAGTCAAGGACATGGAATGTCTGGTTTGGTTTAAAGTTGACTCCACCTGCTCAGAGTTTGAAAGAGGGGATTCATACCTTGAGTTTTGGCTACGTTGATGAACATGAGGCATAAACTGAATTTAATTTAGATGAACTAAAAACCAGGCAGGATTTTTTTATGGCTGAAATAAGTTCAACTGAATTTTGTCTAATTCCAAGTGTTTGACTAAAGTGGAAGCTGAGTTTATAGAACGAAATCTCATTTTCTTCGGCTGACTTGAGTTTTTCTTTTTCCCCTCCGGATAGAAGACTTGAGGATTTATGGATTTTTTTAATGGACTCCGAACTAAGTCCACGTTGCTCTGGTGGGGCTGAGGAATAATTCCGATTTGATTCGAACCCGGAGTTTTATTCCGCATCGGATTCGTTTGCACTGGGTTGGAGTGGGATTTGGTACCCAAACATGATTCATGAGAGGTCCCCAAAGTACAGGCCGGCTTATTCGTTTATTTGGGCCATACTTTTTATTTCCTGGGCCCAGGTTTAGGCGACAGTCAACTCGGGGCTTGTAAGTATTGTGATCCCAGAGCTGATTCGGATCTTGCGGGTCCCATCTTCAAATTTGGTGGGTCCTTTTTTGACATTTTCCATACATGTCGAGACTAAAAATTTAGCTTTTTAAAGGACTTCTGAGGTTTTTTGAAGGAACGTGGGAAGATTATACGAAGAACAATGAACTGTAAGAAACTCGGGCATTTGGTGCCTGCAAGGTTAGCTAATCCCATCTTAGACAGTGGCTATGAGGTCTTATTTCAATTAAGTCCTGTTCTGTGTTGCTCCAAGTACAATACATAATTTTATCTGGTCCTAGATTCACTTGCAAGTACTATTTCTACCCACATATTTCTTCTTCTTTTTCTTCCTCCTCCTTCTTCTCTTTTTATTCTTCTCTGTCATCGTCGTTGTCGTCAGGTACAAGAGATTTATAAATAATGAGCTATGCAACAAAGGATAGCCCTCCTCCAAATATCCCTAAGCCTCCTAGAGCACCAACTGTTGAATTAAATTAAATATTTTAAAATTTTTAAAACTAAATTAGTCAACGTCCAAGTGGCAAGCATCCAGCGCAAGAGCAAATATGAAAAAATTCCTAAAGAAAGCAAACCATGACAAGTGTCATCCATCCAGCGCAAGAGCAAGCATGGAAAGGCCCTTCGAAGAAGGAAGAAAACGTGGATGGCCAAGATGCAATAAGCCGAAGGATCAAAAGAGCACAAGAAGACACGTCATCAATTGCGGGAGAGGAATCTTCTTCTTTTGACGTGCATGAGCCTATATAAAGCGCTCTAGGGATCATTTCAAAGTACAATCAAAATTTTCTCTTCTCACTATTCCAAGAGTCTAGATAAAAAGGGCCCTAGGGATCATTGGGGAGAAAAGAAATAAAGAAAATTTTTCTTCTCCTCATAAATTTTCTAAGTTTCTTTTGAGGTATCTGCAAGTGTGAATGTGCTCTACTTTCTTCCCTGGAGGCGCACTGACGGGGAAGACGTGGTTCTGTATTGGGTCGTCGTATCTCTAGGAGATCTGTGCCAGTAGACCCGTGCGTGGGGGGCATAAACTTTCCTGGGACAGCGCATCAGCGTGCTTCGATCCACAGGCCATCTTTTCTCTCTTTCTTCATTTTATTATTATATTGTTAAGTTAATTATTTATTAGTTTATTCTTCTTAATTATTGTTTTTGAATATTAGAAATATTTAATTTATCAATTATATTTGTGCATCTAGGCTAACAATCCAGGAAAGTTCATATACTGTTAGCACTAGATTTTAAATTGCGACATTTATTATATATTTTGTTGCATAATTATAAATTGTTCTATTTTAGCTGTTACACATTTATGCTAGCTTTACTTTAGTACTTAATTTTTCAAGCAAAATATTAGATTGCTTAACCTCCAAGAGGTTTATTAATACCTCCATTTGGACTCTTTACGGAGTAATTTCCAGATTCTATTCAAACGGAAATTCGAAAATTGGTTAATTCATAGGAGCTAGTTTAATATTGCACTTAGGATAAAATTGAACGATATCTAGTGAAATTATTTATTGAATAACGGTGTTTAAGAAAAGCTTGTCAAAAAGGCATACGTGCCTAAGAAAGGCTGGTACTTAAGTGAGCCAAGTGCTCCACCACCGATCTGGAGCTAATCTGGCTGTTATTCTTTGGATTTTTTAATTAGACATCTAAAGGTCAAATTAGATATCAGTGCAATAATTTGACATAAACCTTCTCATTTCCACAGGTGTCAAAACTGTGTTAAGCTACAAATTAATGGCTTCCCACACATCTGAAAATCTTAGTGCTAAACCTGAAAAGTTTGATGGTCAAAACTTTAGAAGGTGGCAGAATCAAATGCGGTTCTGGCTCACCACCTTAGGCTTAATCTCCGCCATTGGTGGGTCTAGCCCATCTGCTTCACGACCTTCCACTCGCAACAACCCAAACCCTGCTCCTTCTTATGCTGCCTCCTCCACTAGGACTCTAGAAGAAACCAACTACCACTGTCTTCATAGAATCCTAGGAGCCCTTTCTGATAGGCTTTATGATATTTATTATATAGCTAAGAGTGCCAAAGATCTCTAGGATACCCTAGAAAATAAATATGGACTTGATGATGCCGGGGTAAAGAGATTCAAAGCTTCTGACTTTAGCAAGTTTAAATTTATTGATTCCAAACCTATGAATGATCAAATCCATGAATATGAAACATTGATTTTTCAACTCCAGGCAAATGGAACCCACTTAGATGAGTCTTTCCAAGTTGCCTGTATTATAGACAAACTCCGCTCTACCTGGTCAGACTTTGCCAAGACTTTGAGCCACACCCAAGGTGATCTGTCTCTAATCCAAGTCCTAAATTCTATCAGGATTGAAGAACAACATCGCCTTAGAGAGAAATCCCACTCCTCCAATCCTTTGCCCAAAGTCAACAATGTTGAATCCAAGCCCAAATCCAAAAATCAGAATTGTTCTTTCCGACCCAACCACAACAAGTCCTTCAAGAAGAAATCATTCAACCATAGGAACTCCTTTCAGCCCAACAACAGAAAACCCAACTTCTCTCAGAACCAGAAGAAAGAGAAAGAAGGAGAATCTGTTTGTTGCTGTTTTGTCTGTGGTCGGACCAACCATATGGCCCACCAATGCTTCTATAAGATCACTACTCCTCGTCAACCTAGAAGTAAGGGTCCTGCCACTTCTGGCGCCCAGGCCAACATGGTGACCTGTGGGGCTGACTCCTTTGAGATTGCTATCAGGTCTGTTTCCTTCATACCTAAAGATAACATGACACAATTAGCACTTGACTGGTGGATTGATACCGGAGCTAGTATACATATTTGTTCTGATCGCTCCTGGTTTTCATCTTATCAGATCTCATGTAGAGGAACTGTGACCATGGGTAATAATGCTTTGGCGCACGTGCTTGGAGTGGGACGAGTGGATTTGACACTTACCTCTGGGAAGATCCTTACTCTGCAAGGCGTGCACCACGTTCCAGACATCCGTAGAAATCTAGTTAGTGGATCCTTGCTTGTCCAGCAAGGATACCGAATTGTTTTTGAATCAAATAAAGTTGTAGTAACCCATGGTGTCTCTTTTATCGGAAAAGGTTTTCTTTGTGATGGATTGTTTAAACTCAATGTAATTATTCCATCTATGAATGAAAATTCTATTGTTCTTCATATTGACTCTCCTATTGTCTGGCATAGTAGGCTGGGACATGTAAACTATAGTTCAATTAAAAGATTAATGCACTTGAATTTAATCCCAAAATCAGAACTTAGGAATAATGATAAATGTGAGATATGTGTAGAGGCCAAATTATCTAAAAGATCCTTTCACGCTGTAAGTAGAGATTCTGATCTCCTTGAACTCATACATAGTGATGTATGTGACTCAGGGAGAACCTCAAGGGATGGAAACAAATATTTTGTAACTTTCATAGATGACCTTTCTAGATACTGTCACCTCTATCTTATCAAAGCTAAAAATGAGGTCTGAAATAAATTCAAAGTCTATAAAGCAGAGGCTGAAAACTAACTAGATAAAAAGATTAAAATCTTAAGGTCTGATAGAGGAGGTGAATATACCTCATTTGAGCTGACCCAGTTCTGTGAAGAACATGGGATAATTCATGAAGTGACAGCTCCTTATTCACCCCAATCTAATGGAGTAGCTGAGAGAAAGAATAGAATTAACCTTAATGGATATGGTTAACTCTATGTTAATTAGTTCAGGAGCACAAGAAAATTATTGGGGGGAAGCACTAGTAACTGCATCTTATATCTTGAATAGAATTCCATTCAAACATAATGATAAAACTCCATATGAAATCTGAAAATATAGAAAACCTAACTTAAAATACTTAAAAGTGTGGGGGTTCTTAGCTAAAGTAAAAATTCCAGAAAATAAAAGAAAGAAAATTGAACTCAAAACAGTAGATGCAATATTTATAGGATATGCAATTGAGAGTAATGCTAATAGATTTTTAGTGTTTAACTCTCAAATAAATGAAATTAATAACACCACCATAATGAAAGCAAGAGATGCAATCTTCTTTGAAAGTATATTTCCTTTTAAAAACAAGGATAAATGATCAAATAAATACCAATAATAATTTAGGGACTAGTTCTAGCAGAACCAGATTTAGAGAAGAAGAAGAAGAAGAAACTGAACCTAGAAGAAGTAAAAGAACTAGAGTTGAAAAGAACTTTGGAGAAGACTACTACATATTCCTAATAGAAGACTCTCCTACTTTTTTAGAGGATGCCTTGAAATCTCTAGATGCCCCCTTTGGAAAGAAACAATAGATAATGAAATGCAATCCATAATCCAAACCACACTTGGGAATTGGTAGATCTACCCCCAGGAAGTAAACCCATAGGGTGTAAATGGATCTTTAAGAAGAAACTTAGGCTAGATGGAACTGTAAACAAATATAAGGCTAGGTTAGTAGCCAAAGGTTTTACTCAAAAATCTGGGATTGACTTCTTTGATGTTTATGCCCCTGTAGCTAGAATCACTACCATTAGGATTCTTGTTGCCTTGGCTTCCATTCATAAGCTGGTTATACATCAAATGGATGTTAAAACCGCTTTCTTGAATAGGGACCTAGATGAAGAGATCTACATGAACCAACCCGAAGGTTTCCTTGTCCTAGGTCAAGAGAAAAAGATATGTAGGTTGATTAGATCTCTTTATGGTCTAAAACAAGCCCCCAAATAATGGCACCTTAAATTTGATGAAATAATCCTAACTAATGGATCTAAATTTAATAACACAGATGAATGTGTATATTATAAAAAGAAGAATAACAAAATTATAATCTTATATTTATATGTAGATGATATCCTAATTCTTGGAACAGACTTAGAAATTATTAATGAAGTAAAACAATTTTTATCTCTAAAATTTGACATGAAAGATTTAGGAGAAGCAGACCTAATCCTTAATACTAAAATCATGAGGAATGAAAATGGAATAACTTTATCCCAAAGCCACTATGTGGAGAAAATTCATAAAAAGTTTCACTACTCTGATTGTCATCCTGTATCTACTCCTTATAATCCATCTCTTCATCTAAAGAAGAACTTAGGTGATCCAGTCAATCAAAGCTTGTATGCCCAGATCATTGGTTCTTTAGGATTTCTTGCAAATTATACCAGACCTGATATTGCATACTCTGTGAACCGACTGAGTAGATATACTCACAATCCTAATAATGATCATTGGACTGCTCTAGAAAGAATTCTCAGGTACCTTAAGGGTACCATATCTCTAGGATTACACTATTGTGGTTATCCTGCTGTTCTGGAAGGCTATAGTGATGCCAACTAGATCAGTGATACAGTTGACACCAAATCCACCACTGGTTTTGTCTTCCTTTTAGGAGGTGCAGCTGTATCATGGAAGTCTACCAAACAAACTGTAGTGGCTAGGAGCACCATGGAATCTGAAATGATTGCCCTAGATACCACTAGCATTGAGGCCGAGTGGCTTAGAGATCTACTGATAGATTTGCGTCTTAAGACTTCACCATTACCTTCTATATCTATTCATTGTGACTGCAGATCTGCTATAGATAAATGCAATCAGGAAAATGCAAATATGAAAATGAATAGGCACTTGAAAGTGCGCCATAAATTATTGAGATACAAATTAAAGAATAACTTGATTGCACTAATTTTTGTAAGATCCGAAAGGAATCTAGCTGATCAGCTTATCAAAGGATTGTCTAGAACAGTAGTTCTAGAGTTGTCGAGGGGGATGGGGCTAATCCCATAAGTAAAATCACCACGGTGGTAACCCAACCTGAAAAGGTTCAATGGGTAGAAACAAGCTAGATAGGTGACTAATGAGTAGCACTATTTATTTTTCCCATCCTTAGGGCAACAGTGCTCATAAAAAGCAAGAGATAGGTTGAGTTTTTACTCTTAATGAATCCGAGACCCATGAGGCAGGGTACCTACTTGCTCGTACCCTTTTTAGGATTCACCTATATACGTGTAGTCGTGAGGCCGCGACTGTAGGAAGTGGGCTGTTCCCTAATAACACACATGAAGAGATACCTGCGCATGGCCGTAAAGCGCAAACCCGCTTCGAGCATGTTCACGCTATATTATATGTGTTGTTGATGAAATCTGAGCCATGGACCAAGGTTCAAGGCATAGTCCACCTTAGCTCCACAGAGGTAATCAATTGTCACTAAGTGAAGGTTCAAACCGAAAGGTACCTACACCTATTACATAATATAAGATACTCAGCTTATTTTTATTTTTATTTATTTATTTATTTATTTTGAATTTAATTTTTTTTAAATATTTAATTTATGTGGGGGATTGTTGAATTAAATTAAATATTTTAAAATTTTGAAAACTAAATTAGTCAACGGCCAAGTGGCAAGCATCCAGCGCAAGAGCAAATATGGAAAAATTCCTAAAAAAAGCAAACCATGACAAGTGTCATGCATCCAGCGTAAGAGCAAGCATGGAAAGGCCCCTCGAAGAAGGAAGAAAACGTGGATAGTTAAGATGCAATAAGCCGAAGGATCAAAAGAGCACAAGAAGACACGTCATCAATCCGCGGAAGAGGAATCTTCTTCTTTTGACGCGCATGAGCCTATATAAAGGGCTATAGGGATCATTTCAAAGTACAATCAAAATTTTCTCTTCTCCCTATTCTAAGAGTCTAGATAAAAAGGGCTCTAGGGATCATTGGGGAGAAAAGAAATAAAGAAAATTTTTCTTCTCCTCATAATTTTTCTAAGTTTCTTTTGAGGTATCTGCAAGTGTGAACGTGCTCTACTTTCTTCCCTGGAGGTGCACTAACGGAGAAAACGTGGTTCTGTATTGGGTCGTCGTATCTCTAGGAGATCTGTGCCAGCAAACCCGTGCGTGGGGACATAAACTTTCCTGGAACAGCGCATCAGCGTGTTTCGATCCACAGGCCATCTTCTCTCTCTTTCTTCATTTTATTATTATATTGTTAAGTTAATTATTTACTAGTATATTCTTCTTAATTATTATTTTTGAATATAGAAATATTTAATTTATCAATTATATTTGTGCATCTAGGCTAACACCAACTCCATCTTCAAATCATAATAATAATAATAGTAGTAGTACTAATAATAATAATAATAATAATAATCCCTTGCGGCTCTTTGATGTTCATGTAACATTATTTTCACATTTCTTTGAAGAAAGAGAAGAAGACCCCCAATGCTATAATTGTTGAAATCTAAATAGTTAGAGATGTACCGCCTAAGATTTGAGTCTAGACTCTCTAATTGGTAAATAGAGGGATGTGATCCTTAGGACTACCCTGAACCACGACATGTCTTCCATAACTAAGTTGAGGAGTATGCAAATGGTTTTGTTTAACCTAAATCCAACCCAGATCCAAACTTCAAGATAAGTTGGGTAGATATGCATCAACGAGGAAAAGCTTGGATTATGATACTGTCATGCCCCCAGCCCGAGATCGCAAGCCGGGGGTCCACGCCAACCACCGCACACCCATAGGAAACTCTCCCCACGAGCATGCAAGGCATCTTAACCAAATATCTCGAATATGTAACTAAAATAATTCAGCTAAATAAATGCAATCTTATTCCATTGACTGACACAAATTATAGGGTCTCACAGTTCTTAAATATGCAACGGAACAATAAAATACTAGCATACAAAAGCTTTGTTGCCCAAGGTGACAAGCCAAGGAGGGGGGGTGAATTGGTTTTTCTTAATTTTTAGCTATCTTATTTTAGTCAATTGATGAGTTAGTGAAATTAGAACAATGCACAATACAAACACACAAGAAGTATAGTGGTTCGGTGCTCTCCTAAGCACCTACGTCCACTCCCCAAGCGACCCCTTAGGAATTCACTATAATCCCGCGGATTACAGTTGGATTGTTTTCCGAGCTCACAATCCAAAAACCTTTACACTTTGGTTTTCCGGGATCACCAAGAACCTATGTTGGTTTTACGGGCTCACCAACGAACCTTCACAATTGGTTTTACGGGTTCTCCAATAAATCTACACCGTTGGTTTTGCGGGCTCACCAACAAACCTTTACAAAGTGATTAATAAAAAGAAAGAAGAAAGTTGAAGCTCCTAGATGAGCAAATATAACATATATAAGCTACAAAGAAGAGTTTAGAGAATAGTTATCGCTTGATGAGACTTCTCTCTTCTTTGTCAAGAATGCTTCACTCTTCAAGGGTGGATGGAGCTCTTAATATCTCTTGGAATCTGCTCAACCACTTCCTTTTGACTCTTGAATGAAGCACTTGGATGAAGAAGATTAGGGTACTTGTCTTTCTTGTGTAAGCTTTGATATTTTGCTAAAAGAATGTTTCCTCTGATGAATAGTATCACTTTAAATAGTTTCCTTCATCCATTGGACAAGCCCCAATGGTTAGAATTCAAAAACTAGCCGTTACTCACTGTTGGAAGGTCAAAAAGTACCTCTGCAGAACTAGCCGTTATGCTTCTACCCATGCTTGGGTCGACTCAACTTTTACTGGGGTCGACCCAACTTTCACTTGGGTCAACTCAACTTTTACTGGGGTCGACCCTCTCAGAACCACAGAACCTTACATTTCAGCCTTCCTTCACTTGGGTCGACTCAACACCCTTTTGGGTCGACTCAAGGTTCAGTTGGGTCAAC
Source organism: Phoenix dactylifera (assembly GCF_009389715.1). Lineage (NCBI taxonomy): Eukaryota > Viridiplantae > Streptophyta > Magnoliopsida > Arecales > Arecaceae > Phoenix > Phoenix dactylifera. The sequence goes on along the minus strand of NC_052392.1, from coordinate 22,576,479 downwards.
TCAACTTCCACTTGGGTCGACCCTCTTAGGGTTTTCAGAGAACCTATTTTTGAATGTCATTGCCTTTGGGTCGACTCATGTTAACTTGGGGTCGACTCAAGTTTGGGTCGACTCAAGTTTCATTTGGGTCGACCCTCTCAGGGTTTCCAGAGAACTGTTTTCTTGAGGCTTGAGAATTGGGTCGACTCATCCTTTTCTTGGGTCGACCCAAGTACTGTTCATCCATGCCATTTTTGCAGGAGTGTGCCAGATGGTTTCTTGATGTGCCGGGGTCGACTCAATCCACACTTTGCTGCAACTTAAGGTTAGATTCATCCATATAATCAATGAAATAACCTTTAAACAATTTTGAATATATGTCATGGTAGTGCTACATACTCCAAACAATGAAAATTACTATTGTCCACTTAAGAGTATGTTTCACTTGAAACTTTGCCAAATTAGAATTTAGAATTCACTATCCCTTTCCTATCACAAATTTTATCTCATTAATAATCATTGAAATACATCTTAATCTCATTATACTAATGTATCGAGAGTGACAGACTTATTAATGATGTATCGAATTAACTTGTAACATACTTTTAATTATTGTATTAATCATCAAAATACCACTATCATCCTCAAGCTTATTTCTTTAACTAACAAAGCCTTGCAATGTCTCGCACTGTTAACAATAGTCTAAGATAAAACATCAATGTAAATAAATCCTAGTCTAAGATAACTTGTGCTTTAGTTCTTCTAGTCGCTCTCCCATTTTAAAACCCCGATAGGTTAGTTCTCGAAATCTGTAAAACAACAAGAAATTGTGCAATGAGCTAGACAACCCAATAAGTAATAAATATCTTAGCTAGTCAATTCATATAATAACATAAAATATAAATACAAATTACGATGAATCAACATAATAACATAATCAATTTCTTTTCAAACACAAATTCAATGAAATCTGTATCTTTCAAATATCCATATATATAATCATAAATCTAATTCGAAACAAATCACATTCATCTCAACAACCTTTAACTACGTCCACACCTATACCCTGTGGCTAGGCCAGAAATAGAACCACACTTATATCCTGCGGAGTGGGTCAGAATACCATACTTATACCCTGTGGTGGGGCCAGAATTGCCAATGTATAACCCCCAATTGGCAGGGTCCAAAACATAGTCAGACTGAGAGTTTCAAATCTGATGCAAATCAAAATTCTTTTGTAACATAATAGATATATCATAATCTGATCTAAATATGTATATACGATGCAAGAACAGTAAATATATCGAAAAATGTTATTCCAATTCACATATCTATGTTTCATTCAAATCATCATCTCGTAAAATTCATAAATCACATATAAATTCATTAACAATTTATTCGATGCAAAAATAATATTATATAAATGAAGAGTCTAGAAAAGGTAGTTCATTACTTACCTCGAAAGTGATCCACAACAAATTCAATTAATTTTACAAATTCCTCGCAGAACCTAATATCCAAAAATCATATTTTTCTTTTAAAATTCATCACAATATATATAAAACTTAAATTTTAACATTCTCCCAGGGCCGACCCTACAGAGGTGTCTAGCACCCCGGGTTCGGGTTCGGATTCGGGTTCATATCCGTAAACCACCCTCTTTCCTTTATTATTATTATTATTATTATTTTCTTTCTTTCTTTCTTTTCTTTTTTTTTTTCTTTTCTTTTCTTTTTCTTTTCTTTTCTTTTCTTTCCTTCTCTTTTCGTTATCTTTTCTTCTCTTCTCTTCTTCTCCAGAAGCTTCTCCCAACTTCATCTCTTCCCCCCCCCTTTCTTTCTTCTTCTTTCTTCTCCCGCGAAGGGAGGTCGGTGAGCTCGGAAGAGGCCAAGTCAAGGCCGGCGGCGCCCGCGAAGGCCGGCCCTCTCCTTCTTCCCGCGGAGGAGGCATGCGGATGGGAGAAGAAAAAGAGCCCGCGACGGTAGGCCTTTTCCTTCTTCCCTCTCTTCTTCGCCGCCGGCCCTCTCCTTCTTCCCGCGAAGGAGGCATGCGGATGGGAGAAGAAGAAGAGCCCGCGACGGTAGGCCTTTTCCTTCTTCCCTCTCTTCTTCTTTCTTTCTTTCTTTCTTTTTTTCAAATGGTATAACAAAGAAATGAAGGGTAGAAACCCTTACCTCAACCCCGGCGAAGATCCGGCGGCTTCTTTCCGGTGGCAATGGAAGAAAAAGGCCGCCCGTGCTGTGGCTTCTCGGCTCTCTCTCTCTCTCGGCCGGTAGCCCAAGGAAGAAGGACCCCCAACCAGAAGGGGACTTGGGCATGGCGGCTCTGCTTCGGATGGCTTCAAGGGAGGAGGAAGAAGCCCTAAAAAAACCAGGTGATCCCAGCTTCTTCAGGATGAATTTCTCCCTTCATCCCGCGCCCTCACGTGCATCGCACGTGAGGCCAAAAGCTTGGGCTGGGCCAGTCAAATGGATTGGGCCCAGTTCCAGGGTCTCACATCCTTCCTCCCTTAAAAAAAATTTCGTCCACGAAATTTTCATACATGCAGTTCAAGAGTAGAGAATACTTCTTCCAAACTAAGTCATAATACTCTTTAAATCAAAGTCGTCTTGTCTGACCAATGTCAAATAATTCCATTCACCACACTTTCTCTGCACACACTAATTTAAACCTCAGCATACTCATGTCAAGTTTAGATTTTTTTTTCTAGAATTACTTGCTTATTGGTATATTTATTATTATATCTTCATCCGTGTGAACACTTTCGAAATTTAAAAGTTCATATTCTTCTTTTGACAATTAATCAAAAAAAAATGTTATGTTACTATTTAATCTTTTCTAGCAGCATAATGAGTTGTCTAACAAAGAGCAGTGGGCATGGCTAGACAATAAATAGAAATAAATATTGGGACTAGATTAATACCTGTCGTCAACACATCAGAAGCCTATGCATCTTGCTGTGTAAGTGCAAATACTCTTCCTTGAGTCTTTGGCCCCTGGTTTCCTTCCATTGCCGGAGTAGATCTATTCTCGTTTCTTTGTAGGCAGTCAGCAATTTTATGACCTATCTTGCCACATCTAAAACAGGCACCGATGTTCCAATGGCAATCCTTGTCAACATGAGCCTTACCACATCTGGAATATTTATTGCTATTCATCTGCTTAGGGTTGTCACTCATTGATTTTCTATTAGAACTTTCGGCATTTTCATTGCTCTGCCCCTGAAATTTATTTGACCCGTTCCTCTCCTTTTAATTTCTTTTCCTTTCCAACCGTTCATCATTAACTTCCCTTTTAATTATTAAAGCCTTATTTACCACAGCTGCATAGGTAGTCAATTCATAAGGTACCATTTATTTTCTAATTTCAGTCTTTAGTCCCATCTCAAATTTATGGGCTCAATTTAGCTCATCCTCGACTAACTTTGGAACAAATTTGGCTAGCTCGGTAAATTTAGCTTCATATTCTGCAACAGTCATATTCTTTTGCTTTAGATGAATAAACTCCTGCTCTTTTTGCGTCCTTACACTCCGAGAAAAATACTTATCATAAAATGCTGCTCGAAATCTTTTCCAAGTGAGTGGCTCCCTATCCTGCTCATATTTATGTTCCAATATCCGCCACCAGTTGAATGCCTCACCTTGCATCATGTACGATGCAAATAAAATTTTTTCATCATCCTGGCATCTCAAGACAGCAAATGCTTTTTCCATCTCTGTAAGCCAATTGTCTACTTCCAACGGTTTCGTAGTCTCTTTGAAAGCTAGAGGAGCCAGCCTCTTAAATTCAGCTATATTGCTACGTTGTTCACACTGTTCCCCTCGTCCTTGCTGTGGCTGTGTCTGGGGCAACTGCACTTGTTGTTGGAGCAACTGCTGTTGCACCTGCTGTTGCATCTACATAAGGCCCACTATGGTATGCATAACCTAGCCTAGGCTTGGTTCCTGTCCCGTTTGAGGGCTCACAACCCTCTCCTGCTGAGGGATATTACTAACTTGTTGGGGTGTGCTGCCATTTTGCGGGTTTGTTGCCTTATCAGTAGCTCCGCGAGTAGTCTTTCTTATCCGACGTGGAGGCATCCTGACCTATATCTATCAGAGAGCAGCATGCCAATAATAAGCTTTCTAATTAATTACAAGTATATAAGATGGTTGTTACAATCATCATAAACTAACGTCCCAATGTCCCTAGTGTCTACCCACCTACACTCATGTCATGTCATATTTTCTTATCTTCAAATTTATCCATTCATGCTCTGATACCACTTAAATTGTCACGCCCTCGATCCGAGATTGCGAGCCGGGGGTCCGCGCCAACCGCCGCACACCCGTAGGAAACTCTTCCCACGAGCATGCAAGGCATCTTAACCAAATATCTCAAATATGTAACTAAAATACTTCAGTTAAATAAATGCAATCTTATTCCATTGACCGATACAAATTATAGGGTCTCATAGTTCTTAAATATGCAGCGGAACAATAAAGTACGAGCATGTAAAAGCTTATTTCTTTAACTAACGAAACCTTGCAATGTCTCACACTTCTAACAATAGTCTAAGATAAAACATCAATGTAAATAAATCCTAGTCTAAGATGACTTGTGCTTTAGTTCTTCTAGTCGCTCTCCCATTTTAAAACTCCGATAGGTTAGTTCTCGGAATCTGTAAAACAACAAGAAATTGTGCAATGAGCTAGACAACCCAGTAAGTAATAAACACCTTAACTAGTCAATTCATATAATAACATAAAATATAAATATAAATTACGATGAATCAACATAATAACATAATCATTCCTTTTCAAACACAAATTCATTGAAATATGTATCTTTCAAATATCCATATACATAATCATAAATCTAATTCGAAACAAATCACATTCATCTCAACAATCTTTAACTACGACCATACTTATACCCTGTGGCTAGGCCAGAAACAGAACCGCACTTATACCCTACGGAGTGGGCCAGAATACCACACTTATACCGTGTGGTGGGGCCAGAATTGCCAATGCATAACCTCCAATTGGCAGGGTCCAAAACATAGTCGGGCTGAGAGTTCCAAATCTGATGCACATCAAAATTCTTTTGTAACATAATACATATATCATAATCCGATCTAAATATGCATATACGATGCAAGAACAGTAAATATATCAAAAAATATTATTCCAATTCATATATTTATTTTTCATTCAAATCATCATCTCATAAAATTCATAAATCACATATAAATTCATTAACAATTTATTCGATACAAAAATAATATTTATAAATGAAGAGTCTAGAAAAGGCAGTTCATTACTCTTCGAACGCGATCCACAACAAATCCAATTAATTTCACAAATTTTTCGCAGAACCTAATATCCAAAAATCATATTTTTTTAAAATTCATCATAATATATATATAACTTAAATTTTAACATTCTCCCAGGGCCGACCCTGCAGAGGTGTCTAACATCCCGGGTTCGGGTTCGGATTCGGGTTCATACCCGCAAACCACCCTCTTTCCTTTATTTTATTATTATTATTATTATTATTATTATTATTATTATTTTCTTTCTTTCTTTCTTTTCTTTTTTTTTCTTTTCTTTTCTTTTCTTTTTTTTCTTTTCTTTTCTTTTCTTTTTCTTTTCTTTTCTTTTCTTTTCTTTTCTTTTTTTTCTTTTCTTTTCTTTTCTTTTTCTTTTCTTTTCTTTTCTTTTCTTTCCTTCTCTTTTCTTTTTCCTTTCTTTTCTTCTCTTCTTCTCCAGAAGCTTCTCCCGACTTCATCTCTTCCCCCCCTTTCTTTCTTCTTCTTTCTTCTCCTGCGAAGGAAGGTCAGCGAGCTCAGAAGAGGCCAAGTCAAGGCCGACAGCGCCCGCGACGGCCGGTGAAAGTGAATCCTAGGTTCTTCGGTATTAAGCATGCTGAATTTTTTTAAAAAAAAACCATGGCTGAACCAAATCGGGTTGCCTACGTACCCCTTCATAAGGGGGATCAAGCTATACGTAGTTCTTTTTAAGTTTTAAAATGCAACAAAAAAATCGAATCAAACAATTTAATTCATGCATGCTTACAAGATCAAATCTAGAAATCAGCATCTTAAGAACATATAGGATTATGCCGGAATCGTTTAAACAATTATGCTAAAACTTTCGTGCAAGATTAACTATCAGATCTGAAACTTAAGAACTCTATTCCAATTAATCTCCGAATATCCATCGAATGGATTCTGGAGATATCTCCGTGAGGAGCCCCAAAAGAGGGTAAAATCTCGAAAAATCGGACCTAGATCTTGACACCATAATAAATGATTAATACTAGATTAATACCTTTTATGATGGATGAAAATTGTGGATCTAACCCTTGACTTCGTAGCCACGCACACGAATGGCCTCTACGAGAAGTACACGCGAAGTTCTTGAAGAGATCCAATCCTGCGGAAGTGCTAGATTGCGCAGAATTTTTTGAGGCTAAAATTTGATCTTCCCAACGCTATCAACTTTTGATCCGCCTTCTTGGAAGAACTTGGAGGAAAGGTTTAGAGGGATTGAAGAGGACTTAGATCTGATCTAAAGACTCTTATGATCAGGGACCCCTAACACTAATGGCGTGATGGACTTAGAGGAGGAAGAAGTCTGCTAGATTGAATGCAGAATTTTTCCATGCATGAACTAGGGTTCCTCTCTTTTCTTTTCCCTTTTTTTTCTTCTTTTTCTCTCTTTTTTCCTTTAATCGACCACCAGCTGATGGAGGTCCTTTTAATGTTGCTATCTTCTCTAACTTCATGCCAACCATCCCATATTTGAGGAGGATTTTGTGGGGTTTTGAATTTTGAATTCAAAATTCAAGTTCATGCGCCATTACATGATGAAGCTTGATCTAATCTAAACCATTCATCATGTTGCCACTTCACTCTTTCAATTTCGAAATTTTCATGCCCCCAATCAGATTAGAGGGTCACGTGGTGATTTTGTGGTGATTAAATTCGAAATTCAACCTTGATTAGAAGTGAGATAAAGATAAGGATGGCATATGCCATGAAGAGAGAGAATTTGATCTTATCCAATTTTTTTCATGAATTTATCTCTCCATGTCACCCCATCTGATGATGAAAGAGGTCCATGATGTTGTCAAGTATCCCATGGCACCATTAAATAAATTAAATTAATTTTTAATCATATTAAAAATCAATTTATGGCGCCATGCATGGATATGTGACAGGTGGATTTCAAGATCCGAACAGTTTCAGATCAAACCCATTTAATTTAATTAAATCCTAACAATTAGAATGATCCAATTACCATGGGTTGAACCTAATCCAATTAGGTCAATTTCTAATTAAGCACAAATTTAATCTAATTTAATTTGGTCAACCTAAGTCCTCTTGATTCAGACCTAATTCAATCAGGTCAAAAAACCAGATTGTGCCCAGAATTGAATCTAATTCAATTTGGCTCATCCTTAGTCTAATTACTCAATCCAGTTGAGTTCATTAGCAAACTAATTACTAATTAATCCTCCGATAATTACTTTAATTATTTTATAAGATAATTTACCAATCGAATTGACCAAATTACCCTTGAATGATTTTTAATCATTCATCAGCCTTCTTGATCAATCAGGAATCTTCTATGCGTGTGACCTCATAGGTTCGAACCTAAGCCGGTAGTACAGAAACGACTTCCTACACTAATCAATGTGACCATCTAACAATGGTACCCGACGTCCGGATAGGCTAAATATATGCGAAGCAAATATTCTGGAATCCTGAACTATGGTTACTGTATAATTCAATTCCTTTGACTCCTAATGCCGGGATGACTTAGAGCTCACTGTCAACCCTATAATTAGTACATCCATTATGTGATTAACTTTAGATATCCCATGACTCCTCACTGGAATTACCCTGGCCAAGGTTTTGCTAAATTAATCACAAGACATTATCTACTGTTAATTCCATCTCGACTCACAACTGACTACGCAAGTACTTGACTGCACCCAGTGATCTTCCGTCACTGAATTAGAAATTCAGGTAGTCCGGTACCAAAGTACAATAAGTTGCTTGCTAGTCACAGGTTGCGGTCTCAGGTCAGAGGGCCAAACTTATACCCATATCCACTCGGAACATCTGTTGAGAGTAGAGCGTTCCGGAATTGGTCATATTTAGTGAAATATACTCCTACACTTCACCTGTGTGGCATACCAGTATCTCTACACTCCTTGGTTAAGAGGACAACCAACGTATATGTCACACAATGACCTAATCTCGATAATACTGTCGTCCTAGTAACAATATATCATTTGGTCGCGAACTGGTTTAAGGACTCGAAGATAAATCCTTCTTTATCATTAATAAGTCCTAAGGACTTCATCATATAAGAGTTCATTTGAAGATGTAAAATGATGAATAATGCCAAATAACATTTTATTAATTTGTCAATTCATTTACAAAATTCAATCATCAATATGCTGACGATTGACTATTAGGATAAAATTTCCAACAACTCCCACTTAGCCTAAAGTCAATCGGCACAGTATCTAATACCCATCTTCGACTTGTGTTCGTTGAACTCTTTGATGCCGAGAATTTTGGTAAATGGGTCAGTCAGATTTTCTTTTGTATCAATCTTCTGAAGATCAATATCACCTCATTCTATAATCTCTCGAACCAGGTGATAGCGTCGCAGAATATACTTGGTCCGCTGATGTGCTTTAGGTTCCTTTGCCTGAGCTATGGCTCCAGTGTTATCACAAAATATAGGAACTGGACCATCAATGGAAGGTGCCACTCCCAGCTCGGTGATGAACTTGTGCAACCATACGGCTTCCTTAGCTGCATCAGATGCTGCGATGTATTCTGCTTCACATATAGAATCTGCCACTGTATGATGTTTGGAATTCTTCCAGCAGATGGCCCCACCCTTAAGAGTAAAGATATATCCCGACACGCTCTTGCTATCATCTTGATCTGACTGAAAACTTGAATCAGTATATCCTTCAAGTTTTAAGTTAGAATCACCATAGACAAGTCACTGATCTTTAGTATTTCTCAAATACTTAAGAATGGTTTTTACAACCTTCCAGTGGTTGCTACTTGGATCAGACTGGTATCTGCTCACTACTCCTAGTGAGTATGCCATGTCTGGTCTAGTACATGTCATGGCATACATTATAGATCCCACTGTCAAAGCATATGAAATTCTATCCATACTCTCTCTTTCTTGAGGGGTTGTCGGACAATCCCTTTTAGAGAGGTTAATTCTATGGCCCATTGGAAGATAGCCTTTCTTGGAATTAATCATACTGAACCTCTTCAGTATAGTATCAATGTATGTGGATTGGGATAATCCAAGCAATCTTTTAGATCTATCTCTATAGATCTTCATTCCTAGGATGTAAGATGCTTCTCCCAAATTCTTCATGGCAAATTGAGATGATAGCCAAACCTTTATTCCTTGTAATGCAGGAATGTCATTTCCGATTAAAAGAATATCATCCACATACAAAACTAGAAATATGATTACTGAACCATTGACCCATTTATAAATGCGGGGTTCTTCTTCATTTTTAATGAAACCATACGTTTTGATTACCTTATCAAAGCGTATGTTCCAACTCCGAGAAGCTTGCTTTAATCCATAAATGGATCTTTAAAGCTTGCACATTTTAGACTCATCTGCAGATGTAAAACCTTCAGGTTATATCATATACACTTCCTCTTCTAAATTTTCATTTAGAAATGCGGTCTTTACATCCATTTGCCAGATTTCATAGTCTAAATGTACTGCTATTGCAAGCACAATCCGAATGGACTTGAGCATTGCCACAGGAGAAAATGTCTCGTAATAGTCAATACCATAACGTTAACGATATTCTCTGGCAACCAGACGAGCTTTATAGGTCTCTACCTTTCCGTTTGTGCCCCGTTTTCTTTTGAATATCCACTTACACCCTATGTGTTTAATCCCTTCGGGTGGGTCAACTAATGTCCATACATCGTTGAACTTCATGGATTTCATTTCGGATTGCATGGCTCCAAGCCATTTATCAGAGTCATACCTCTGCATTGCATCCATATATGTGATCGGATCCTCATCGTTTTCATCAAGTTCGATAGAATCCCCATCTCGGACCAAGAAACTGTAGTATCTGTTCGGCTGACGTGGTACTCTACCTGATCGCCTTAATGGTGCATCTAAGATGGGTTCTGGATCTGATCTAATCAACTCCGACTCAATTGGTTCAGTGGATGGTGTCGGGTCTTCTACATGTTGAACTTCTCTAAGCTCAACATTAGAGCTTTTAGTTCCTTCATTAAGAAATTCTTTCTCTAGGAAAACAGCTCTATTGCTTACGAACAACTTTTGTTCTTCAGCAAAGTAGAAGTAATATCCTTTAGTTTCTTTAGGATAACCAACAAAGAAACATTTGTAAGACTTGGGTTCAAGTTTGTCTGTCTTCAAACGTTTGACGTACGCTGGACACCCCCAAACCCTAAGGTGAGAGAGCATCGGCTTACATCCAGTCCACATCTCATGTGGTGTTTTATTTACAGACTTACTTGGAACCTTATTTAGAATATAGCAGGCTGACTCAAGAGCATATCCCCAAAAGGATATGGGCAGACTCGCAAACCCCATCATGGATCGAACCATGTCTAATAGAGTTCGATTTCTTCTTTTTTTTTTCTTTTTTTTCAAATGGTATAACAAAGAAATGAAGGGTAGAAACTCTTACCTCAACCCTGGCAAAGATCCGGCGGCTTCTTTCTGGCGGCAATGGAAGAAAAGAATCGCCCGTGCTGTGGCTTCTCGGCTCTCTCTCTCTCTCTCTCTCGGCCAGTAGCCCAAGGAAGAAGGACCCCCAACTAGAAGGGGACTTGGGCGTGGCGGCTCTGCTTCGAATGGCTTCAAAGGAAAAGGAAGAAGCCCTAAAAAAACTAGGCGATCCCGGCTTCTTTGGGATGAATTTCTCCCTTCATCCCGCGCCCTCACGTGCACGCACGTGAGGCCAAAAGCTTGGGCTAGGCCGATCAAATAGACTGGGCCCAGTTCCAGGGTCTCATAGATACCATGGCCATTTTTAAGTTAGATCATGTTGGATCTGTGTCTGTCTGTGTGTGTGTGTTAGGATGGACGATTTATATCTGATGAGTACAAATATACTGAATAAAATTAGAAAACAAAATATTTTGAAGTATTCGAGGCAGCTCTGTATCTCTAACTCATACGATGCTATTCGTATGGCTGGCCACATAAACGGTCATCCAATCTGCAGCTCCATTAGCTTTACGAAAAAATATTTGGTCTGAAAGAAAACCACTCTATTTTTCGTCATGATACAAATATCATGAATCAAAGGATGGTCGTGGCTGGTATATGGTTACATGGATGTGGAAAAATACAAACCGCGCCTCCCTGGCGTCTCCAGCCACTCCACCCGAACAGACAGAGGAACGGTCAAAAGGCTGTTCATCTCTTTCTTTCGGGCTCCACTCGGTGTGATCTATAACTCTTTTAATAATAAGGTGGGATAATATATTTTTTTATGCTGTCGGTGTGGTAACACGTGAAGTGCGTTTGGGATCTCAGGGGACGGCGGTTGGATTTTCCGGGACAATGAAACCGTTAAATAATGCACGGTAGGTCACGTAGGGATTCGCGTAGATACATGGGCAAGTGGACGGCAGAAGATGACACGAGAGGAAAGCAGATCAACGGAAGATGACCATTTTATTGCATAAACTAGTATTGTTTAATTCTGCGAGGTTAGGCGTCGCTGCGCAAGTATATAATAGCATTTGAGATGATGGAGGGAAGGCGTATTTGGAGTTAGATGTAACATTCTAGCATTATTGTGCAACAATGACTCAAGATTTGGATCAAGATTGCTATAATAAAAAACTTGTTTTGCCGGCATGGAATAAAAATATTGTTGTCTTGAAGGACGATAAATGTTTGCTTATTTCTTATCTAACAGGTGAATGCAGAAGAAAACATTTTAGGGTTCTCCTTCCTTGGGTGGACACAATGCCACATTAGTTAATTGTGCTGCGAGTAAAAGAATGCAAAACATGTAAATCATTGAGGGTCAAAGTTAATTAAATATTAGTAATAATATAGTTACTAATAGGGAAGGCTAGCAGGTCATGCTATTTTATTTTGTGTTTTAGACGAACAGCTCTACAAGTTGCTTGATTGGCTTGACTTTTCATCGTATGTTGGTGATGGGGTTGCTATTAGTTCGATAAGATGGGCGGTCGAACAATTTTATTAGCATTCTTGAATAGAATGCGGAAAGAGGAAAAAAAGTGCCCATGATATGATTACCTATCAAGGTATACTAATTAATTGTTGTTAATAAGAAAACATCATTGGTAAATTCTGTATATTAATTGATAACAAATCAAGAATCCGGCTAATAAAAGATGATATAATTGAGAATGCAGTCAAGGACATGGAATGTCCGGTTTAGTTTAAAGTTGATTCCACCAGTTAAAGAGTTTGAAAGAGGGGATTCATACCTTGAGTTTTGGCTACGTTGAATTTAATTTAGATGAACTAAAAACCAGGCAGGATTTTTTCATGGCCTGGAGAAATAAGTTCAACTGAATTTTGTCTAATTCCAAGTGTTTGACTAAAGTGGAAAAGTGGAAACTGAGTTTATAGAACTAAATCTCATTTTCTTCAGCTGACTTGAGTTTTTCTTTTTCCCCTCCGGATAGAAGACTTGAGTATATATGGATTTTTGTAATGGACTCAGAACTAAGTCCACGTTGCCCTGGTGGGGCTGAGGAATAATTCCGATTTGATTCGAACCCGGAGTTTTATTCCGCATCGGATTCGTTTGCACTGGGTTGGAGTGGGATTTGGTACCCAAACATGACTCATGAGAGTTCCCCAAAGTACAGGCCGGCTTATTCGTTTATTTGGCCCATACTTGTTATTTCCTGGGCCCAGATTTAGTCAACAGTCAACTCGGGGCTTGTAAGTATTGTGATCCCAGAGCTGATTTCGGATCTTGCGGGTCCCATCTTCAAATTTGGTGGGTCCTTTTTTGACATTTTCCATACATGTCGAGACTAAAAATTTAGCTTTGTAGAGGACTTTTGAGGTTTTTTTGAAGGAACCATGGGAAGATTATACGAAGAACAATGAACTGTAAGAAACTCGGGCATTTGGTGCCTGCAAGGTTAGCTAATCCCATCTTAGACAGTGGCTGTGAGGTCTTATTTCAATTAAGGCCCTGTTTGGGGAGCTTTTGGAGGGCCAAAAAGCACTTTCTGGTCCTCCAAAAGTACTTTTAGATAAAAAATAATGTTTGGTAAAATTTTTAGAAAGTGTTGTGCTTTCTAAAATGGCATACCTATACAAGGGTTCAAGTTTCGATCGATATTTGCGGAGTTGATCATCCCTCTCGAAAACGAAGATTTGAAGTTGTCCATAATTTACTGAGTACTCGGTATAACTCACGCATTCGTGTACAAACAATTTCGGATCTTGCGGGTCCCATCTTCAAATTTGGTGGGTCCTTTTTTGACATTTTCCATACATGTCGAGACTAAAAATTTAGCTTTGTAGAGGACTTTTGAGGTTTTTTTGAAGGAACCATGGGAAGATTATACGAAGAACAATGAACTGTAAGAAACTCGGGCATTTGGTGCCTGCAAGGTTAGCTAATCCCATCTTAGACAGTGGCTGTGAGGTCTTATTTCAATTAAGGCCCTGTTTGGGGAGCTTTTGGAGGGCCAAAAAGCACTTTCTGATCCTCCAAAAGTACTTTTAGATAAAAAATAATGTTTGGTAAAATTTTTAGAAAGCTGTTTCAGCTTTTGCAGGAAGCTGAAAACAGCTTTCGGGGAGAAGCTCCAATTTGGAGCTTTCCGAAAATGTTGTTTTCAGCTTTGTCGAAAAGCTATTTTTTGGACCAAAATACCCCATTTATATCTTACTTTTTTCCCCAAAACTCTCATTCCACCTCTTCCTCTTTCACCCATCCTCTTCCTCTCCCTCTCTATCTTCTTCTTCCTCTCAACGTCGCCGCCTCTGTTCCTTCTTCCTCTTTTTTTTTTCTTTTTTTTGTGTTTTGGAAGCTCGTGGCTGCCCACGGTGGCAGCCACCATGCCGGCCACCACCCATGGCCGGCGACCCTTCTATATTTCAATGAAATAAAATAATAATAAATAAATAAATAACTAAATAAAATAAATAAAAAGAAAAATAATGAGTGAGTGGCAAATAATTTGATCTAAATAAATAAAAAAAATATTAGTAATTATTTAACCAATTTTATCACCTAGCTAGAAAATTTGTTAGAGAGATAAATGATCATTAGAAGGATGAAAAATGAATTTACAATAATAATTATAATATTTTATATATTTATTATTTTATTATACTATAAATATAATATTATATTACATTATATCATAATACATTGATATGTTAAGTTAAATAATTTAATATTATATTAAATTATTATTCTATAATATATAATGTTATAATACAATATTATAATAATATCATATTACATTACATTAATATTATATTATATCATATATTTATGTATTAATACATATTATATTTTATTATGCTCTGTTGTATAATACTGTTAATGTCCTTTATGGTCATTTTGTCACACAAAAGTACTTTCTCAGTTTGTTTACCAAATACATGTTAAAGTGCCACAGCAAACAACTTTTTATAAACGCTCTGCTTCAGACAGCTCTACTTCCAAAAGCTCTACTACTAACAGCTCTCCCAAACAGAGCCTAAGTCTTGTTCTGTGTTGCTCCAAGTACAATACATAATTTTATCTGGTCCTAGATTCACTTGCAAGTACTATTTTTACCCACATGTTTCTTCTTCTTTTTCTTCCTCCTCCTCCTTCTCTTTTTATTCTTCTCTGTCATCACCGTTGCCGTCAGGTACAAGAGATTTATAAATAATGAGCTATGCAACAAAGGATAGCCCTCCTCCAAATATCCCTAAGCCTCCTGGAGCACCAACTCCATCTTCAAATAATAATAATAATAATAGTAATAATAATAATAATCCCTTACAGCTCTTTGATGTTCATGTAACATTATTTTCACATTTCTCCGAAGAAAGAGAAGAAGACCCCCAATGCTATAATTGTTGAAATCTAAATAGTTAGAGATGTACCGCCTAAGATTTGAGTCTAGACTCTCTAATTGTTAAATAGATATGGATGTGATCCTTAGGGCTGTCCTGATCCACGACATGTCTTCCATAACTAAGTTGAGGAGTATGCAAATGGTTTTGTTTAACCTAAATCCAACCCAGATCCAAACTTTAAGATAAGTTGGGTAGATATGCATCAACGAGGAAAAGCTCGGATTATGATACCATGGCTATTTATAAGTTAGATCATACTAGGGTAAAGGGCTAGCTCAAGCAACATTGTGTAATTTGAGTGGATGGAATTCAGCGGTCAACAAAATGCAACCTAATATCGGCTATCAGCTAACACAACGTTAACTTATTAATTAGTTAGGTATGTAATCATGAAAAAAAATTTGTACATAGAATAAATATGCAACAATAACAACAGATGCAGCAAATCACCCATAGGAAGCAGCTTCACCTTCGTATGATAAGAGGCTTCAGGTCCTAATTCTGGCGGTGTTACTTTTTTTTTTAGTGTTTGATACACATAATTCTAGCCAGCTATCTTTCCATTTATTTTTTCAATTCAAATAACAATAGCATATGCTACCAAGATGAATGAAATCAATTTCAACTCTATCATGCTAAAGTTTGTTCATATCCAACCCAAGTCCTTTGACTTTCTAGATTAGTATATAGAATAATCCAATCATTCCATCTCCATCGCCACCACTTGCAACCACAACCCCTCCGTAATAGAAGAAACACCACGATCACACCAGACCATGCTGGCCGAAAGTAAAAGAGCTACATGACAAGAAGCTTGATGCTGCTGCTTCTTTTTTTTTTTTTTTTTTTTGTAAACTGACGTCTCACTATATAATATGAGTACGCCTCGGGCAATCACAATACAAAGCACAGGCTCTCCCACATAAAAACTTCGATATGATATGCTACAAAGAAGGCGACCTAGTAAGCTGCACTGTTCGCCTTCCAAACAACGAGTAGGAAGGAGGGATCAAGCGACCGTTCCTCGAAAGATTGAACGGTTGGCAACTTGCCATACCCATGGTGGTATCAGCGTCTCTAAAAGGCCCCACCGTGCTCTAGTTGCGTCTAAAAGCCCACTGCCACTTTGTGACCGTTTCATATGCTTCGAACCACCAAAGTATTGGCTGATAAAAAAAAGATAAAAATGGGGGAGAGAAAGGGAGGAGGACGTCACGGATGAGTTCAATCGTCGATGGAGCACAAGCAAACATACATGTGATGCGCCAAATACCAATAGGATAAAAGAATAAAAAGAACATAAAGATGAGTGTTATACAAGGCTGTTGCCTAGATTCCATCAAGTGAGGCGCGTGGTTCCCTCCTTTTGGACCGTCCACACTCTCTTTTTTTAATTAATCCCCCTCCCTTTTTTTAATTGAAAGTTTGGGAATGCTTCGAGTACGAGCCCACACACCACTTGTTGGATTAATATAGCCATTTGGCTCATCTTTCCAAGGGACAACAACAAGGCTACGAAGGGTTTAGGTTGGGCTGAATCAGCTCCGAACTAAATTATACTATAGACCTAAACCATGTGGCTAGGGGATCAAGATCTTGGATCCATACTTGAAATACTTAAGAAAATTTCCATGGTACTCTTAGCTGGATCACACGGTCTCTATAAACAACCTAGTTTTATCGGCTTTCTTTGGATTTCTAAATCAAAGCTCGATCCATGAGGAAACGTTGTGAACTGGAATGGTTCACTTTTTTTTATTTTTTTGTGCCTCGATTCAGGGTAAACCAATCCACTAAGCAAAGGCATCTTTTATAAAGGTAGAGTCGTAGAAAAAGCCATACTTATAATTAATTGATTCAGGCTCCGTCGAGCGAGCTTGGTTGTATGGTTTAGTTTATAAGCCCAGGAAAAGAACAAGAAAAGCAGAGGCCATTAGGGCGCCTTTAAAAGAGAACGTCTTTGTCAGCATGAGTGGAAACGCATAGTTTTGAAGGAAACCATGGTTCGAAAAAGTGGAACAAATACTATAAAAATGCAACAAATAAGTGCCACAATCTTGAACCATTGTGCTTGGTGGTAGCAGATGGGGCTCACCACCACGATCACCTCGTTACCGTTTGTTTGTGGGTACATCCCTTATGGGTGTTGATAACTACAGTTATGAAATATCAGTAAGTGGCTTGAGATGAAACCAACGCCAACCTGATGGCTTAGCCCTTCCGTAAGGTGCTGCAAGTAGGTCGGATTGATCCGTGACTCGATAATCTGACCCAGTCCGACCCATTTAGATCTGATCCGACCAAATTTAAAAGACCCATAGGGCTGGGTCGGATTTAAAATTAGACTCGTTCTATTTTTCGGGCTGAATCTGGTGTACCAAATTCCAATCCAACCTGATTCATTTGATTTTTGGGGCAATTTTGGGTTTCCTATCCTATGACCCGACCCAATCCTAACCCGGTACACCGCTAGGGCCCGTAGGAGTGCTGAAGGTTCTCTAACTCTCTATTTTTCTAATCTCTTCTTGTGTTTGAGGATGAAAGAAATAAAAGAAATTATTTTTGTATGATGTTGAATGACATGAATATTACATTAAAGCCTAGGTTGGTTACATTAAATGGGAACACTATTCCCCTAAGAAGGAAGTTCAGACTAATGAAGGCAAAATAGAGTATAACCTTGCCATACAAGTGAACTTTACCATGTTATTATCAAAACTATATTCCTTATCTTGGCCCATGTATGCTTTTCTAGTAGTATGTTTAGAAAAAATAGTACTAGATACATTCTAACATATTCAGAAAATATTACTACTGAGTAAAAAGGATTAGCATAGATGTAATTCTTTTAAACTCAAAAAAAAAATATTGCATACATGAATAGAAAAATTTTCTTATAGCTAACAAGATTAAGCCTATCATTATTTAGTTTATAACGACATCAATCTTTGATACTTAGGTACTTTTACTTGTATGGTTCTGCATAACCTGCTTTCTGTAGTTTTTACTGATTGCAAAAAAACCAAGAATAAGGAATAACAAGTACAGAAATCTGGCCCGAACCCGATCCTGACCCGACCTAGACCCGACCTAGACCCGATTCTAACTCAAGATTTTGGATTGGGACCGGATTATACATGGATCCAAGTCGACTCAAATGATCCATTAGGCTAGAAATTTTAGTAATGGACCCGATCCTACCCGACCCGATTTTCTATTGAGTTGGGTCTGGGTCCAATATTAAGACTTGAATAAAAAATCGAGTTAGATCAAGGTCACTCATAATCCGGTTCGACTCAACCCATTTGCACCCCTACCTTTTGGCCATCCTTATAAGTGAGGATGAGGACAGAAATCTAAGTCCTTTATAAGCACTCCCAATGGTCCGAGTCCCGTCATTATTTGAGTATTTTTTTCTAATTATGTCGATACTTTTATTTAAAAATAATTAATCTTAATTATAAATGAGAAGTCATTTTATATCTAGTCCATTAAACCCACCATCCTATACCATCTTGCTTATAAGATTCTAGATCATTTATCTTGACTCTTTGTCTCCAAACTATTATTTCACGTTCGATTATCTCTTTGATACAGGGTGAAGGAGGGGTTCAGGTTGCATCTTTCACGTTAAAGAATAATTAGTCTTCTTTCAGAACATCGAATATTGGATCATATTCTCCGAGCATCCAAACTCGTTCATTCATCCATCTCCATACATCTCTAAGCGGCTATTACACAATCCAAAGGTGGATTTACGCGAAGGAAGGTATACTTTTCTTTCATACGAAAGGTACAACCGCTCAAGTCTTGTTTGCTAGAAGTCTTGTTTATAGAATAAGGGTCGTAATCATCTGCAACCCCTCAAGTTCCTCTATTTGCCAAATTATACGCTTGTCACAACTTTTTTGTTGCAAATATCTATATATAAATAATAAGTTTTATCTTTTGAAATTGAAAGAATGCCTATGGAATCATAGTTGTGTATCACGACTCATTTATTAAAAGGAGAATTGGATTGGAAGAAACGAGCGAGCCACGTAATTGAAAGGAGCGGGGAGTGGTTGGAGGGCAGCATCTGTCCCCTTCCTTTATTTGATCCCTTTCTCACTCCCTCCGTTCTACGCACACCCCCCCCCCCCCCCCCCCCCCCCCCCCCCCCCAAACTGCTTTCTCTTGCTCTCCGTCCATAATTATGGTGGCTCTTGATAGGCTAAAAATACTCTCTGACCTTCCAAAATACTTTTAGATGCTGTTGTGGTTCAAATTTGGCCCGAGGGTGACTACACTAGAAGAGTCGAAGGAGCCGCCGGTAGTTGGAAGAAGAAAACGGAAGCCATCCCCTGCGCGACGGCAGCAGACCAACACAAAACCTCACCAGTATTTTCGGTGAGGGCCCTCTGACGATCAAATTAGAGTGGGATAAATTTGGTCCAGCCAAAAGTCCCTTATAAGTTACCTGACCGGGCTATTTATAGTCCCGGTAGAGAGGCCCAGGTGGCAGAGGCACTGTCAGCCCTCATCATGAGGGGGCGTGGCTCTGAGCCGAATGACGCGCAACTTAGGCTGGTTGGTAGTGTGTAATGTTGTCCGCTTTTGAGAACGGTAAGATATTGACAGTCACAGCAGGGCATGGCCGGAGTAGTCTTGATACCGTCTTTTGACTGTCGAGAGCCAGCTATCGAAGCGTAGCACGGAGGTGTTGTAATATACGGCCACGTAGAAAGGTGTAGGCGTGCACATGGGTGCGGTTGTTGGCGAGGCCAAGCCCGTTGAGAGGTCGTATCATGCGTTTGATGAGGTCGGTTTAACGGGTGCTGGGGGTAACTCGGTTCTCCGAGTTCCGAGGTGTACTCGGTGGAGCGCCTCAAGCTCGAGGGTCGAAGCGTATTATTGAAGCAAGCGCCCCGAGCTTGGTCGGGATGAGTCGACGAACATTGGAGGCACCCCGAACTCGGTCGGGGGAGTCGATGAATATCTGAAGCCGAGCTGGTTCCAAGCCAGACTGAGGATTCGACCGGATTGTGTTGGCGTTTATTGGGTCAGAATCGGGCGGCCTTTTAGTTGTGGGTTGGACGATCCACTTCGCCCCCCATCAGCGTTTATTGGGTTAGAACTAGGCAACCTTTTAGTTGTGGGCTGGACGATCCACTTCGCCCCCATCAGATGCTATAGTAGTATTTGATAAAAAATTAAAAAGCTAATTTGATTTTATCAAAAAGCTTAAAACCTCTGTCTAGAAATAAGTCTATTTTAAAGCTCTCTCCAAAAGTATTTTCTCTCGGAAAGTTGTTTTAGTTTTAATAAATTTTTTATGACCAAAATACCCACCAACAAATCATAATAATTATATTTTATATTATATCATATCATATCATAATATATATTATTGTACTATAAATATAATATGATAAGTTAATAAATATTATATTATATTATTGTATAACACATAATTATAATATAATATATTCTTATAATATATTTTAAGCATAATATAACATATTATTTCAATTATAATATTATATTATTAAAATAATAATAGTTATATTATGATGATGATGATGATAATAATAATATAATGTTAATAATATAACAAGATAAGATAAGATATTATATTATATTATATTATATTATATTATATTATTATAATAATGTTATATTATTATGACATAAATATATAATATAATTTATTATATTATAGTCTATTATTAGATTAGATTAGATTATATTATATTATATTATATTATAAATGTAGTAATATTGTACTATTAATAATATGTTATTATTTCACATGATATCATATTATATTATGTTATATTGTCCTGCTATAGCATTCAATATTATATAATAATAATAATAATATTTTAATATATAATATTATATTGTATTATGTTTCATAGTATTTTGTTATCATTATTTTATCATAATAAAAGTATTTTTTTTATTTTTATTACAGAATATATGTTAAAGCTTCGCAATATTTTAGAAATATAATTAGAAAACAGAAAATAATTTTTTATAAAATTTTTAGTATCAAAGTTTTATTTTATTTTTGAAGTTTTGCTTTTAAAAATTTTAAAAACTGTAATATGAATGGCAATCCGAAATAGGGCCTATGTGAGCAAGATGGGAGCGCGTTTCTCGTGCCGAGTACCACATTCATTGCACGGGGGGATGGTGATGGATTTGAATGGTTTTATGCCCCGGTACGGGCAATACCATCGCCGTATCCAGCCAAGTAGGGTAGGGGGGACCGGAGGCAGCAGCTCCGTCTTTCCCATGCAGTAATGCCGGGGATATATCCACCGAACGAGGAACGAGACAATTTCGGTTGGGCTTCACAAGATGAGAATGTGATGTAGATCTCCATCTCCGCAGTTATAGTTCCAGAATGTCAGTGGGATAGGAATCACTCTTCCAGCAAATGACTCCATAAAATGTAATTTTTTGCTGCATCTTTAACTAAATTTTTATTTTTTTTTTAATTTCAAGTGTCGCACTGTATTTGCTAGACTTTTTCGTTACAAACATCAATTTTTTTTTTACACAATGATAATATGCAGTCATAGATTGGTGTTGAATATGGCGGGATCAATGTATCGATTGAACCCGTCTATAGTCAGCTGGTCATGGACTTTCACATATCATAGCAAATTGAGTGGTGATCCATAAAGTATGATCTATAACATTTTCTTTTTGAGTTTTTTTTGCATGAATATTCCTCTAAAAAATCAAATTTACATGAATACCCTCTTAAATTTATATTTATTTCTGAATTCTCATAAAATGCTATTTTGTACAAATGCCCCTAATATATCGGATTTTCTAACACTCTTAATAAAAACCATATTTATTTTATTAAAAATAAAATAAAATTTGAAATTACCTTTTTTGCCTTCCATCGTGATTGTTTTATAAATAAGTTTTTTTTTTCACATCTATCTATTAAGAATATTTTAGTCATTTTAATTTGAAACTGTTAATTTTTTAATGGCGTTAGATAGCAAAATAAGTACTTTACGAGAGTATACATACACATGTCACTTTTGAAAGAGTACTCATGCAGCATTCGATATTTAGAACGGTATTAATGAAAAAAAAATTCTACAATAATTCTCATGCGTACTAAATGAATTTTACATAGAGAACTAGTACACCAATCAAAGATCAGATGATTAAATTAACCTATCATATCTGTCAAATTTAGTGTAAGTCGTCGTCCATCGCTCAAGGTGTCAAGCGTCAGGTGCGAATATTAAACTTGGAGGTGTATTGCACGTATGTCTGCAATTTTCATTCCATAACCAACCTAAAATGCGGTCACTTTTTACGTGCACGACACGTGTCTGCATCGTTCTTCTCGGAGATTTACCGCTGGCCCCGGTGCATACGGCTCACGATAGCACTGGCTCGTGGGGTTCGGAAATGGGGAAGCGACCGTACGTGGATGCGCCACCCACTTCGCTGAATCCCGATGAGATGCTGTCCCCTCATATCTCCTCTCTCTCTCTTAAAAAAAAAGTGGAAGTGGGTTTTAGCTGGCGTCGATGACGTGGCACCACCTAACCAGGGGCCCGCACAAAAAACGCACATGAAGCACCCAGGACCCGGAGAGGGGAAAACGAGGGATTCTGGAAGCGACGCCACGTCGGATGCTGCCCGACAAACTGAATAGGGGCCCATGCCCCCCCACACGTGCTACGCTCACGACGTCTCTTCAGAGAGTTAAATCGTCTGCCTACGTGGCGTCCCGCCGGGCACCACCCCTGGCGATGTGCATGATGCCCATCCTCTCATTTTCCACGTGACGTCAATAATTCAAGAGAGAGAAATTTACTCTCCCGGCAAAACAAAAGTAATATTTTTTTTCCAATTATTTATCTTAAAAAAGTTTTTTGGGGCCGGTGTGGGGACTGAAACGGCACGTTTTCCTCCTTTCTCTAACTTTGTTCTGCTAATAAAGCGAGACGAGGCGGCTTATACCGGGCTTTAGCTTCAATCAACTTATATATAATAATAACCAGAGTTTAGTTAACTAAAGTATACGGTGTTATCATTACCAGCCGCGGCACCTTACAGGTTTTCTTATTACTTCGGTGGAAGCGAATCCAAGTTGCTATTGCTCCGTGCCTTCAGGCTCTGCGGTATAAAATTTTTCTAAGTAGAGAACATAATTAAAAATTGTATCTTTTTAGTTTAAGGCAAAGGTGGTGTGGACACGAGGAGGGCAGCGGCGATGCCTCGGGAAAGCAAGTTTTGGCGTCTCCTGCTGGACAACTGCAGCGAGTATCATTAAGTTTATTGTATTTTAATTCGGCACTTCGGATGCAGATCCCGCCCGGGGGTTTGTAAAAGTCGGACGGTGCCAGCGATGGGGAACATCCTCGACTTCGACTTAACGTTTCTGCCCGACCGTGTGATCTCTCTTAAGAAAATGACGATTTTACCCCTCACTAGTTTAAACTTTGGAATGAACTATTGCGTAAATAAGGGTAGGATCTGAGGGCTGTTTGGGTGGGAGGCAGTGTTTTTGATGCCTGCTGTAGGAAGGCGGTGAGTCTCACACGTGTGCCTCGCGACACGGGGGCTGCAGGGGCTCGTGCATCGACCATCCATCCTTCCGCGAGATTTCGTAACGGGCGGGAGAGAGAAAAGAAAGTGCGAGTTTGAGTTTGGACAGCTGTCAACGCGTGACCGTTGCAGGCGAAAGTACGATTCCCCCTCGCGCGCTTCTTTTATTATCTGAAAAAAAAGTCTCGCATCCCACTCTAGTTTATATTTTTTTATAACATTACATAATTTTCTTTATGACCCGGTTGATTCGTGAAAATATTTTTTTTTAAAAAATTGATGCCCAAATATATAATATTTAAAAAATAATATTTATATATTTAGTTGATAATGCAAAAACAGCTTTTATTTGATTAAGCAATTTCGAAAATATTACATAAAATATCTATTATATTTTTAATAAAAAAATTTACTTTAATTTATCTAAAGCATAAAATATTAATTTTTTTATTTTCATAGAATAGTTGCATTTTCCATTTTACTTGTTTTAAAACTCTAAATAAATATAATATATATATATATATATATTTAGTTTTTTATTGACTATTTTTTTTTTCCCTTCCTCGTTCCGTGAAGCCAAACCAAAACAAACCAGTTCAGATGGGCAGCGGTTCGCAGTCGAACCCTATTACTTAATGTGCACGGGTACGTGTGCTTAGCCCCGCCGATCACAGGATCACGGAACGGACGGCTGCAAAGACGTACAACTCAAATGTAACCCCAAAAATAAAGGCAACATATAAATCAAATTCGATCGAGTAGGTTATTACGGTTAGGAAAAGAAACTAAGGTCCTGTTTGGGGGAGCTTTTAGATGAAAAACTGTGTTTGGTAAATTTTTCAAAAAGCTATTTCAGCTTTTGCGGGAAGCTAAAAACAGCTTTTGGGAGGAAGCTTCAATTTGGAGCTTTTGGAAGGAAGCTGTTTCAGCTTTTTCGAAAAGCTTTATTTTTTACAAAATTGTCCATATTAAAATAACATATTAATGTATTATATTACATTACATTATAATACATTAATATGTTATTTTAAATAATTTAATATTATGTTATATTATGAAAAATTAATTTATACTAATAATTATAATAGTTTATACTTTTATTATTGTATTATACTATAAATATAATATATATTACATTATATCATAATACATTAATATGTTATGTTAAATAATTTAATATTATGTTATGTTACCAAATATTAATTTACTCTAATAATTATATCACTATTATGCTATATCAACATAATATTATTTTATATTACAATAATATTATACTATATCATATATTTATGTATTAATTTATGTGATGTTTTATTATGTTCTGTTATATAATACTACGCAATGTCCTTTATGGTAATTTTATCATACAAAAGTACTTTTTCAATTTGTTTACCAAACACAAAACAAAGTACCACAACACTTTACGAATGTAGTTACCAAACAGCAAACAGCTTTTTATAACAGCTCTACTTCAGACAGCTCTAATTCCAACAGCTCTACTTTTAATAGCTCTACTGCCAACAGCATTTCCAAACAGGATCTAAGTAAATGGATTAGTAGTTAAGCCGCTTATTTTACGGAAGGAGCGTTTTGTTTGTTTGTTTGTTCTTTTCACATGATAATTGTGGGCTTTTAATTTTAGTTAGGCCAGTCGTTTTAATCGACGCATCAGCACGCCTCGTTCTGACGATTTACACGTACACGAAATCACTAGTTAATGAAATTAAAGGGAGCGAGAGCAGAGTGGCGTAATGCTTTCCATTGGCGGGAGTCGTTTTTTTGGCAGTATGAGAGATCGACGGGTGTCGGTAGAAAAGGCTGGGGTGGTGAGGGGGGGAGGAGGCCGTTAGGGTGCAGTTGGGGTTGGGATGGCAGGTTGACAGGCTGGACTGACAGGACGGCAGTAATGATCCGCCGTCTGATTCCGCGACAACGGTTGTCGCTCACTGCCACCTCACCGCCATTTCAAACCATTTCTTTAATGTTACCCTGGAGCACAATCAATGAATCATGTAATATTATAAATAAACTGCGACCAACCGTATCGAATGAGATTTGAAACAACCTCACAAATTGCCCTCCAGCCTGGCTCGGTCAAAATTTTTATCCCATCCACCTATGCTTTCCCCCCTTCTCTCTCCATTACCCGTCGACTTGGTATGTATTTCATATGCATCTACTGCACTCGATAAAAAAAAAAAAAAAACCCTTCGAGGCTCGTTTGATTCGTAAAAAAAAAAAAAATTTGTGGTCAAAGAAAAAATAATAAGATGCTTCTTATTTAATTAAATTTTTTAAAGAAAAAATGAAAAAGTTGTATTACAATAAGAATATAATTTTCATATTTCATGAAAAAGTGTTTTCCATGAAAAACATAGGAAAGTTACTTCAATATTAAAGACCTAATTTTTATTAAGGATATAACAGAAATTATACATAACTTTTCTAGGAAAATGGATGGCCAACCAAACATAAGTACTTTAAAAATTTGTCACTTTTCCATGGTAAACCAAACATGCCAAAAGTACTTTTCTGGGCATTCTTCCTAAAAATTTGTTTTCCAAAAATTATATTTTTAGAAGAAAAAAATACTTTTCGCGAACCAAACGAGCTCTAATATTTCTTTGCAATATAATAGTTTCATCTAATCTCCATTAAATGGATGTCAAGAAATAGTTGTATGACGATCTTATGCATGAAACTGAAAAGCTCCACAGCGGCGATGCCATCGACGCTACACTCCGCATCAGCGCTTGCTCTTAGAACGCCACCCGCTCCGGCCTTTCTCAATCGAGTCGATCCTGCGAACCGAAGTTTTCACCAAACCCGATGCTTCACCTACTCCACCAACAATATCCTTACTATGATCTGGTCGGTGGTCACCAAATCTATTAGTAGGTTTAGTTTACGAAGTATTGCTCGAACATGGACTCTTTTAAGGGCACAAATCTCTTGAGAATGTATAATGAAATGAATGAGAGAGAGAGAGAGAGAGAGAGAGAGAGAGAGAGAGAGAGGAAAAGAGGAAAGTGTGTATAAAGGAATATTGCCTGAGGTGTCTTGGTGATAGCATTATTTCATTCGGGCAAGAAGTAATTAAAAATATATATATACCAGGCCTCTCTTGCATACAGGGGAAGCAGCACCAAATAACAGGAGTCTTCTCTGAAAACAAGATCTTAATTATATGCGAAATAAATTGAGATGGTCAAAAGTTAATTTTTCTTTTACTTGTTGTCATAAGAATTTTCATATTATTGTGCATTAGATTGTATTATTAGGAAATAGTTTAATAATATATTCCCACCACTAGCCGTTTCCTGTCAGCCATTGTTTAATTGGCCAGATCGGCCATGGATTCGTACGTACGCCCCGTGCGCACACGTACGGGAGCAAGGTTTGGTTTATCTAGTGGACGGCCGAGATTAAAGAAGGGAAGGATATGGACGAAGATTCGAGTCACCCGTGCATGATGACGCGCATTCATGGCGGTACGACTAAAGCCCAGCAGGGATAAGCGAGTAACGCCTTGGTCAAAACTGAGACCAGGCCAGCCGAAAGGAAGCGTGATGGGCTCGGCTCGTTAAGTATGGGACGCCAGTTGAATTGCTGAAAGCCTCGTCAGCGGTACCATGCAGCCGTTTCCCGCGATGCGGAAAACGATCCAATGCGGGAAATGCAGCGGGCTAACGGAGATCCAGTAACGGCAGTTAGTTAGCCGCAATGGTATTCCGTACGGGAAACGGACGTGAGGGGCTGCGGGGGAGAAGGGAGGAGGAGATATCATTGAGTAGTAGTGGGGACTGCGGAAGGAGAGAGAAAAAATGGAAACGGAAACAAAGGAGAGAGATCGCGGCCACGATAAGCCGCCGCGTGTCCACATGCCAGCTGTATGCAAGCAACCGCCTGCCTGGAAGAAGCGGGTGCGCCCCCTCCCCCTCAACGCCCTATAACCGGTCACCCCAACCGGCTCCTCCCGGTCACACCTCTTCCCTCACTTATATAGTCCTCCCCTCCTCCCCACTCAACCTCGTCTCTCTTCTGCCCTTCGCTTTCTCATGTTCTTTGCCGCTACCAGCTCGCCTCCTCCCTAACTAAACTCGAAAGAAAGAAGGGAAGAAGAAGAGAAGGGGAAGGAGAAGGTTTTCCTTGAGCTAGGGTTTGTTCTATCGATCGATGGCCGTGTCGATGTCGAATAGGAGTAAGGACATGGATCGGATCAAGGGGCCGTGGAGTCCGGAGGAGGACGAGTCGCTTCAGAAGCTGGTCCAGAAGCATGGGGCCAGGAACTGGTCTTTGATCAGCAAGGCGATACCGGGGAGGTCCGGGAAGTCGTGCCGGCTCCGGTGGTGCAACCAGCTCTCGCCGCAGGTGGAGCACCGCCCCTTCACGCCGGAGGAGGACGATGCCATCATCCGCGCCCACCGTCGCTTCGGAAACAAGTGGGCCACCATCGCCCGCCTCCTCTCCGGCCGGACCGACAACGCCATCAAGAACCACTGGAACTCCACCCTTAAGCGTAAGTACTCCTCCGCTGCTGTCGCTCCTGCCGTCGACGACGCCGCCATGGTGGCCGCGGATGATGCGGCGGCGCGGCCTCTCAAGCGCTCTAGCAGCGTCGGGCCGGTCCTCTCCTCCGGCGGTGGGTTCTGCTTGAGCCCCGGTAGCCCATCCGGCTCTGACCTCAGCGATTCTAGCCACCCGTTGATCTCTCCTGTCGCCGCCGCGGCTGCATCGGCGTCCCACATCTACCGCCCGCTGCCGAGAACCGGCGGCATCGTCCCACCGGCCTCATCCACTCACCAGCACCATCATGGCGAAGCCAACCCCGCCGTATCGTCCACCCTCCAGCCCAACAACGACGATCCGGTCACCTCCCTCTCTCTATCCCTCCCGGGATCGGACAAGCCCGAGCCATCCGATCACCACCGAGCTAACCCAGACCAGCTCCAGCTCCTGGCGGCGCCGCCGCCGCCGCCGGAGCAGGCGATGCCGCTCCACCCGCCGCCGCCGCCGCCCCTGGTGCAGGCGATGCCGCTCCACCCGCCGCCTCCGCCGCCCACGATGACCCCCTCCGCTGCCGCCGACGAGCGGAGGCAGCCCCCGGAGGAGGAGAGGCGGCCGGCGTTCCCCTTCAGCGCTGAATTCCTGGCCTTGATGCAAGAGATGATCCGCAACGAAGTGAGAAACTACATGTCGGGACTGGAGCAGAGCGGCATGATGTGCGTGCAACCGCCGCAGGAGAGCATCCGCAACGCCGCCATCAAGCGGATCGGCGTCACCAAGATCGAGTAGTAGTTTAGCTCCCAATGGAAGGATCGACGGAACGAAAGAAGGAATTGAGGATGGAACAGGTCTTCGAAGAAGAAGACCCCAAAAAAAAAAAAAAAAAAGCTTCTTTAGATGTTTAGCTCTCTAAGCTTCGCTTTTTCTCTCCCTTCCTATATAATTAAAATCCGCTCTCTTCCCCCCCCCCCCCCCCCCCCGCCCCCCCCCCCCCCTTCCTTCCCTCCTTTCTTTGCCGACTCTATACAAAAATAAGGTGGATGAAGGGGTTCTTTTTGTACAGAAAAGAGATCAACTCAGGCTTTAATCTGTTGAAGATGTTTAGAAATTAATGAAGAGAAAACAACGGAAAAAAAAAGCACTTTCTATTTCCGGCCAATTCTTTCGTCTTTTTTGGTCCCATGTCTTCATTCTTCAATGAGGATAATAATAATAAAAAAAAAAAAATCTCCTTTTGGTTCCTTAGGAACGAAGAGACTTTGAATTCCAGAAAAAAGCGAGAGAAAGAGGCAGACTCTCTCTCTCTCATTTGGACTGGTGACTGTTTTGGCAGGTGACAGCTAACTGATTCGGTTCCCCTTCCCCTATAATAAGCGTTTGTTGGGGTCCGTAGTTAATGTTTCTGGTCCGGTGGCAACTTCGTAACCTAACAGAAATAAAAACTAAAAAGAATAAAAGCTGTGGGAGGCTCGAGTCATTAAGAAACCTAATACTAAATGCGTCGATGTCAAAGCTTAATTAATTGAATAGTCCCCGGATTAGCAGTCGCAATCACCTCGAGATGCATGATTATCCGTCGATGACCTGGTTGGATACTTGGTCCTTATCCGCTGGAATAATAAAACGTTCACGGCACGAATCATGAGGGAAATAAAATGATAATTAATTAAGGATGAGATGCATGCGTTAGGAATTGGTGTGGCGACTTTGATTGATGGGGACATTCCTATTTTTGATTGGATTGGAGATTGGTAGTCGTTGCATGCCAGTTGGGTGGTCGATTTCTTAATTACTTTATTTGCTTCCAATGAGCACTAACGCTGATGAGGGCTGGCAGAGATATGTCTCATATGCGACAGTTGGTCTCCTTGCCGAAGAAGAGTCAAATAGTGGACCACGTACCGAAATCATGTCCCCGCGGTGGCCCACCCTCCGTCCATTGGTTTTCGAGATTTGTGCAGTGGAATCGCTGTTCGCCGGATGGATGGCGATACGTAGGATTCTTGCCCTTCCAGGTTGGATTCAACCCCGTAAGTCTGAGCGCTGCGAAACTTGCGTACGCTTGCGGGCAAATGTCGTCCACGCGACATAAACCGTATCTTTCTTTAAAGATATGTCTGCCCTCTTCGCGTCCAGAGTTGGGAGCCTCTTCGATTGAGGGCACATCCGGTTTGTGGAAAATAAAAAAAAAAATAACGAGATACCTCTTATTTAATTAATTAAAAATAAAAAAATATATTTTTATTAAAATATAATTTTATATTTTATAAAAAAATTTCATAAAAAATATTAAAAAATTACTTTTTTGTGAGTCAAAAATCTCTCACTTTCCTATTGTCAGCCAAACATGCTAAAAGTATTTTTCCAGACATCCTTTTTTCAAAAATTTTACCTTTCAAAAATCATAATTCTAGAAGAAAAAATGCTTTTTACAAACTAAATAGGCCCTAAGGTGGCATATGGCTCCCATTGCATGCAGCCAGTTTTGATTACATACATATTGGTCAAACGCTTGGGTGAAAGTATACATATTGAGGTCTAATTAGCTTGGTGGATAAGATTCTATGTGAAGCTATCAGACATGACCATATCAAATTATGAAGGAGACAACTGAGGGGATGTTTAATATTGTGGTTGGATTTGTGGTCTTGTCTCTCCACAAGTAAGGGAAATACAATATTAAAGTTGGTGCTCGCAGAACATTTATTAGTCTTTACCTTCACTTCCACTCTTCTTAAAAGCATTAACCTTTGCTGAGAATTACTCCAAATTACAAACAATTTTAGGAAAACAAAAAGATTTCATTATACATATTTGTTCAAACTAGTTCATATTTTTTTATTATTTGAAAATAAAAAGAAAACGCAAAAGCAATACCAAATAGGCCATAATTTTTTTTGTTTTTTGATAGAAAGAAAGAGAGAGAAACCCACCAAACTTTAGTTATCTAATTAGGCCTAAACTTTTTTAGATGCACAATCTAAAAATCTAACCAAGAATATCCTGTTGCTGAGCAGAAGAGACTTATGATTGAGACGAATCCTGGTGCACAACAATTTAGCTGATTTTGAGAAAATTCTATACAAGCTAGCTGGGAGGCAGTAAGCACATAAAGGTGCGTCACACTCAAAAAGTTGCGTCTTGAGCTCAACTAGTATCCCTCTTCCTTTGATGTCAGTACCTTTCCCACCACCACAATCATTTTATACTAAAGAGAAGTCACCATAATTTGATTAACGAAAATATGGAACTAGCAAAGCCACATGATGAAAGATAGCAAAAAAGACATCCCATTGTCCTAAGGTGACGATAATGATAGACCTTAATCAGTTCTAAGAATTTCCAATCAAACAAGGCCACCAACGTATCATTAGGTTTGATAAAATTTGCTCAACGCTTTGATCTTAGACTCTAAGCAAGTGTAGAGGTCGTATAATTATCCAACTATTAATAGACTCCTCCCATCTTATGATAATGTCACACGTCCCATGGCGTGCTCATACAGCCCCCAGCCCCAAACGAACTCTGCGTCAAACATTAGGTATTTTGGCAGGCAATCCCACAGTCATCTTCCTTAAACTGTTCTTGTTTAGCTACTTCTGGATGGACAATGATATCAGTACCGAGAGTGACAGAGAATAACCAGTTCCATTCCCCCAATTCCCAAATCATGTCCAGAGTCGACAAGGAAGAGACGAGAAAGTTGGTGAAGAAGAAATCCTTCCCCTGCAAATAATGGATAGCATGTCTCTAAAGGAGATCCTGGTAGAAAACTACTGACGCAAAAGTCCAGATACAGGAGGTTGCCTCTCTGGAGTCAATACCAAACATGAGACAAAAGTCCAGATACACAAGAGGATCATGCAGAAGAACCTAAATGAGGTCAGCAGAAAAATTGAATATCAACAACAGCTACTTTAATTCATGTCTGATACAGGAATGCCAACCAGGGTTTTGAGATTATTTATTTTTAAAAAAAAATCATAGGAGAGAGATTACCACATTACATAGAGTTCAGGTTTACTTATCCAATTCTGCCCTCATTCTGTCAATGCAAATAACCTCTTTTGAAAAGAAAAAAAAAAGATCTTTTCGAACCAATTTCAGCCGACCCTTTTTAGCGCTTTTCAGAGACATCGTTACTTGGACGAGAGCAACATCAGTGAATCATAGGAACCTTTCTGAATTGAATGATCACATTTTCTCTACTTCCTTTTCACAACATAGGACAAACAGATCCTTATGCAATTCGGTGCAAGGTAGAATTACATAGACCATTATTAGTAAGATTTTCCATACCTTTAGAATACGGATCCTTCGGCAATACGGGTTCCTCATGCAATGTAAGGTCCATATGGAAATGGCCATGAAAATATAGCAAGTTTTATGAATGCCACTCAGCTGTGTCATAAGATGGCACATAAGGAATCCTAAAGGTATATGGTCATTAACCGTGAGACCGTGAACTGCATCCCTGAATGGGGACAAACTTACACAATCCCCAGTTCATTACCAACAACCAACGGAATGCTCAGGCCAGGCAACCAAATATGTCAGCTCAGATAAACTAGGTGAAGCAGGGAGCAGCATAATAGCCACTAATGAAGAATACAACTTTGACCAAGATAGTTAGAATTAAAATACCTTAAGAAATAACTAATTGGGAAACAGGTTCATATAGCTTGACTTTAATTCAAAACATACAGATGCTTGTTTTCTATACATAGTATCATGCGATTCATTTACAACATATAAGAATGTATAATAAATTAATCATCATCAAAAAAAATGAATTATTTTTTTTAAAGCCACTAGCATATGAGTACAATAATTCTCAATAAAGTAAAAGATTTCAGTTAATCATAACCATCCATCTGGATATGGATGAAAATGATGTATAGATTTCTGCGAGGTGAAAAAACGCAAATCCTTGACCCATGTCATCACACGAATAGCTCCAACAGCAAGTTTCATGATTGCAATGATGCTCTCTCTCGCACCCCCCCATATTTCCCTCCTCTATGTTCTATCATGAAGGTTGCTTTGAGGATTATAAAGACTCGATCATTCATCTATTCTTTCAAGCACCCATGGTTTAAACTGGTATTCCTAAGCCGGGAGTTCTAAAAGCTACACAATGGCCTTTGTTTCTGATGCTTTTGCTATGCATTTACAATTAACCTCGTGTCCCATAAAGTGATCACTGCAAAACTGACATAACAGGTCCAGATCATACTATTTTGGGTCATCATCATAAGAGAGAGCCAAATGGAGACAATAAAATAACGCATAGCATGCTTTGATATCCTCTAATTTATCTCAAGTATAAAAGTGAATATGTCCCTATAACCTTTACCATGTTAACATCTAAAAGGAAATAGTGTACCAACAGACTAGCATCATTTATAGACTCTACTCCAAAGTCTGCATCTAAATGGTATTGCTATTCAAGTACACAAACATATCAGTCATTCTGGAGTGGTTGAACATTGAACACTGCATAATGCTGTGTCTAAATATGCATATTGACGCTCACAAGGACTTTAAAATAGACTATAACAAGCCTTCTCCACATAACATTCTACATATGCCTTTAAGCTGTCCATGGCAATCACAACACTGATCTATCATAAAAATTTCTTCAGATCTGTTGTGCTGAATAATTCATTTGTATGTATCAAGTACTAAAGACAGTGCAACTAACTACATACACACATACAGTTGTCAATAATAGTTATATCTGCATCTCATTTACTTTGCTCTGACAGGTTAACTATAAATGTCATAAACTCTATTCCATCCTGGAAAGATTAAGTTATTGCAAATAACTCCATGGGCTATAGACAGGCTATCGGTTTATAGCATCATCTACATGCATTTTTTCCAAAACTGCATTTTAGTTTCCTTAGTTTTACTCATCCTATCCTATAGTTTACAATGTACCCAGAAATTGTAACCATTAACTTCTCAAGCCAGCATGACACCATTAAATAAGATGTCCCAATTGACTCATCCTGGATAATGGTTAATAATGCACGTGGTACATTTACGTTTCAGTTTTTCTTCATACACATGCTTCTAAATGTTGAAAAAAAATTATCTGATAAAACTGCAGATGATTCCAATGGTCAACAAAACATATTAATAACAGAGAAATGGTCTTGCTTTACCTTAAAGCCTCACTGCTATATGCAAGTGTCTCAATATACGTATCATAAATATCCTCCATTTTCTGCATTAGCTGTCATCAAACTCCGCTTCTTACATCCATAAAAGTATATTCCATTCACATAATTTAATTTAATGACTTATCAGCTAGATTTACCAATAGATGCCACAACCAAAAACAGCTATCCTTATGCTACTCCACTCATTCAGGTATCTTCTAATCTTCAAATCTTTTGAAAAGCTATTTCAACAAATATGACCCTTCTTTTTTCAACACTGTTTGAGGCATCTAAGGACTTTCACTGTAGAAAGCAGTAATAAGAAATCCTCACTCAACTAGCACCGCACATGTTCATTAGTATGCTGAAAGTGACAAAGATCCTGCTAAATAATCATATTGTCCACATGAACGGAAAAAGTGGTGTGTAAAGCAAGAAAGAGGATGAACATGAGATGATTGTTTTGTTTCGCCATAATGCATGATAATAACAACTTGATTGGCAAGCCATAAATACTTCTTCCTCCCCCTTAACCCAAAGCAGCCAAGAATTACTCAATTTTACTTTTGCCACCCCTGTTTCACCCAACTCTTCACTTAACATCCTTTTAATATTCTTCACCTTTATTTGTTTACTGATGCATCTTCTTGTTACGTATTGTCTGTCCTGTTATCCACCTTTTGCTGCACCCTCTGTATTGCCTAAATATTGATGGATGAAGATGCACCAAATACCTAATTGTCATCAACTTTAAATGAATTAATCTTATTTCCATTATTTGCTTTAAGACCCAATCCTAGCATAAGGAACCTAGCAACAATATTAAGAATCTTCACACTCTTAAACGGAGAAACCTTAGATCTTATTTATATTGTATGTGAGGAGACCATATTCACGTAGGTGTATAAAGTCAATACTACTCTAAAACTCGCTTGTGCTAAAGAAAAAGATATGCTAACTAATTGCTTATGTTTCACTTGAAAGTATGCATTGATAATGTGAGAAGTCCCCTGCAGCAAATGCTTGCCTCAATTCAAGGCACATGCTTTAGACACAGGTAAAATTTTGACCAAGTCAGTCCAATATGCATAAAATTTTAAGCTGACATAACTTAACTAAACTATGTTGCTTTCAGATTTGTACTATTCCTGGAAGTGGATGTTTTAAACTACTCATGTACCACTAGTTCTTGCACAAATCTGTAACAAATGGCAACTTAAGATAAATCTACAAAATATTTTTTGCAATTTAATCCTAAATGATGCAAGAAGATGAGAGAGCCAAATGTGGAAACTAAGCACTAGTTCTAATTTTTGTTATAGTCACATTTTCTTTTTAAGCCAGTGTTTGAAGCTAGACAAACAGCATATTGCAGTGTGGAGAAGTGAGTAATAATTCCTCTTTATAGCTTTATCTCCTGCATACATTACCCAACATGGCAAATTATTTAAAACATTATAGTTTTTAGCAGTCCTATCCTTGAATTTAAATGTCCAACATGATAGAGAACATATAGAGAATACAATTTTGCTCTACTATAATGACTTCATTAGTGCTGGACATGTCCTCGTCCTTCCAATGTTTATTATTTTCATAGCTTCATTTGCATAACAGGACAAATTTAAGCTTCTTCTCCAACTAAGGCTTCACGTATTTTGCTCCTATGCAAAACCTAAGATATTCGCTAAAACACTTCTTTTGTTCTGAAACTCGATCTAGTTTTGAATTCCACTGTGCAAGCATTTTGGTGCTCTCATTGATACAATGGTTTAGCTATTGCTTAAGAACACAAATTTCCAATATTGTCATGGATAGGATATTCTAACCTTGTGACAATCATAAAATCTTTAATATTGTCACTGCCTGCACCAAATTGACAGAGTAAATAGTATCACACAAGCATCTCAACTTTGTCATCCGCCCCTCCCCACTTTTGATGCCAGACAGCAGGGGAAAAGAGGGAGACAAGAGAAGGAGAGAAGAGGAAGGAGAAAGAGGAAGAAGAGAGGGAGAACTAGGCTTCACACCTAGTCCTAGCTCAAGCTTCATACCAAGCTAAAAGAAGAGAATCACAAATCTTAATTCATAGCATAACCCTAAACGATGTACGGTCCAACATATTTATAGACGCAGAAAATGCAAAAAACCCCTAAAAAAAACTAGTCTCACAAAAGACCCTCAAAATAACGAAATACCAAAAATAAGCCCTAAAGTTGTCAAATACGAAATACCAAAATAAGCCCTAAAGGCTGTCAATAATAAAATACCCTAATAAACCCAAATAGATAAAATCACTCCCAAAATAAATCAAACTGCTGACCATACTCCTGTGCGACCATAGACCCAAGTAACGGGTCACCTGGCACTGGTTCCGCACACTCCCCCGGTGGGAAGAAGTTGACCTGGACGAACGCAGCTCGGTATACTCTGGTAGTACTCCAATAAGTCTGGTCAATCTGTTGAAGCTCCTCGAGCGTGAGCCAAGCGAAATCGGATGCTGATCGTCCTCGCCAACAAACCAAGAATCGCTGGATACCCCATCACTAGTAAAAATTGTTTGATCGTCTAAAATAACATCAATGTCTCTTGTTGTGCTCGTGGAGGGTAAATGAATCAAGCTGTATGGATCAATAATAAGGGAATCATCGGCTCAGGAGATGGCTCAACAAAAAAAGGT
Source organism: Phoenix dactylifera (assembly GCF_009389715.1). Classification (NCBI taxonomy): domain Eukaryota; kingdom Viridiplantae; phylum Streptophyta; class Magnoliopsida; order Arecales; family Arecaceae; genus Phoenix; species Phoenix dactylifera. The sequence goes on along the minus strand of NC_052392.1, from coordinate 22,539,460 downwards.
CATCGAGATTTGTGGGCCCTTGTAAGCAACCAAATCTTCAACATTAAAATTGGCTAATACCAAAATCAAATGAACCAATAATATACGGTAGTGCCAACCATGTGCAACACGCTGAATGGCACAACACTATAAGCCTGCAATTTCTTAACGATTCTAGGAAGAAACCGCTCAGCCGAATACAGTAATTATGTATCTCTAGTTGAAATTTCTTACATGGGAATCAGCTTGCATCTTATATTGAGCATTACGTGCATGAATGCGCTTGTGGATTTCTAATGCAATGAATTGTTGTGCAAATGCATGTACAGACTCAAAAATTCTAACATCAGGTGACATGGGTAAAGATCTGGAGGTTTCCTAGCTTTGAAACATGCACACCTCAAATGACTCATGCCATGCACCTGTGACTGAATTATGGGGGTGAACTTCTTGGACAAATAGAGCGGGCACCAAAGATCGTTAAAACACTTCCCGCTCAAATTCAGCAGGATGTAGGATGGAGATCATGTCCTTTATACTTCACTTCTCTTGTTCTTGTCAGGTGGCTTGGGCGGCAAAGGATTGAGCTTAATCCTTTTGTTCTCGAATACGAAAGAACAAGAATTGGATCGACCAGACATGGTGACATTAAGGTCGAACAACCAGAATCTCCCTAAAATCAGATGTCCTACATCCATCGGAATTACGTCACACCATGTAGGCCCTTGTAGAAAAGGATGTGAATGGGTACAAGACATCTCTCTTTGATGTAAATAGAAGTTGTGTCAATCCAAGAGACCTTATAGGATTGTAGTTGGAAACGGAAGTCAAACCTAAGCGGAAAACGATGTTGACGATATTGCATTAATGCAACTTCCGCTATCGATGACGACCTTACAATCTTTCTCTTCGCACAAATATAAGTATGAAAAATCGAAGTTCTTTGCCAGTCATCAATTTCATTGGTTGTGCGAGGCACATTAACTACACTCATGGTGGACTGGTCAGACTCTCCTTTTGACTGTGCAAGTGAAATAGTGTAGTGTGGGTGCACCCTAGGGTTTCAGGTTCCTCATCACACTCATTCTCAATTTTCTGAATGTCATTAAGATTCGGTTCATAGACTTGCTCCTCCAAGTCATCTGTTCATCTTCCTGCTCTTGCTAAGCAATAATGAGAGATTGTTAGCAGATTGGGAGGCAACTGACCAAAAACTTGCATTTATAACACTAAATTTTGAAATGTGGTTTAGGAGGTTCACCAAGGATTCCCTTGCCTTTAGTGTCTCGCTGGGACAAGGGCAGTAAGAGAGGGTCTAGGCGTAGAAGACCTTACAAAGGTTTGGGCCCTGAAGAATTAAGATTCGAAGACACGCCCCGAATGTCAGGGTGTCTCACAAACATGACTTAGAGACATGCTCATAGTTCAATATGAATGTATAGGCCTGATCTAACGTTGACACACCTCTCGAAGGACAAGTTTCTTCTTGAGTTCATCATTGAGACCTCTACGAATCGGCTCCTGCTCAGGACCATTCTCTCATCCTCAGTCACATTACATCGCATCATGTATTATTGAATGGGGCAGCGTAGTCAGTGGCTGATCGGGTGCCTTGTCTCCGAGTTGTTCTATCAGTCCAAGAAGATCATCTTAATAGCTAATGGGCAGATATTTTTTCTTAATTTTTTTTTCATTTTTATCCAGTCAGTTATAGCAGGTTACGTCTCCTAGCCAGGATTGTTCAGTATTTTGCCAGAAAAGCTTAGCTCGACCGATGAGCTTCATTCTGGCAAACCGGACTTTCTTTTCTTCAGATAAATTATACCACTCAAAGAAGTAGTCCATTTCATGCAACCAGTCTGAAAAGACTTTGGGTCAAAGCGACCATCAAAGGTGGGGGCTTCAACCCGAATGCCTTTCATCACATCTTTATCATGGTCATAAGACTTTCTAGATTCTACATTATGGCAATAACCCCTATCGACATTAGGAACAGAAACCGGTCCTCTGTGACGAGAGTAGGTTGAAGGGTGGCCTGGAAAGGAATTAGGATCAAAATGGCTCTGTCACATAGATCCTAAATGGTCTAGAGTTCATCCTCAATCTCTGGGCCTTTTAAATGGGAGGCACTACCTTCTTTGGATCCCATAATCCTCTGAAGGGAAGCCTCAGCCGAGTCTAGTCGGGCGCAGGTCTGGGTGGACACTGTGGTCAAGTCTTAGACAGTCTTTAGCAAGGCTTTGATGTTGGAATCCATGACAAATTGAAATTCTAACTGGAAGACAACACGACCACTACGAAAGTGCATATAATGAGTGTGCAAAATTGTGCGTGGCCCTACAATGCGAAGACAATGGTGGTTCCTAGGCAGACCTAATACATGAAAATGATGCCTAAAGCGCAATGTATATGCTCAATATAAATGGAAAGCTAATCTGTAGCAGTTGAAATCAAGCTTAGAATTATGTAATAAATGTAGGCAAGCAATTGCAGTCAAATAGTGCGAGTGTTTTGTGTGTTGTAGGGTTGTATGGAGCCTCGAAGAACTCCCAAAGATTAGGTAACCCTACAATTAAGGACAAAGATGGACCACTACAAGAGTTTTAGGATTGTTTGGGGTGTATGTGTTGAATTCATAGTAAACTAAGTCGATAGAGCACACAAGAGATTATGAATGCTGAATTTACATGAACAAAAAGATTTTCTAGTAGGGGAAGGCACCCGAACTGGACCGGGGCGACGATCAGAAACACGGCGCAGCAAGTAGGCTTGTCGAAAGGCGCGAATTGGGTTGGTTTCAACAACTTGTGGGCCTGAGTGGCCTGCAAACTATAGGGGGTGCTGTGTGGTAATGGTATGGTGGGCATGTAGATGAAGAGGAGGGCTTGTGGATTGGGCTTTGAAGCAGTGGGCGGGCCAAATGACTTGGGCCCATAAGAAGTAAGGAAGGGGCGGGCGAGGCGTGGGCCTGATGAAGCCCACGGTGGAGTCGGCCCGTGCAAGTGTGAGGGGAAGAGAAAACAAACAGGGGCCTTGTTGGGCCCAATGGTTTGGAAAGGGGTGGAGGGGGGCCGGGCGTGGGGACAAAAGGGGAGTTGGGCGATGAAGTAGGGTTTCGAAACCCTCTGGAGGGGAAAGAGGGGTTCGGGCAGGGAGAAGGGACGGAATAGGGGTGTGGACGGAAGAGGTGAGGCGGTGGAGTGGATCGAAGCTCTTTGGTCTCGGAACAGGGACAGGAAGAGGGTTACAGAGGTGGTGAGGGATGGGCGTTTGCGAATCGTGGGGGAAAAGGGGTGGTGGTGCTCGGGCGGCGGTAAGGAAGAGGAGGCGGAGAGCGACGAAGGGGAGGAGGGTAGCAGTGGCGCTCAGGCGGTGATGGCAGAAGCAGAAACGAGAGAGGAGAAGTTTGGACAGGGGGCTTGGCAGCAGAGTTTGGCGGCGGTGGAGACGGCGAGGCGGAGGCAGCGAAGACGGTTGCGGGAGAGTGACAGCAGAGGCGGTGAGGCGGCAAGGTGGGGCGGCGTTGCATGCGAGCGGAGGAAGAAGATGAACAGATACTTTCCTTCTTTTTTTTCCTTTCTTTTTTTTTTCTTTTTTTTTTCTTTTTTCTTTTACTCGGATCTGATAGGATTCGGGTTATCGGGCGTGACCTGCTCTAATAACCTGTTATGGGTCCGTCACGTGCGGGTCACGTGCACTCTTTTTTTCAGCCCGATTGGATTCGGGTTCCTTCGTGGGCTTTGGGGTAAGGGATTACCCGCCCTATGGTGGTGGCCGAAGGTGGCATGCGGCGGCCACGGACACGGAAAGTGGGGACCCCTTCTCGGAGCACGTCCTCCTCTGCTTGCTCAAGGCTTGGCCACGGTTGGCCGGTGGCTCGGGGAGATCCTCACCATCAGGTCGCAAGGCGCGTTTGCTGTGCTCTTGGCGGCGGATCTTGCGATGGTGTTAGAGGCATCGAACGGGAGAGGAGGGTGGATCGTCTTAGGGGTCTTTCCATGGGAACAGGGAGGCAGGGAGGAAGGGTTTCTTTTCTTCTGCGACGGTTCCGGATGGATGCTTTGTTATTAGGGTGGCTCCTTGCACGGGTGCGAACGAAGATCTCGATGCTTTGGCGACGAAGGCAAAGCTCTTGGCTCTGATACCAATGCTGATACCGGACATCAAGGAGAGAAGGGAGACAGAGAGAAGAAGGAGAGAAGAGGAAGGAGAGAAGAGAAAGAAGAGAGGAAGAGAACTAGGCTTCGCACCTAGCCCTAGCTCAAGGCTTCACACCAAGGCTAAAAGAAGAGAATCACGTATTTTTATTTATAGCATAACCCTAAACGATGTTCGGTCCCACATATTTAAAGATCCAGAAAATGCAAAAAACTCCTAAAAAGAAAATAGTCTCACAAAAGACCCTTAAAATAACGAAATAACAAAAATAAGCCCTAAAGATTGTCAAATAACGAAATACCAAAATAAGCCCTAAAGGTTGTCAAATAACAAAATACCCTAATAAACCCAAATAACATAAAATCACTCCCAAAATAAAATCAAATTAGTTGGACCATTCTTCTGCGGCGACCGTAGACCCGAGTGACGGATGACCTGGCACTGTGTCGGCACCACTTTTTCCCTATCTTGTTTCATTTTATATATACTCTTTCCTAAAATGAAATAAAAGAAACAAGAGAAAGAACTTCCTTAAGATGTAAATTCTCATTAAGATCACAACAAGAAAGAAATGAAAGTGCAAAGGGGACACTGTGAGCAAAAGCATCATGAGGATGACTATTCTCTTATAGAAAATGCCTTGCTGTTCACCTACCTGATCTTCCTTACACTTGTGAATAGCTTGCCTGCCCAGTAATTGGTGACCGTTGAAGAATGAGTCCTAATTATCTGACAGAGTTCCTTTTTGCGCTTAAAGAATTTACTCAACTGATGATAGAAGCAATTTCCCAGTTTCACTTAAAAGAATTTTTAATTTTAATTATCTCAACACGCTGAAAAATTATAGTACTTATTGGAAGTAAAAAAAGCTAAAGAAAACAATAGATCAGCACACTACATGTTGACACGAAATGTCAGTAAGACAAAAGGAAAATTTGATCATTCAACACACCTCACTAGCAATCAGCAAGATCTCTTTCACCAAAGGTTAAAGGAAGCAAACTATATTTGCATACCATGCATACAAACAGCAAACAGTAGATATCATCAAATTACTTGATGCAAAGATTTAAAGAAACAATCTTCAAATGCTTTTCGCCGAATTCACAGCCAAAATTTAAACTTTTAGACTGTAACGTGTGCAAATCCCCTGTCATCCAAAATCATCATCAAGATTTATACTTCTATAACGACAGAAAAACTACATACCTCGAATTGATGCCAGGGACAACTCCCAACCATGTAGGCATCTTTTCGACAACCTCTGTCCTCATTCTGATCGCAGCTGTAGTCCATAATTCCAACTCATCGACGCCGACCCTGAGTTCCGAATCTAACCTAATACAAAGCATATCTCTCGGCCTTAACCAAATAGGTTTGCTCCAGTGCTCCTATGACACCACCTCCACGCCCATTGGTGCCCTAACCTAGTCTTCTGCCCCATAAATATATAGAGGGAGGATGGGGTTCGTGGAGTTGGAGTTGTTAAGGTCGAGGAGGAGATCGCAAGACCGAGGGGCGGCGGCGGATGAGCAGCGGAGTAGTCGGAAATCCGGCGCCCAGTATCGGAAGTGGCGGTGCGAGACGTATAGGGTTTGATGCTGGGGTTGGGACCGGAATATGGAGGACGCAGAGGGGCAGGTGAAGACTTAAACGTCATATTTTCTGTTTGAAAGGGATTTATATGCAAAACAACATTGCAAACGGATTGGAGCATGCTTGTCCTCCACCTAACCTGGTTCCTGGCGACATTATCTTCACCGCATTCTGAAAGCATCAACATCGAGGACGGCGGCGTCACCCCCTCCCAAAAATTTCCCAACGCTTCTCATCTGGCTTTGTCTTACCATCAATTATTGGGGTGTGTTTACGCCCACCAAAAGGTTGAAATCATAAGATCACCATAGTCCATCAGATCTACCATTTAATCGCCATGAAAGCGGCTCCCTGCAATGGATCAAAGAAAAAAGAGTCTACTCCTGGCTGGAAAATTAGTGCCATTATGCAGGGTAATTGACGCGACAATGGATCATCAAGCCTTCTAGAATCAGAGAATGGGTGAGGATGGTGATTTTTTTTAGAGGGCAGAGATCCAAATTGACAACTAACAATATTTCACTTCGAAATGGTGATATTGTTAGTTTTGCTCAAGCGAGCGAGAGAGAGAGAGAGAGAGAGAGAGATTAACTTGATTAACATCCATTATACAATGCCCATTTACTGGCACATGATGCATTGTAAACTTTTAGGGAAAAGTTAAAATAAAATTATATGCATGCTATCTGATATTTCACTAATTGTTAATAAAAATATTACTTATAATTTAAGTTAATTATTATTATTTTCTATTATGATTATTGATAGTTGATTTATATGAAAATATACCTTTTGCTACTCTTTTATAGTACAAATATTGTTAGTCGATTCATTCTCAAAATATCATTTGTTTCTATTTTCATATGAATGATCATTCCTTCAATGTATGAGTGAAATTATCATGTCTTCAAATCAAGGAGTCGTAGTTTCAAAAGAATTATGGTTCTTTTCTTTATTATCATACCAAGCACTTGAAGGAGGTCGGCTTGGAATTCTCATTCCATTCCAAAGCTGTGTAAGGAACCAAATATGGTGTAAGATGGTACTTGGTTTATCTAAGTGTAAAGATTTGTATGAGCATGTATTTATTTCCACACAAGTTATGCATTGGGTAAGCCTTGGCTATTTATATAAGACCAAAGAATTAAAATAATATTTTTTTGTTAGCTTTTTAGAATGAGGTTCTTGGTTGTTACAAATGATATCAAAGTAGACATGGACGATGATCCATATAGACTAAAAGACATTACAACATGGGTCTATTTGAATTGATCATGGTGTTTGTGATTGAATTTTGGGTACTTGTGAAAGAATTTGGATTCTTAATCTTGCAGGGATGTCAAAGCTTAAATAAGTATATAAAGTGGGTAAATTTTGGATACTTATACAGGGATAAAAAACCCAAGTAACATCTCACGGTTAGCTTTTTTTTTTTTAGGTAATTTATTGGTTGTTATAAATGATATCAGAACAGACTCGACTTATGATCCATGTGAAGTAGGAGATACTAAATTATAAGTTCATTTAGGTTGGAGTTGGGGTTGTATCTTTCATGCAAAAGAAAGATTTACCTTCTTTTGTGTGAATCCACTATTAGATCATCTACTAGTCGCTCTGAGATTACTGCAAGCGGATGAATGACGGCGAACAGAGCGCATTGAGATTTATGAGATGGGTGATGCAATAGTGGATTTGCACGAAGAAAGGTGAATCTTTCTTCGTGTGAAAGATACAACCTCGATCCTTTGGCTAATCATAGTGTTTGATTTTGGACCTGTGGTTTTATGAATGGATTTGAATAGATTTGGTCCTTTAGCCTAATAAGGATACCATAGCTTAAATGGGAGGAGCATATAAAAGTCCATGCAGGTATATAGACAGATCTTGGATATTCGCACAAAACTAAGAAACCGGTATAACACTTTCAAGCTAGTCTTTTTGGATGAAGTTTGGGGCTCTTATATGATTGTTATTTCAAGAAAAAGAACTTGCTACTTCTGATGTCACCTTGACCAACCTAATCTTGTCCCAATCCTAAAAGCACATATATTAGGTTTGGATCTGTTCCAAGCTAAACCGTTCCATTTTCCCTTCAAGTTTAACAAATAAAATTATCAATCTTGCGTTATCCAACCACCAAATATTAGATCCAATCGTAACCCCTCTTCCGTCCTCCGAGCAAGAGGTCACGATTCCACTTTGGCCTCCCTTCAACCCCCGTCAAAAGCAATATCGCTACCAAATGACATCCCCTCGCACTCCTTGAGCCAACTCCGGAGACGATAAACATCACGAGGTGCGCGACGACATATACCCTGAAAAATTTCATCAAAAGAAGTAATATACTCGAAAAACACGCGACGTCCCTTCGATTTAAGTCCCCGCCTGCCACGGCGTCACGCATGTCTCCAATAAAAAGCATGGCTCCATGGTAAGTTCTCAAGTTTGGGGAGGCCATAGCATCGCCTCTCCTATGAACGCTTAATCCCGATGCCCGCATCCCAATCCGGAGCCTCCCTCCAGTACCCCGACACCAAGCCGCCTTCTATCGATCAAAAGCTCGCGACCCGACGTCTTGCCGCCTCCAAACGCCGAGACCTCTCCTTTCCTCCTCCTCGTCGGCGGCGATCGAGGGAGCCCTCGGAGCTCTCCTCAACGAAGGGATCTGCCCCTCGACGGAGACCATGGAACCCTCGGACCACCCCCACATCGCCGGCCGATCCAGGTACGATCCCCCGCCTCCCCCCTCCCAGTACCTCGAACCCAGTTACTACACCCACCCCCATCCCCACCTCCACCATCCTACCTTTCCTAGGCCGCTTCCTCCGCCGCCGCCGCCTCCCCGGCAACACCGGCTGGACCATGACCACCACCATCAACACCACCACCTAGACGACGAGCGCCTCTATTTTCCTTACCGCAGCCCTCCCGACCCATTCCTGCTGCCCCTCCCTAGGGTTCCCGACCGCCCGATCTTCCACGAGGATCGGCCACCCTTGGGCCAGCCTCACCGGTCTGGCCGCGGGGAGGTCTTCCCCCGGGAACCCTGGGAGGGCGGTGGCTTCAATGTCGATAGATTTCGGTGTTTTGACGAAAGGCCTGAATATATCCGGTTGCAATGGGAGCAAGAAGCGAGGCAGGGCCTCCCGCCCTCGTATAGGGGCGATTCTTACCGTATGGAGGACGCGGGTGCTGCCCGCAAGAGGTTGCGCGGGGTCCAAGATTGTGATTTAGAGGGGGGTTCTGGCCGGAGGAGCCAGAGGCAGCTAGGGTTTTGGGATGGTGAAGGTGAGCACAGGCGTGATCTGGTGTTTGAACCTGTGCCGCCGGAATCTCATCTGGCTCCGGTGCCTGCCTCTTGTCCTAGGAGTTTGCGGAACTTTTTCATCCCTGATAGAAGGGGAGATACTGAACCTATTACCGAACGACGGCTTCCCCCGCCAGCCCTGATGCAGTCCTCTGGTCGTTCTTATTCTGATAGAGACGTATCTGAAAACAATGCAAATCTGGTCTTTGATGTTGCTGGTTGTAGTTCTGGCTATGGCTTTCAGGAGAATTACTTTGTGGGCAACAAAGGCAAGAGGAAGATGCCCAGTGGAGGAAATGATAATAATCTAGGACGTCCTCCTATGAAGAGACCAAGCGCACTGTCAAGAATACAATCTGGAGTTTCTGTTTGGAATAGGATAGAGGGGAAGTCATCCTTATCTTCACCTTCTCCTTGCCCTCAGCTTTCTCCTCCTGAAATTTCAGATGAGCATCAGTTGGAAGTGGACACGCTGGATCTCTCTTTTAAATCCAATGCATTGGTGGCTAAGGTTGTGGCTCCCCCAAGTCCAGTAATAACTGGTTCTGATGAGAAGAGTCCTGAGGTGACAGCACTGAAGAAGACAATGGTGAAGAAGAAGAAGATGGTGAAGAAGAGGGTGAAAATAGGTGTTCCCACTGTTGCTAGCCCATCAGCTTCCAAGGCAAAGGGAGGAGCCCCTAAGAGACCCCTCTCAAGCAGTCGTAGCCTGGTTTCAAATAATTCAAAAGTATCAGGAAAAGCAATAGCTGCTGCTACTAAACCTGTAAATGATATTAACCCTCAAACTTGCCCCAAGAGAGTCATAAAGATGGCATCAGTTGATAAAAACACAGGAAAGAGGACGGCCAAGGCCGTTCCATCTGTGGAATTAACAAAATGTGCAAATGAAGTGGTTCCTGAGGCCAAGCATGCTGGCGATACTAATCCTGAGCTCTGTCAGCAAGAAATCACAATCATGACAGCACCTATTGAGAAGAATGCTGCAGAACATTCATTCACGGCTGCTAAGTTGGCAGATGGTGCTGGCAATGAGGATATGAAGGAAAAAGAATATGTAAAACTTGGTGAGAAAGATAGTCAAACTTGTGTGGGTTCAGTTCTTGATATGAGAGCTCTAGATGATGCCAGTTCACAGCCTTTTGCTCAAGGAGAAGCTGTTATGGTGGCGTCACCTGAAAATGGCCCTAAAGAGGAAAAATATAAACCCTTTTCTTCTGTTGATAATGACATTGATGAGGATCCTAACAACCAAGTGACATCTGTGTTGGATAACAGTGTAAAATTTGCATATCCTGATAATTGTGTTGCTTCATTTTTTACTGAGGACTCTTCTTCCTCTGAACTAGGGGGCAGTGAGCAAGTTGGTTCTATTAACTCTACCTTTGGTGATGAGTCTCTCCATGGAAAGAATGTAGAAGGAAAAACACAGAGAGAAGGGAAAAAACAATTCATTGTTGGTATGGCGACAAAAGAGCTTGAAATTTCCGATGGAGGGAAGAGCAAAAATGATGATGCTTCTTTACAGATGCATGTACAGGGTGTATCAGCTTATTTTCCATTAGAAGTCAAAGAGACAGTGTTAGATCAACCCCAGCCTGATGGAGCCATGCATGATGAAGATAGTAGTCTTGGTTTGTGTGTTAAGGATGGGCCACCTCAATCTGATTGTCTGATGCTTGGAGGGGATCACTCACCACTTTCCGCTACATGTGAAACTCAGCCTAGACTCTTGAATAGAGATTCTTCAATTGTTAACTCCAAAGTTCAAGATGTTTTGAATTGTATAAATGCAGAACGATCATGTCCTCAGTTCTTGGACAGCAAGGGTTGCAGTGACAATTACAATAGCTGTAATAACCAAAATGAGAAGCCTAACACTGACGGCGCCTCTTTGCTATCATCTAAGGGTTTATTGCTATCAAAAGCTGAAGAGGATGTGAACGCGGATAAAGTTATGTTAGATCGTCATCCTGTACCCGAGAAAACAAAGGTAGAGGTATTGCATGATTCCAGAAAGTTGACAACTGTGGATTCAAAAGTACGAGGTGTTAATGAATCTATGGCTCAGAAGACCTCTCTGAGCTCAGGAGTTCCGAAAGTTCCTTCCAGTCAGGCGAGTCTAGCAGGTTCAACAAAAGAATCAGCTCGTACAAGCCAGAATGCTAGACATAGGACATGGCACCGGAATAGTACACCTTCTTCTGCTTCATCTTCTCAACGGACTCAGCATCTGGGAGGTAGTTCATCATGTAAACAGTCACCAAGGAAGCTTGGAAGACTTCAGACTTCTTATATTCGTAAAGGTAATAGTCTCATTAGAAAACCAGCCATGATAACCGCTTCTCAGCCATCTCATAATAATGATAATTTAACTCGGTCAAATCCATCTTTCGAAAGACCCAAAACGCCCCCTTTGCCTCTTGGGACTAAGTTATCAAACTGCACTGCCAGTCCTTCACGGGAGACTTCTCATCCCTTGTCAGAGAATCCAATTTCTGAAGCCGGTTTTGAGGGGCAGGTCAGACCGGTTGACTTGATTTCAGGTAATGTTGATCATCAAGGTATCGTAAATGGTAAAAAGACTGAATCCTTAAGTACAAAGAGAATGGTATATGTGAAACGCAAATCAAATCAGTTGGTTGCTACTCCTGGGCCATTTGGTGATATGTCTAACTATTCTTCTGAGAAGGCTCCGACATCAACTTCCTTCACATCATCAGATCTGTACTTTAAGAATAAAAAGAATCAACTTATTCGGAATGCCGTCGCTACAGATAGTCAACAGAAGCAAGATTTAATAGTTCCTACTAATGGTTCGAATTCAGAAGATCAAAGGGAATCAAAAAATTCCTCCCTGAATCACCGTGTGGCGGGCCTATTTAAGAAGAGACCGATTAAAGGTTTGTTTTCCACATCTTTTCTTATTTTCATTAAGATGTTATGGATTTTATGGTAATTTGTTTTCTTCTTTCCTTCGACGGTGTTACTTATTCATCTAGACAGAGCATAATGTCAAATATGTGAATATTGAGTCTGTGACTATAAGTTCTACAATTGTGGAACATTTGATTAGACTGTATTTATTAGTATGGATTTAGACTCTTGGTCTTTATCAGACATGGTCAAGCTCGGATTCTCTTGATTTTCAGAAGAATATTTCTATCTGGCTGTTAGTTTAAAGTTTGAGTCATTGGTCTGGCAAATGAATTGTTGCATGCAGTACATGAGGATTTTATCAAAGCAAAACTGATTGGAAAAAAATAATGAACTATTGTATGTTTCCTAGTGTTATAGGAAAAAACTATAAGAAGAGTCTAACCATTTTAGGCTTTTATGTTTCTATTTGAGCCATACAATTTATTTATGCTGATAAATATCGGACATGCCTTCAGTACAATGTCGTCACAAGGTACCTAACCCTCATTAACTGCATCACAGTTTTTTCTTCCCATTAAGTTAGTTTTTGCCATTTAATCAGATGTAGTTTATATATTCTAAATGTACTCTGTTTCTAATTCTTTTATTTCCCAAGTGAGGTTTAAAGCAAAACATAAGTCATTTTATGTTTTGACTTGGTTGAATTGGAAGACCTTAAAATGTTCAGAGGTGAATTTGTATAATAGTCTTTTTGTCGCTTTTCCTTTGGCTGGGTTCTCTCTTTTCTGACTTTCATATTTGCTTTTCTTTGTTAAATAACAAGCAAATTATTTAAGTAATACGGAAATCGGATGGGATACTGGCATATTCATATCCATATTGTTTTGTTTGATGAATACAGATATGGATACAGATGTTACTCGGATGCAAAAATTTATATTCATATTTGTTTTAAACGGATACGAATACAAATCGGATACTGAAAATATAGATATAAATACGGATATAAATCGGATAATTAAACTTTGTGACCACAAAATCAAGGATATTACTAAGTGGATGATAAATCAAGTTAATAGCATGTTAATGTGGTCATTTTTTTTTTAAAGTTCATGAGTGCAATATAAAATTAAATAAGGTTACAAATAAAATCGGATATTTCGGATCAGATAGTTGTCTATCCATATCCACATCCATATCTATTTTTCTTTGACAAATATGAATACAGATATGGATATTAGTCGGATGCTCAAATTTCTATCCATATCTGGATAGATTTGGATATGAAAACGGATCCAGACGGATATTATCTAATCTACTTTTACCCCTATTAACAAAACTATTCTTTTCTCTTGGCCATCTCTAATGATTGCGTTTGACATATCCCTGATATCTCTCTTAAATCCTTGGTTCCACCTCTCCTTGATGCAGAGGGATATAATGTACATTATTGCCCCCAACAAAAAAAAAATCCTGGTTTGACTCCTGCATCAAAGTTTCACTTTATGCATAACATTTTGGCATGCCGTCCAAGTGCTAGTGTTTTAGACCTTGCCAATGATGCACAAGTGGCCAGAGGAATAGCTGATCCTTTGGTTGAATGTAGGCACATGGGTTGCATCAAATATATCAAAAAAATAATTATGTTTAGAAACAAAGCTAGAAAATCAGAAATGAATAACAAACTGAGGTGACTACGAGGTAATTTAAGGAAGCAATTTTACAAGTATACGCGACTCTATTTTAGGTTACATAATATGATACTTTAAAATAGATTATACAATAACATTCATGGAATGTTGAAGAAATAAGCTTGGTAATCGAAGTAACTTAACTATAACTCTCCAGATGATGAATAATAACTAAAAAATTGGACATAAACAACTAATCAATAATTCATGAAACTTGAATTGTAGCTAGGTTAAGCTTTAAGCTTGCACAATCACGATGAGAAAGTCACAAATCTGGGCGGGGGTTTCCTTCCTTCCTATCTTATAACTATCTTGGTGATGAATAATTGTTGCAAAATTGGAACTAAACAATTAGCTAAAATTTATGAGACTTAATGCTCTAGCTAAGTGTAAGCCAGTGCGGACACCATGAGAGAGTTGCTACTGGTGTGCATGCAAGGGAAGTCGGGTTTTAACCTACCTTCTTGTGCTACCTAATACTTTTATACCTTTCCGTTTTTGGTAGATATTTCATGCTATTAACACGAGAAAGACAACTAATATTAAAAAAAATATTAAGAACCCATAAGAAACCTATAGGAAATTTAAAAACATTTTAGAGATAAGAAGCTACAGAGTTATAATGTTTGAACCAAGATATGCTGAACCGGCATCAGAAGCTGTACTGGTCGGCGACCGGACCGGTTCTACGTGTTCGGTATCGGGCCCGTACTGAGAGAACCCAGTTGGAGCCGGAGAAGGAGAAGAGAAATAACAAGCGAGCGGGGGAGAGAGGGAGAAGGAGAGGCTGTGGACGCTCGCGGAGGGCCGCGGGCCCGCGGGGGGTGGCGGAGGCCACGGCCTTCGCCGCGGCCGCATCCCTTGTTTCAAAAGAAACAAGGTTGCCATACCTGTCGGCACCATAACGTATCGAATGCACTCTACCGTACTGATGTTAAACCGGTATGCAGTCTTGTACCATACTGACACTCAGTATTCCTTGCCATCTTGTATCGTACTGCATACTGACATTGTAATAGGATGGTACTGGTATGAGGTTCGGTATCGGTATGGTGAACCTTGATTGACACCTTGAGAACATGGCCATTGGCTTGCTGCAAACAAATTATTGATGCAGCTAAGAGAAAGGCTGCGATGATTGATCTATTATATGCACATTTTTTTGCAACACATTACTTTTTGTGATTCATGGGCACCTTTTCAGTAACTTATGGACTTTAAATTAGATGCCGCATGCATTACCTTGGTTCGATTTTGGACTGAGAAGACAGCATATAGCTCAAGCCTCTTTCTGACTGCCAGTGATAGAAGGGAGGTGCATTCAACAGATGACATACTTCATGTTAGAGGAAGAAATCATGGTTTATTGTTGGTTGGTACTTGCACAAGCAGCTAACTATATGAAGACAGTGTTATTGATATCTCAGATGTGGATTTCTGTAAAAATGAACAATCTGGAGCGGTTGCTGATGGTTTTCTAGTTCTGAGTTCTCCTATCATGTTCAGATCTATGGCTCGGACCCAATTTCGTAATCTGTAGAAGCTAAAATTTAGATCTCAGATAAAATCTTGGACAACTTTTAATTTTGTTTTGTTGCTGCAGTGCTACAGAAGGCAAGCAAACATTCAAGATTGTCTCATGTCTGGACACTCAGGGGGGATCAGCTGCACAGAAAAGGTGTTTCATTATTAAATCGTCAAAAGGTCCTTCCACACCTCTTTCCATGGAAGAGAACATTGTATTGGAAGAGACACTCATTACCATTAATCACGTAAGTTATTTTCTAGTGAAGAGGGACATCTACTGTATTTTCTACTGAATCTTTTCCTTCACTTTTAGAGTTTTAGTTCTATAGCATCTTCATGTCTTCGCTTTCTTGTACAAAGCTAGTTCAATCAATAATTATCTCTTATGGTGCATTCAGTAGGAAACTGCAGCTTTCTAGGAAAAGAGATACAATCTACAAAGTGTCAACTGATGGATTCTCTTTACGAAAAGCTGGGGTTTTAAGCATTGGGGGGTCTAGTTTAAAATGGTCCAGATCCATTGAGCGGCGCTCGAAGAAGGCCAATGAGGTGAGTGTACAGTACTAGCACATTCTTCTTGGGCAAATTCTTGACATGTAATTACTGATGATGCCCATGAAACTTTCTTGGACTGCTTTGTGGAATTACTCTAGGGGAACATAGTGTTTCAAGTTGCAATATCGGAACTTTAGCATCACTATTTTTCTTATTGGTCTTTTTTCATGATAATAAGAATGCAGATAGATGAGTATATGCTTATTTTCATTTTGAATAGTATACTTTTGGTTGTATATAGCTGGCATGCATATGCAAATGCTGATGACCATGAAATAGGTTTATAAGAATATCTTTAAACATGAGTTCATTAGTTGAATATTAAGTTAAGGATGATGAGCTGAACTATCTTTTGGGTAAGTTTTCATTTTGTTCCTTTTTTTTTGGGGGGGGGGGGGGGGGGGGTAAAGGGGGAAGATGCTAGTTAATGATTCCATGCAACTTGGATTTCTGATACCAATCAATTTTTGTTGCCTTCTGTTGATGGACTGGTGCTATGTAAGGCTGAAAAGTGGCCTGTAAACCCAAAGTAAACCTTAGGCACTTAGAAAGCATTGTTATTGCAAGTTCACTCAAAATCTCAACCATTCTCACCACCAAATTCTCACTGATTCTTTTCAATTATCACAACTTATTGTCTTCTAGCATGAAACCGATCAATCATCGGCCCTTTTTAAGTGTCTATCTCTATGGTGCAAATTATCTGTCCAAGTAGTTGCTTTGATTAACTTGAGTGGGATTGTATGAGTGATGCAATACGGGCCAAATATTGAAGAAAATGTAGCAGTGCAGCAAGCAGAGCATCTGTTTTTTTTCTTATGATCCTATTTTGTTCCATGGGATGCTTTTATATGTGCCTAATACGTATGCTGGAGGCTGACGTGGTAATTGTAGAAGGGACAAAAGCATTCTGATGGTGGAAGATTTTTTGTTTTCCCTTTTTTCTTTTTTTGACATGCGACTGGGGGGGCGGGGGGGGGGGGGGCAATGCGAACAGTTTTTTTATTTTTTTTAATAATGTTCCTATGTATGACAACAAAATCAGGCTGCACATTATGCTTTGACATTAGCATTCAGTTTCAATTTTTGCTCTGGTAAACTAGTTACAAATGGAAAATTGAACATGTGCAAGTGTTCTGGTTCATTATTTGATCTACCACCTCCAATTTCCAAGCTGTGCTGTTTTCTTTGGTGTCCCATATGTTAATGTTTTTAGTATATTCATTTACTTGTTATCTATATACTGTCCCAATCCACTACTCAGATGCATCTGAAATAAGACAAGATGTTTAAGTGATCTAAAGGCTTAGATCTTTTGCTTATCTTGGAAGGATATGCTGTGGATGTTTCATACCTTATAGAAGTTGCTGAAAATATATTTGTGCATTTTTGCATTATCCATAGTATATCTCACTTGATTTGTTCCTTGTCTTGATTTTCATAACATATCAAATTCTATCATATGAAGGCTCAAAACTGGCCTTTCTAGAATCCTTAAATGGTTTATGAAGCATTTGCTTGAGTACTGAGCTGTGATAATAATACGTATTGCAGGAAGCTACGTTAGCAGTTGCTGAAGAAGAAAGGAAAAAGAGAGAGAGAAAGAGCTGCATGCCTATTTGTGATGGTGAAAAGAATGGAAATTCTTTACCGCGTAAGTCAACTTTTGGAATTCAGCTACAACAAGATAGGCGGAACTACAGTCTGCTTCTTCTAAGCAAACTCAGTAATTAAGTATTTTCCTGGAAAGTTTTACATAAATTGGCGAAAATTACTTGTGTGATACCATGTGAACATCAGAACAAAGCGCTTAGTTGCAATAATCTTTTATTTTGGGTTTTCCTTCGCCTTCGAATCATAATTCTAGTTCTGCACTCCTGCACACTTCTAAAGTTTCCCTACTGATATCACAAATAACTGCTACTATTCAAGAAATTAATCAACTCATGTTTAAATTGGCACATGGCAATTTATGAAATGAAAATTGTATTCAGGGAACATATTTTTTGTATTTTTAGAATAAAAATGATCTCGCTTCTTATCATAATATAATTGTCTAATAATTATAAATTTTTTGCGCATGCAACCAAATTCTTTATGTCTAGGTCCGCACAACTAAGGGATTGCTATTCAATAGTGTTTTTCGGTCCTGGTAAGATTTAGTGAATGATTACAGGTTTTAATTGCAAATTATGTATGCACAGGGGAGCGCATTTTTCGCATTGGTTCCACTCGGTACAAAATGGATCCATCTAGGCGGACATTAGTAAGGATTTCAGGTACTTTTTCACCTCAACACTGTGCACTATTCTTTCTTCATAAGTTACTTTCCTTTCTTCATAAGTTACTTTCATATATACGTATTCTCATGGTTAAGAAATTAATATCAACTTGATGTCTTGTAAGATACTTACGATTCTTTTTTTGGATATTCGTTTGGTTTGTTTGAGATATTTGAGCAGTGATACCGATCATTGGTTTCTGATATTTACACTTTGCTGATTTGCACGACTGCTCTATGCAACGCCACATGGAGTCTTAAGCTTTCAAGATTCTTAAAGAGTTTCAAAACTTTTGGATGCTTGGACACTGCAAGGCACAACGTTGATAATAACATATGTTGTTATTCTATAAGTTTGTTCATGATTGTGTAAACTTCTATGAATAATGAGCTGTCTTTTACATAATCTCATAAGCATGAACCAAGACCTGATTTTTCATAAATATTACAATAAATTCCAACATTGTCTGTTCTAGAGATCATAGTACATTTTTTCCCTATAGTTCTGATTTGGTGCTTATACCTAAAATTCATTCTCATGCCTTGCTCGTCGGGACTTTGTGCAGACGAGCAGTCATCTTTTGCTACTGATCAACAATCGAGGGACAGAAGTCAGATATCTTTGGTTCCAAAGAGATTATTGATTGGCAATGATGAGTATGTTCAATTTCTGATGCTTATTTATGTAGACAATTTTGCAATTTCAAGCAACTTATTTGGAAGTCAATTATTTTCTACATGGCTATATTTTTTTCCTGAAAGTTTTAAATTCAAATATTTGAACAGATATATCCGGATAGGCAATGGTAATCAACTTGTTAGAGATCCAAAGAAGCTTGTTCGTATCTTGGCAAGCGAGAAAGTTCGATGGAGTTTGCACACTGCTAGATTGCGTGTGGCTAGAAAACAACAGTATTGCCAGTTCTTCACCCGATTTGGCAAGTGCAATAAGAATGCAGGAAAATGTCCTTTCATTCATGACCCTGCTAAAGTGGCCATCTGCACGAAGTTTCTGAAAGGCTTATGTTCTGGTACTAATTGCAAGCTAACTCATAAGGTGATCAATCCTCTCACTTTTGCAACCATAGTCTATCAAAAATTTTATTTGTCCTGGACATCTCTAATACAATATATAAGATTTTCTTTACAGGTACTTCCAGAAAGAATGCCAGATTGTTCATACTTTTTACGAGGTACCACTATTTTTTTTCCATTTTGGTGCATCTTTTTAACTTTTCGTTGCCAAACAAAATTCTCATAACCCAGTTAATGACACTTTGGCAGGACTATGTACAAATACAAATTGTCCTTACAGACATATAAATGTGAATCGCAATGCTTCTATCTGTGAAGGTTTTCTTAGAGGATATTGTGCTGATGGTGATGAGGTATGTAATGTTATATACTAAATACTATCGTTGTCTTTTCAGTGATATTATCTTTACAGTTTGTTGACTATATTTACCCTCAAGATTGTGTAGCTTTTTAATTCTGTGTTGTGTCACGTGCTGGTTCTCTGTTCTTAATTTCTATGACATGGCATGGGTGTTATATGGCAACATACATACGGGTATTCAACACTAATTTTTTGAATTGCAAGTATGGTGACACGAGGGATCAAAATCTACATACATAATATGTATATAATCAACATATACAATCAAATTCAATTTAGTGGTGCTATATGAATACATGAGACACCATCACGCAGATATGGATATCCAATTATAGACAACAGTGCGTAGAATGGTAACTTTTCTGATTCTTTCTTTTAATTGGATCAGTTAGCTGTGTCATTATGGGGATGAGGTATCTTACGGATCAATTAATGCCATTTAGTCAATGCCCTTCCTTGGAGAAGTAGCTTGGGAAATGATTGATCAAGAAGTATGATTCAAATACTATAATTTAGGGAAATAATGTATGAAATAAATAAGTAATTAATTGTATCCTTAAAAATCTGTCATCTTGTTCATTACTATATCGTGAAATCATGTACAAAATTATCTAAATCAAATAAAGCAACATTACTTAAAACTTGTCCTTATCTATTATTATCCATTATTTACAGTCTGTGATCTAATAATTACATTGGGCTTCTCAGGGGAGTTGGAAGAAGGAATCTGTAGAATTCCATCATAGGTTGGATCGTGATGGTACAAAACAGGATGTTTGCTTTGAATGCTTTACTGGTTTCAGATTTAGTTATGCATCAATGCAAGATTTATTTGATATCAGGATATAAATGAAATAATTTGATGTTGACCTGTGCATGAGCTAGGCAAATCCAGTCAATTTTCAGATTGACGGTTTAGTGGCTTAATTTATAGGATTATCTGTTGGTTCAAGTTCTTGTTTAAATTAATATTATGGAATAAGTAATGTCAATTTTTTCCAGGCCTCTGAATATATTAAAGCATTTTGAGTAATTTCCAAGACAAATCCATATTTTTTGCTGGATGCGGAATCAATCTAGTTTGGTATTGGGATACAGTTGCGGTCACCCTCTCATGAGATTACAAAAGGAATGTGGAATTTCAAAATGATAAGGACAATTCTTTTATTCAATATCCAGTATCAAGTTACAAATCTGTAAGCTTATAGTGCCTGATGTACGAGGACTCTAGAAGATCAGAAATACTATAAGGCACGGTCAAATGGCTTCAAACAAAGTCCCTTAATCTACCTATTACGGGAGGACTTATTTGGCACCAGCTCACTTTCGGTTCAAACTGTCACCTAATGGAACTAAACCTTTTTATCTAGAAGGTGTCGACTGGAGCAAAGTCTTTAATGTAGTTGTCCTCAAATGACAAAAGAGAGCAAAAGGACTCCTTTTGGATGCCATCAAGTGCCCTTGGTTCCATGTCGATGAGACAAGATGATAAAAGGTTTGAGAATAAGATCTACTGTGTATAAGAGAAATAGGACAAAGAGGGGGTTCCTAGAAGATGGTCTTGAATTTATCTAAATTGCAGATGTAATTTATAGTAGAACTTTCTCAACTTGAATATCGACAAACTTATGGCTTTTATATACCAGTCATATTCATTTTAGGATTTTGGAGAGGCGCTAAACGTTACTTTCCTATAGTTCATAAGTTCTCAACCAATTCAAAGCAAAAAAGATCTTAATTCACTGATATTTCTAACTTTATGGATGGTGGCTCTTCTTTGACCATACTTTCCTACTTGTACAGAATATTTAATAAAAGAAAATATTGACGTGTAGTCTTCATCAGTCTTTTCTGGATATTTAAAGGTTTTAATGAAAGGCATTTTTTGAATTTTTGTCATCTCTTATAACATTGCATGTACATTCCTTTTCTGTACATTGCCACTGTATGGAATTACAATTATCTTGTTGGTCATTCATATGATACTTCAATGGTTACTATATAAAACCTTTTCTTGTATTTTGCTCATCGTTTGACACGTGCACACATCATCTTACAGAAATCCTTTGCTGTTTGTTCTTAGCTTGGTAGTCTGTTATACATACATACAAGTTAGCATAATTAACTTTTCGCAAGGTCTTGGATGCTTAATTTTATTTGCCTTAATTTATTCCATTCTAAAATATTATTTTTAGTCTCAAATACTGGATCTAGTTTTCCTAACCATTGTTGAGGATTGAATCTCTCTCTCTCCACAAGCAGTGCCGTAAGAAGCACAGTTATGTTTGTCCCCTCTTTGAAGCAACAGGGAAGTGTCCACAGGGATCTAAATGCAAGCTTTATCACCCTAAGAGTAAAAACAAGTCAAAGAAAAAAAAGGGATTCATGGTTCAGAGCAACAGCAGGGGACGTTACTTTGGGTCTAGTATTAGCGAGATTGGTGAGTCCCTAATAGTTTCGGTAAATGAACTTGATGGAGTAGAGGGTGAAGATCTCTTGTGCTCTGATGGTCAGTTTGCTGATTATATCGGCCTTGACGTTGGTAAAGAAAGTGGCGCTGTGAAAGTTAACCTTCCAATCCATTTGCATCCAGTCGAATCGGAATCTGATCACTTTGACATGCAACCAGATGATCTTGATGCTCTCATCAAGCCAGTCCATATCATGAAAAGGCCATGTTGACAAATCCATCTGTCAGTCTTAGATATAGTTTTGGACCAAAAGAAAAATCCCCCGTTCTTCTTCATCTTCTTCTCTTTCTTTTGACAAAATCGACTCCCTCTATCCTATTGTCCTTTCGTCATTTTTATTGAGTTACAGGTGGGTGGGTAGTTTGTGTGGGGCTCTTGCTTCCTTCTCCTGCAGCAGTGGCAATGGCTGTCGCTGAAGTGGGCTGGAGAGCCAGGTAGCATTTTTACAATATCACAGGTCATTGTCCAATGAATGGTGCTAATAGTTGTATTTTTTATGAGTTTTTGAAAGAAAATGTAAAGACTTTTCATTTCAATACAAATGAATGACATTATTCAGTTGATGTGTTTTATTTATTTGAACTTACTTTGTCATACAATGCACAATTGCTAATCATATGCTGAGTTTTCGGCGAGTATTTATTGATGGAGCATTTGATTCTTAGAGCTTTGTATTTATCGGCAACTGCAGACGTGAAACTACAGGACACTAAGAATGCATTTGGTTTCTGACTGGAATCAAAATCGAAGTGGATTAGAATGGAAATCGAAATGGCCATATTTTTCGATGTGTTTGGTTCGTATTTGGAATCGGAATCGGAATTGGAATGACATTTGAATACTAAGTGAGAATCTGGATTGGATTTTGAGGGATTGGGGTATTTTTATTCTTCCCTATAATCAGAATGTGTATTGGAATCCCTCCAACCAAATAGTTGAAAAGGGAGTCACTCATTTTCATTCCTATTTAAGAGCCCAACTTGTTCCCAACCAAACATGCCTTAGCATACTACTTATTTTGGTGTTTACTGGTTTGTGGCATTCTTCCCTGATACTATGGATTTGAAAAGCCTTGAAAGGTTATACTTGTATCCTATGGTCTATGGATGAGTTGAGTATGTCAGCTACCATTTCCTATAATTAAAACATTGCTACTAAATCCGGACCCTTTTTTATGTGCATGGCTTGTATCTCTAGGGTTATAAAATGGCTCGAGAAATCAGTACAGAGCATTGTCTGGTGCGAGATTGTTATGATGCCTTATGATCACCATAGTATTGTAATTTCAATTTCTAAATATCAAGGTCCCAAAAAATATTTCACCGAAACTTAAGCCGAATGAAGATAGTAGCCGCATGGAAGTCTCTTTGCTGTCAGTTATTTCTTGTTAGTAGTTATACGCCCAAAGCCTCAAGGTGATGACAGAAAACTCTCGGCTTTACTGGTTGGGCTATTTGACGTGGAACCTTGCTTCTTCTTGTGGAACCTTATGATGATTCTTGTTTCTGCTTGTTTTAACTGCTTATGACCAACCTTGCTTGTGGAATTGTTTCCATAGTCATGCATATTGGAGATGACGGAAGGGATTAAGAGGGAATGGAAGCATCTGAGGCTGCGTCGTTCGGCCCCCCTTGCCATCTCGGTACAGGCCACGCGATGCTGGTTACGAAGGATCTTCCCTCTAACGTTAACCTGAAGCACTCGATGTGTTCCTACCAAACAGTCCACTTGAGCAAGGGTTTCACCCTTATTTTTTTCATTTTTTTGCTGTGTATTCTATGGCATATCTAGTGATACAAATTCTGATCCATATTATGGATTATTGGTTTAAATGCGCCATAATGTGTTTTCTGATAACGACATATAACAATGTGGTAACCTTCAATGCCAATCCCTAACATGCACACGCACATACATATCCTATCGTAATTCGAGAAAATTTGGGTTTGTCCCTCTAAGCTCTCATGCCAATAATTATTTTATATAAATGTCTATATCTACGAGAATTCATGCGGGCGTATATTTAGTCCTAAATAAATCTTGATACCTATAAAAAGATATATTTTAGATTATTGGAAAATGTATACTGTACTAGTCTCTTACCGCATCTACCTAGTTTTTGAAATACCGTCAGTGCATAAATTGAGAAATGGATAGCCTATCTCTCTCTCTCTCCCCCCCACATTTTTTCTACCATCTGTTCCAAGAGATTTCCCATCTCCATGATCTTCCTATCTCCTCCTAGGTGGTGCTTGCTTGTCTTGACCATGGCATGGAAAGATAGCATGGGGAAAGATCCTACAGCTAGTAAGGTCTCCCTTGTCTGAAAGGATGGAAATGTCATGGTGACCGAGAGCTTATTCTTTCTGCCTCTCTCTCTCTTGGTCACCCACACGCTCACACCCTGTCATGACCAGCCCCTATGAGCTTTCATCATAGGGTGCCAAACATGCAGCAATTACCACACAAGAAGCTTGGAACTTGATGAACAAAGAGAAGGAATGCTTTCTTTGGTCATTGTATTCAGGAAAAAGGCCTGTTGCTAGGCAACCATGTGAATGAAATGTCTAGTTTGCCTAGTTTTTAGGCATTTCGAGCTAATGTAAAATTACATGGGATGGTGATGATTTTAACCTTCCCATTTAAAGGACCAATATCATCATACACTTCATGAATGTGCTTGAGCTTCAATATAAGACTGATAAACTTCATGTGCAATGAGAGCTTCGATGCACCCTGTGAGAAAAAAGTTTTATAATTGGCTGCTAATACAAAGTGAGTTCGTTTACAGAGGATAAAAAAAAAAGAGAGGCAGGGAGATCAGTGGTAGGCAAACCTAATTTTCCTTAGCAGAAAGTTTATATAAATATAATCACAGCTCCTATAGATTTATGTATTCATCCTAACTCCTGATGATCTTTTCTGCCCTGCGGATGAGTTTGGTGATGTTATGGACTTACATGTCATACGAATTGCTTTGCTTCCACTGCGTTGCCCCTAATTTGTTTATAATATGGGTGATTTAGGCGCCTCATATCTTCAAGGAATATGATTGGTCATCTCGGCAATTCCTTTAAGTGGTTTGGCCTGCCACAAGGACTTTCAGTGAAGTGTTTGAGATTTTGCACTTTGTTGATTGAAATGCTAGTTCTGTTAAATGGAATAACATCTTCCTCAGAAGTTCTTATTCTGTTGAAGCAAAAACATGTATCAGAAAGGCTCCCTTTTTCTTGGAATCATTTTCGCTTATGCTGCTACGAGCAGTTTCTGTTTGCTTATCTTCTTGTACTCTTCGATGCCCATGGAGTTCCTTGTCAAGTAGAGTGAATAGAGGATCCTCTTTCAGGGTAACATCCAAGCACTGCAGGTCTTTTTATGTGCTCCTCTTGGGGACAACTATTTACCAGGAGTTCTGAAGGATTTGAGCCTTGATGAAGTGGACTTTAAAGTCTAAAATTGGAGGCAGCAGTTCGAGCAACTCAGTGTGGAGCAGAGTGCAAAGGCTTTTATAATGAAAAAAAGTGCTTGTAGGAGTCTTTGGCATTGATTTTAGACCTCCAAGAGTTCATAGCATGGAAACTCATTGCTGAACCCTACCTCATCCTGCTACGATTTTAACGCAAGGAGCGTATCCACTACCTCATGACCATATCCTTCTTGTGGCGAAGGCATTATGTTATTTGTCTTTACAAGAGTATGCTGGCTGTCTTAACGCTTATCTGTCTTATGCTTTGCTAAAAGAGCTCCACATCATTGGCTATTGACTACTCTCATCTTTGCCTTAAATAAATAACTATAGAGAGGAGAGGAGTCTAGCATTAAACATCAATAATAACTTCAAGAGTTTAGGTGTAATACTGATGCATCAAAAATTAGGAAGTGGTGTGAATATATTACTGAATAACACATCTTTGGATAAGGAAAAGTTCTACCATGAACTTCTATAGTTCTTTCACTATACGAGAAGAAGAGGGCAAGTCTTAACTCAATGGTGAAGTTACTTTATTGTGACCTACATGTCACAGATGTGAAACATAAAAATAGTCTCTCCATTCTTATTCTTTTTAGACTTTATAGTAGCGAGAGCTTAGCGCGCTTGGCCACCCTTTTTTTTAAACTTTTTGAGAAAATATTTTAATAATATTTGAGTTACTCAATTTAAACTTATGCAGTTACTCCATAACTCTCTTTAGATACGAACATAACTTATACTAAAAGAAAAGAAGCCAACCTTCTGTATCGAAAATCACAACCTATTTGTTACAAGTGAAAGTCTCTCTTATCTAGATTCCACTTTAGTTAATCATGGGTATCATATTGCTCTCTCTCGCTTTGATCATGAGCCATCTAGCAACCCTAGTTATCTCTATAATAGAAGGTTGTTGTACGAGTTTTTGTAAAACCTTCATCCTAACTATATGCAGGATAAATATTCATTCCACAAGGGCAACATAAATAAGGTGCATTGCGTGATTAACATCATGCTGATGATATTAGCATTCAAATTATTGAAAATTTCAAGCAAGTTTTTTTTGTCTTTTTTTTTTAACCTCTCTCTCTTTCTCTCTCTCTCTCTCCATGCGGGCCATTGTGAAATGTGCTCCTCACGTTGCTTACCTCGAGGGGAATCTCACCATCATTTCCGTTCATTTTCCTGCGCCATGTCCCATCCTGTGGCTCCCAGCGACCAACTCTTAATTGTAGCCGAGGACAATACTGTTCCCTTCATAGAGTAGTACGGTATACCCTTCTTCGCCCCCCTCCCCCTCCGTGCGTGTTTAATATATACGGCACAACCAAAGTCGGCAGTCCTGATTTGTTTTACTAAGAAGTCGGCAGTTGATTAAAAAACTGAAACCAAAATAAAATATAACTGCTCACTGCTTAGAGGCTGCGCGGAGGAGGATTCCATTATTATTATTATTATTTTTTGTTTGTCATCTTTCCGTTTAAATCCTCCTCTCAGCCCTTCTCCCTTCTTTGCCTGCTCCAAGAAAAACCCTAACCGAGTCCAATGGCTGGCGGAGAAGATCTCGACTGCCCCTCCGCGCTGGCGTCGGCGGCTTCGTCCGCCGGATCGCCGCTCTCTCGCCTCGGAAGTCGGCGGTCCGTCCACCGTGCCCTTGGCGGCGGCGCAGGTCTCCCTCTCTTTATCTCTCCTCTCTCTCGTGCTAGGTTTTTCTTTTGGACCCTTGATGATCTCTGGTTCTTGGTTGTTCCAGTTGCCGATGTGCTCCTTTGGAGGCGGAGGAACGCCGGGATTCTAGTCGCGGCAGGCGCCACCGCCGTCTGGTTCCTCTTCGAACGGGCTGGTTACAGCTTCCTCTCTCTAATGGCCAACGCATTCCTCCTTGTCGTCGTTATCCTCTTCTTCTGGGCCAAATCAGCCTCTCTTCTCAACAGGTCTGCCCCCATTCTCTCTCATCTCTCCCCTCCCCCTCCTCCATTTTTTACTCCGTGATTCGTTTCTTCTTGTACATTCTCGTGGTTATTGTTCCAAAAAAGTTTTGGAGTTTAGGCCGCTTCATTGTTCTTCGTAGGCCGATTGCTGACTGTTGTGATAGTTAATTTGTTCAAAATATTGGATTTGTAGACCTCTTCCGCCCCTTCCCAATCTTGAAGTTTCGGAGAAGTTCGTAGGGAAAGCTGCGGATGAAGGTCGGGTGTGGATCAATCGTGTTTTGGCTGTTGGACATGATGTTGCCATTAGGAGAGATAGGAAAGTGTTTCTTCAGGTACTCTTTGCCCGCTTTCATGCTTTGTTAAGTTTAAGATTGTGTATTTTCTTACTTGCGTCTGATATTATTCTTTTGTCCCCTTTTGTTCTACAGGTTACAATGGTTTTGTGGCTTGTTTCATATATCGGGAGTTTGTTTAACTTCCTTACACTGGTTTACATTGGTGAGTTTCATTAGACTTGCTTTATTTTGGTTCTTTGGTACAAGATAGAATCATAAATGGAGAGTGGCTTCTTCTTCTTACGGTCTGCATGCTGTGCTTTGTACTTTGACATTATTGCAGGGGTGCTTCTGTCTCTCACTGCTCCTGCATTGTATGACAAGTACCAGGGCCATGTTGATGAAAAGCTTGGTATGGCACACAAATTACTCTTGAAGCAGTATGACAACATTCTAAGCAGGGGAACAAGAAAGCCAGCCAAAGAAAAGAAGACTCAGTAGCATGATGGTCGCACTCTGTTGACTCCTCCCATGTAAATACCTGCACCTTATGATGACAGATTAGTAGAATTTGGTTTCCTGTTAACATTTACTTCATCTCTAGTGGTTGCAGTCATACCCTCATCAAATTGACTGTGCTGAGATCCATAATGTTAATGAGATATATGAACCAATGCATTTCAAAATCATATATATGAATTAGAAGTAGTTGAAGAACATTTCATTGTGAATAATCCATGTTTGTTAATAGTCAATAGTTTAGAGAGAGAAAAATGGAGAGGGAGTTAAGGTTTGCACCTAATGGTGGAATTGTTCGACTAGTTGAGTGCAGCAAGATTGTGATTTCCATATATATTGATATCTGAAATGAAACATTTGACTTTTGGTTAAAAAACAAATTATACAATTTTTGGTTCGTGTTTTTTTTTTTGGTAACAAATCATTTCATTTAGAATTTATTCAGCTATCTTGATGTTGATAGTTTTGATAATAACAGAGGGAGTGCCACTTTTCCATGTCTGATGTGGAACTTCTCCCCCTTGAACTTGCAAAGTAGAGGGGTGCTAGACTACAGTCCAATTGGCTTCTCAGTTTGATTTCTTATTTTAGATGAACAATTATGTATTTTAACTGGATTCAAATTATACTAGTTGACTTGCAGCTTATCTGTCTTAATTCTCTAGACATATCTCTCTTATTCTCGTATTCTTTTTGTATATGCGAAAAGAGAGAGAGACGGTTTAATTATGGTGCGATAGTTTTATGGTGCGTATCTCAAACTTTATTGTAGTCATAGTAATGGGCCTTTCTTTACCTTGCAACAGACTAGGCCTAGTTATTTGTTTTAGTTATATCTTTATTACATACATACACTTATATTCAATACCATCATCACTTGAATTACGATATAAAGCTTAGCATTTACACCTATCAATATGGATGGCTTCTTTCTAAATCAACTTGAGTGTTATATATGTATCTCTGTCTCCATCTTGGTATAATTATCATTGATCTTTATAAATTAATAAATAATTTTCAGAATTAGGTATTTAGTTTAATTAATTATTATTAAGTAGATTACTTGTGGTTTATTAATGCAATGAAGGTTGATAACATATATTATAAGTGGCTTTTAGAAGTAGCCAGTTACTTACACTTTATATAGATTAACTGGTTTTCATCTATTA
This sequence comes from Phoenix dactylifera, assembly GCF_009389715.1. Classification (NCBI taxonomy): domain Eukaryota; kingdom Viridiplantae; phylum Streptophyta; class Magnoliopsida; order Arecales; family Arecaceae; genus Phoenix; species Phoenix dactylifera. The sequence continues at coordinate 22,510,253 of NC_052392.1, read as the reverse complement.
GTGTATGCTTTCATATCTCTTGGTTCACTATCATCAGTTCTTAATTCTTGAATTATATTGTATGATTGATATACAATTTCAATATTTTATAAATAAAATAAAATTGTATAACTTATAATTATAATTATTGTGCATATATTTTAGTAATTAAGAAAACATGGAACAAATCAAAATTTGCACTAGTTCCTACTCCTTATTGTTCTTTCCCAACTATACTGTCCCCCTACCAACTGACTCTAATTCTAGGTTAGTGACGTTTTTTTTCTTTTGCCTTTTGCTTACAACTTCTAATAGTCACTTTTGCCCTTGTAACTTTCCTTTTTATGGTGCTACGTTTGAGCAGTAGAAGGGTTCATAAAGGAGTGTGAGATAGAGGGGTTCATGTTTCTTGTTAGGGTGGAGCTTTGGCATAAGTGGAGGCTGAAATATTTTATTTTTCAACCTTTTTTGGGCATCATTGGAGTGGTGTGAGAAAATTTTAGTTTGTTCCTCATACTGCATTCTTTTCTTGAAAGAGATCCTTTTTTATATGTTGGACTGTGTCTTTGCACTTGTATTGAGCTCGATGCTATCAATATATTGTTACTGAACCCTCTTCTTGATCTCTATGTATGTTTTGTGTCATGAGAGGATATCATGAAAATAACTACTTCCCTTTATAAATAGATTCAGATTACTAAAGGAAAGCATATAAATAAATTATGGAAAGCTTTCTGTATTAATTACTTTATGCATATTTATATACACACACATATATTGCTTATGCTGGACCAAGTTTGTAACTTGTTCTCATGTGTGTGTGGTAAATCTAAAAAGTTAAAATTAGAAATGAATATATTAGAGGAGCTCCAGATGTTGCATAAATTAAGGATAAAGTGATGGAAAATCGATTAAGATGGTATGGACATGTGCAACAGAAACATGAGGAGGCTCTAATAAGGGGTTTGGACTGTGTTGAAAGTGGTAAGAAAAGCAAGGAAAAATCTAAGGTACCATAGATGGAGGTTGTGAGGAATGCTATGGAGAAATAAGCCTGAAATAACCCAAGGGATGGCCTAAATAAGAATACCTGGCAAATGTGGATCCACAAAATCCACCCCTAATAGTTGGAAAAAGGCTCGATGGTTATGACTCTGTATTATTTTAGTTAGTTTTACTTGAATGGGAGTATTTTCGTCATTTAGTTAATGTAACTAATGCATCTTTCTAAACCATACATGCAGATGTTATATGTGTGTGTTGTATTTATGTATAACCTTATTGATCTCTTTGGATAACTGTAGAAGGTTTTATTCATTATCTACTATTACTAGTTTGACTGATATAATTGGTGCCGAAGAATTCGTCTAGGCTATGTTTCCCTTATGAAGTTCTACCAAATTTGAAGGTTGAAAAGAGCAAGTTGAGCAATTCACATTTCCACACTAGTGGGCTAGCACGTATAGCACTTGGTTCAAGTATTATGTTTGTCATCTTTTACTATTAGGAAACCAGAGTTGTGTTTATTACTTAAGAAAGAATTCCAAACATTGTTAAAGGGTCATGGTGGCCTCCAAGGTTTGCTAAACTTGTAACAAAGTTTGTATTGGCTGGCGACCGGTTTGGTACGGTGCTAGTACGCATCTCACCAAGTTGAGGTGTGCCAAAGCCAAAAGATCGGGAGAAAAGAGGGACGGACCTTAATCCTCACGCTAGGATGAGAACTAGGGGAAAGAGAAAAGACGAAGGGGAGAAAGAGGGAAAGGGAGTGGTGGAAGAGGGAGAAGGAGAGGGAGGGAGGGAGAGGGGTGTACTGAGGGAGAGGCATTGGCATCCATCGACCTAGATTATCAGGGGAGAGAGAGAGCATAAGGAAGAGGGAGAGATTGCAAGAGAGAGGGAGAGCCTCATGGGGAGAGAGGGAGAGAGATCCCAGAAAGAAGTTTCGAGAGGCCCCTCGCCTGTATTAAAATAATCAGATTGACTAAAGAACTGAATTGTGTTGGTTACTGACCGGTCCAGTTCGGTATGTTCTGAACCATCTAGTTTAGTACGCCCTAAACCGCCTTGTTCGGCATGATTTTGGAATCCTTGGTGGCCTCCATGGTGGTTTTAGTGTTCAACTGTCATGTCATGGTTGCTAGTGGCTTGGCATGGCACTTGAGCTTATGACAAGTGCCATGGTGGGCCTGAACCTGATAAGGTGGACATTTTGTGGGAGGCCCAAGGTGGACAATGTGAATCCGTAGCAGGCAACTGGTTTTCTTTCATTTTCTTTCTGAATAATGGTGTAGCATTGCTTCTTAGGTCACTCTCTATAGCATGACTCTCTTTTGGTTTCTTCAGTAATGACATGACATTATAACAAATATAATGATGTGACTCTGCATATCAAATCTTAATATTAATAACAAGTGGTCATGTTAATCAATCCATTAGTGAATCTTAAACTAAATGCATGTGTTATGCTTTATACTGAAGCCTAGTTTGATAATTTTCTTATTGATTGAATCATTCAAATATGCAACTCATTGGTACACATCTTTCGACTTAAGAAATACCTAATACATGTCAGTTGATGCAATTATTATTTTTTATTTTATGCTCCTATTTCATAGCTCTATTTTTCATTTATTAGTTTCTCTACTGCCATAGTGTATTAGAGAGCTGGTTATTTATGTTTTATGGCTGATGTTATATTAGATTGCTAATGTTTTTATTCTATAAATGATATTATCATATTTGGTGGGTTGATGTTGTTACAAATTATATGCTTCTTTATTTTTGTCGTTTATACCTCCAATGTTTCAAATTGCATGAAGTATTGTTTATTGGACATTTAGTAAGGTAGCCTACTGTTATATTTTAGCTGGCTGCCTTGAGCTTATGCCATGCAACATTAGATGTGTGCCATGAACCCCCTTAGCCACTGCCAAATGCTTTTCCAAACATTGATCCTGAAATTGTAGAATCTCAATGTTGGAGAATCTTGTGTTATTTTGCTACCTCATGATATGTTTAGAAAGCTACGGAACATACTTGAGAAATACCAAGAACAAAGTTATTGGTTGGACATAGATGATCTTGACTTGGGGTCCTCAACTAAATGTCTTTTAGGCAAGACAGTGTGCAATTTTAGGAAATGCTGAGTCTATTGTCTCTCTAGAGGTCTTGATGAAAACTAATCTTTTTACAACATGTGACGATAGACAAAGTGCTATATCTGAACCTTATGATTTTATCGTAATGATGAAATTGAGTTTACTATGAGTTTGAAAATTGGCTGTGTTAAATCACAGGATTAGTGTAGAACTTTAAGTTATATTAGCAAAGTTTTAGTTTTCTTCTACTTTATTGTGTGTATAATTAGTTGTTATTAGATTAGGGTTTCTAACTAGTTCATATTTCTTGGAATTTAAGTAACTTGACATGTGTGTGTAATTTATGGGTCTGTTGCTCTGACATCCTTGCACACATGAGGGTGCACATGCATAGTCACGAGTTCAGCCGTCGGGAATAAATCGTCAAGGTTGAGAAATTCAGGATTCAGGAAAAAATCTGGTAAATTTGGAATCAGAATAAGTTCAGCACATTTAAAAAATAAAAATATTCATGAACAAAACATTCATACAAGTATAGGGAGAAATAGTAGATACTAATAAGCAAGGTTAATATGTTTCACAATTACTGGAAGTAGAAAAATGTTGGAGAAAAAGAAAATATTTCCTCAAAAAAGAAAAGAACAGAAGTAGAGAAGGGGAGAGTATCAGGTTGGGTTTGGGAGGACGCTAAGAAGAGGTAGAACACAGGTGAGAAGAATAGAAGAGAAGAGATAATTGGAGAGGTTGATTTTTCGAAAAGAAAATATTTTAGTTTTTAAACAAATTAGTGTGTCAATGGCAAACCCCTAGTTCCTACGCTTGCAGCTTGTCTTAACGATTTCAAGAGCATGGGCTTGGACTTCGGTGTCTGCTATCTGAGGTATATCCAAGTTATTCGTTTATTATATGAATAGAGTATGAATTTTATAATTTTTTTATGAATTTTATGAGATATACATGATAGGTTCATCAATAATGGATAATTTACAGAACAATTTGGCAAACTGCCGTATACGAATTATTCTTGAATAGTCGGCGAATATTGTGACCATGCCACAAGCATGCATGTGTGCATGTGCATGCCTGTGCCTCTATCTGCATGCATGCATGTTGTGTGTATGCGTGTATTCTTGGGATAGGCTGTCCAGATGTTTTAGAATAGGAGAATTCATGTTGAATTTTATTTTTCTTGCTAGGCTCCAAGTTATTTCGTTCGGTGGATTTGAGGTCACACCTTCTTTGCCCTTCTGACTTTTAGTCCGTCTTCTTGCAATCTTATGTTGTTAGTGAACCACATCATTTTTGTATTGCTACAGTTCTATATCTCATGTCTTCTTGCAATCTTTGAATTCCTGCACCAGTCAGAGGATGATTTAATCAAGTTATGGTGATCTTATGGCGAGGTTGATGAGAGATGAAAAGATGGAACATTTGCCAGAAAGGATGAGTATGATGCCCTGAATATAGTTGTATTAAGTGAAAAATGAGACATCTTTTACATTTCTTATCTTTACGTCTTCTTTCAGGAGTAAAATAATCATCTTTACTTTCCTTCATGTAAAGTTGTTTTGGTGGATCTTTCAGAAGAAGACAAGGAATTAAGAAAATTTTCAATTGTACAACATTGAGAACAACATGGTTCCTGATTATCCATCTACCCTTGATGTAACTCTCAGGATTGTAGACACTGTTGAAGATCCTATGATGTGTTATGATGAAAAGAAAGCAAGGACGACAATTTGTTGCCATTGCATATAAGATTGTACTTGATAGTAGTCATGATGAAATTGGAAATTATTTATTGGACAATCTCCAGAACTTGTGGTATTGTTTTCTCTGATCGCTGAATTCTCAATGTGAGATTTATGATACTATGTTCAAATAAATGGTAAATCTCTCTGGGGGGAAAATGGCAACATTAATAAAAAAGATGACCTAATCAAATTACGGCGAGTGCCTTATTTACCAAAAGCAGGTGCAGGAGCACAGTATGAGCTCTTATATAAAATTAATTGGTAAGTTTAATAAGCGGCTGCAAGGATGAGTTTCCGAGGAGATTCTGAAGTGGTGCGCCACCCTAACTGGATGAACTCTGTCTCGGTAAACAAAATTTCTCCTTTTTTATTCTTCTTTGAATTCAACAACTTGCTACCAAGGTGAATACATGTAAAGCTCTTATAAAAATGTGGAAAATTCTCCATAAAGAATGAGCATGAGGCACCACACATACAAGTACTTTGTGGAAAGTTAGTCACCTTATACCATTTTTCTAATCTCTCTTACATAAGTAATTTTTCTTACTTTGAGAACATAGACATAATAAGAGGTGGAAGGAGTAAAAATGATCTTCTTTCTTCCTCCTGGTCATGAATTTTTTTGTGGATATATCCAAGGAAGATAAAGGAAAAGGCAATCTTTCGATGTTATAATATTGAGAATGATGGCATCCTGATTATTCACTTACCCTTGAGGGTGTAGCTTTCGAAATTGTAAACATTGTTGAATATTTTATGATATGTTATGATGAAAAGATACACACAAAGATAATATGTTGTCGTTGCAAGTATGATTATACTTCATCATTTTCATGATGAAGTTGAGGAATCATTAGTTTTAATCTCCAAAACCTCCAAATTGATTCTCTTCGTTGCAGCAAAATGTCAAAGGAGATATCTTAGCCTATGTTCAAATTGATAGTGAATCTCTCCAAAGGTAAAAGCTTTTTAGAAGTCAATTTTTTTTCGGACCATACACTGAGAAATGCTCTAAGGAATCATGGACCTTCCTTTTCATTAGGTTTTAATGACACTATTTAAAGTCCTAAAGGAACTCAATAGCAAGTTCCATGTAGCAGACATGATTGATGCAAGTGAAAAATCTGTAATTTTTAGGCACCCTGAGTCTGCTTCTTTTCTATGGTCGCGACTAAATAATAATTTTAAAGCTTTTAATTGCATTTTTTTTGATATAGTTGTAATTGCATGAACTTCACTTTCTAGTTCTGTGTTCTCTTTGGATGAGATTGTAAGGATGTTGAAGTTTGGTTCTTGTTTGAGCATGTGATCAGATTGGAAGTATGAGAATAATTTGAAGTTTCTTGTTTGAAGAACCTATAATTATTTTGATTATGGTTATAATCAGGAGAAAGACATGAAGGTTTAATTTTCATTAAATGTTAGTGTAGGCTCAAATATATCAAGGTTGCAGTTTTTGTTTTTAATTGAAAAGGTTTGGTCCAACATGACATCAGTTATCATTTATTTTCATTCTAAATGGGTTTTTGTTGAAAACATAACAAAAGTATGAAGAGATTAAAGACCCTCCTGAATCCTCAATATTCTTTCTTTAGTGTCATCTCTCATCCAAGTACCAACTTCAGAAAGTGATGAGAGATACATGGTTGCTAGGCACTTATAAAGTCATTAAAATTATGATGGAAGTTATGATAAATTGGATTGAGTAAGTTGATGCCATTTATTCAAGGTGCCAACTAACTTGATGATCTCGGTCCTATCCTCTCTAGGTTCCAGACATCAACTTGAGGTTTCTCAGTCATAAAGGCCTGAGATTGGTTTATATTCTAAATGGGTGTTTAAGATGTAAAGCATGAGGTCATTCGAAGTTAAAATATCTGATATTTGTCCCTTCTATCTTAAATATTTACGAAGTCTACCTTACATGATTTTTTCCCAGGTTTATCTTTCTAGGTGCTTCAGGTACAGTTGTAGTCTTATTACGTCCATGTATTGTTAAGTGTTCATGCTAGTTTCCATGTGCAAATGTTCATGGTAGAAATTATCCCAGTTTTATCTTTTGCTGTTGTCTTTTTGCATATAGAGAACAGTATCTAAAACTTGTTATAACTACAGTCTGACTGAGAGGCAGGCAATACAATCTAATATGGGTCCACTTCAGTTTCAGAAACCATGTGATGACAAGGGCACGTTTGGATGTCAGAGTTTGTAATCTGTGGATAACCTCACATGCCAATGGAGGGGTTAAGAGATGAAGCAAGGAGGAAGAGGGATGCGAGGTTGAAGTCACCAACCCCGTTATTTCTAATTCTTTGGAATAACCAGATTTGATTAAAAGATGATTTAAATTACCTCCAAAATTTAGGAATATTGAATTTGCTGCTTCCCCTCAATCAGACATTTTCTTCTTTCATTGGACATCTCACTTTCCTCCACCTCACCTAGTGCACAGATTATCTGCAGATAACCAATGCATGCTTCCAAACAGGCCCTAAGTTTCTGCATGGTCAACAATGATGCACCATGCAATGGTCAAGCACTCCCACATTTAAAAAACTGTCTACTTTGGAAGCTCTAGAATTGACCATGGGATGGAGTGCTGTATTTTTTAAATTTAATCCTGGTATTGTGGTAGAACTGATTATTTTCATGATCAATGGTCTCTTTGCCTAGAAGAAGTTTTTCAATTGGAGGGGGATGTTGGTGACACGCATAGACTAGCTGACGTGTTCTGTTAATTATCTTGAACTCAACACTAAGGTGGCAATTGCTCCTTGGATAGAAATATTCTGGACATAACAATATTGCAAGTTGCCTAGTATATACAGTCAATAGTGTTTGAGACCACAAAGTCTGTTCAGAGGCAATGGTGCACCTATATTTGGAAATATTCTGTAATATTCAAGATGATTCTGCAGTGGTGGGTTATTTGTTATGATCCTGTAGCAAGCGTGTGTAAGGAGAATTATTTGCAAGTACCAATGTCTAAAACTCAGCTTCAGTGTCAGTTTCTGCTAGGCCAAATCTGTTTGGTTGCAGCAGTTTCAGTGAACTTGAGAAGAAAATTTTGAAAAAAAAAAGATGCAAAGTGTAGAGAATAAGTTACCCGTTTTGGTTGGATGAGATAATGATTTGACAATGAAATTATGAAAAATTACAATATTTTAAAAAGTTAAATAGTCATGTTTCATATTATTTAAGTGTTACATATAATATATATTACGTTGGTGGATTAACAAATGAATACAATGTCTATGAGATTTAAGCTGCAGGATAGGATAAGAATATGTCAAACAATTTTCTTCACTAATTTTCTTTTGAAAACAATATTGCAAGTCTCCCAAATCTTTTTTGAAATTTACGAAGTGTAAACTTAAATTTGAAAAATACTGCTCGAGTGAAGACATTGGGCAGTGCAAATTACCTAAATGTACAGTAATTTTGGTATCAAAATTTCAGTTGGAACTCCATAAGTAGCCAATATGTCATATATGTTCTGGTGGGACTTTCCGAGTTTAGCTGAAGTTTATACCATGGCTAGCATGTTATGTTAATGCTGGACAGCACGTTATTCCAAGCTTCAGCTCAACTTTGAACCATGGTTAGCATGTTATGTTACATCTGGTCAGCACATTATGTAGGTATATGTACATTACCATTAAATATCCTTACTCTTATGTTGTAGGTTTTCATATGGATGCATCAAATGCCTGCCAATAAACTAAGTTGGACCGCAATACTGTAATGTGCATATGAAAACCTAATTTTATGCTTGATCTGTCAAAATTGTATTATGTGCCTATTTATTTTCTTCTAATGGATTCTAACATCCATCGCTAAGCTGTGATCTAGGCCCCAATGATAGAAACTGTTTGAGATGTCAGTTAGAATGCTTAATGGTACCTTGTATTCTTCCTTTTTCACATATCTGGTTCTGAGTTTTTGAACTTTTGGATCTCTCTTTTCATTTATTTCAGCTCTATTGGAGATGCATCACATCCTATTGGTTTCTGACTCTTGTTATATATTGTTAATGCAGGTATCTGCTGGCATATCTGATTGAGCTTACATCCAAGGGACTTTACGTCTGTAATTGTGGATGTTGTTGAATTTTTCTGTCATCCAACCAAAACCTTTATTCAAGTTGATGGGTCTTCGTTTATATGGTTACACCCAATAATTTAACCATGAAACGAAAGTACTCAAGGAATAGTAGCCAAGAGTGCCAAATCTTTTCATCTATAGCACGAACCCTCTTTATGAGGTCTTTTTTTTTTTCGCCGCAACATGTTGTAGGGGGCCTCCCTGCTGATATCTCGATGTATGAACTTCTATATGCCTAGTTGTCAACATGTCGCTCACATGCTTTTGATTAGTTTGAAAGCAAGATTAATTGCAGAGGCATCATGAAAGTTCTCTGTATCTACGATTTGGAGGATTTATGGATTACTCATTAGATGTATGTAAAATCTTTATCTTGTCTATCACATCCCTTTTGGCAGAAGGAAGAGAATAATGAAACAAGCCACTTGGACTGCACATACCAACCTTAGAATTGGTGATACATGTTGGATGAATTAGTGTATGAATTTTTTTTTTTAATACAATTTGGTCATGTCTCTGGGTAAATTATAAAGCAGGGAAATGCATCTTCTCAATCTTGGTCATTAAGGAGAGATTCTTAACCAGTTGCTTGATTTGCTGCACGAGGTGATGAAAAGCACTTTTCAACTTTTGTGCAGGCTTTGTGCAATTTTGCAGTTAGCATGATTCGCTGTGCAACATGATGAAAATTGCTTCGATTTTTGTGCAGGAATAGTGCAATTTCCCCGTTAGCATGCTCAGCGTGGGTCCCGAATTTTGTACAGCCAGAGGATCTCCCTTCTGCCAGCTAAATATTTCTGTACCCTTTCAACCATTTCTAAGCTGTTTTGCTTTATTACAATCCCATATGCACATACAGCAGCGCGCAAATACCTGTTTTGACAAATCATTCGACTGTTAAAACTAAGGAGGAAGTGTATGAGTGTGAATCCCTGAGCATTTGCAAATAATCCAAAAATTTAAGCATCCTTTATTTTATCAGGATCTCTGAAAATTATTGGGAAGATGCAGGAAGGCATTAGATGCATTCGAGTTGGAACGTCTTTAATTTTTGCGACACCACACGTGGCTGGAAATGACTCGAAGAGTTTTGAGTAATAAGAGAGCCTGTCATTACAGCAAAATAAACATCAGAGCTGCTAGAAACCATCCACAAGCATATTTGTAACCTAACACACTCAACTAGCAGCTGGTAGCTGTGAAGCAGGCTTCAATGCTGCAACATACATGGGGGTTCAACAAGGTTCTTTCATAAGCAGCCATGCTTGTTACAAGTAGGTACGGTTGCTAGCATTCGTACTCTCATGAACATTACCTCTATTTTGAGCTTCAATGAGTACAGGTAAACTACGCTTGGCAGGGCCACATGCCTGCAAAGCTAGGATGGAGAGGCAAGTATTTCACCAAATACCAGCTGTGTGCCTATCACAGTAGCTTGTCTCAGAATACTTTTCGGTTGTCCACCCAGTCAAATTACAAAGGAAACCAAAGGGCTTCTACCTCAGTTCAGACAACAGAATACTCTTCTGGGTCTAACCCACCTCGGTCAACTGCAAATATTTTGTATATCGGAATATGTACCTTTGAATGTTCAACTCGGTTTATATCAGGGCCAATTAAAAGTGGCTTGACTGAAAGGAAAAAGGAAACAAGGGCAGCTACAGAACAGCAACAAAGATTTTATTATATTCACAAGCAGGCTATGCAGGTTTTGGGACATGAACAGATTCCACATGCGGCCATGCGACTGATCGCAGCAGTTCTAATGAGAAAACAAGTCCCAAGAAATGAGAGGGTAAAGTGTTGGCTGAAGCCTGTACAACCAATCAATCAATCTGAGTGGCAACTTTCGATAAGAGTATATAGGTTTATCTGATTCAGATATGGATGATGGAAGACAATTAGATGTAACAACACATGGATGTTAAGAAAACTTAATGCAACAGCATTTTCATCTTTAAATAAAAATTCTTCTAAGAAGCAAAACAGATGGCCCTTGGAACTTGGTATGTAGAACATAGTGTGTATATTGCCATCACCATGCAATCCCAATGCTTTTTATTACTATACCTGAATGAAAAAGAAAATAATGGAGTGCGACCTTGCAAATGCAGTGACAACATTGGACCTTATCTGAAAGCAAAATAACATGAGATCATAACAGATAATAAAGGCTATTTTCACCATGACAGGGTAGATTAAACAATCATAATTTTGAGATCCTTACAATGACAAGTGCTTCACCTCCACATATACTGCCTACCGTTTTCTATGTTTTTTTTTTCCGATAGGAACCTAAAAAGAGTAGTTTATTAAATGAAGAATGATATTATATTTTGGAGAATGAAGATTATTGATGGTTGATTGTGCAAATTTGACTTTGGCTTCATAGCCAGCAACTGAAAGACAAACGAGTTATATTAGGTTTCTTGGAATGTTGTGATAAAATTTCTAAGAGAATCTTACACTGAGATCACTGAGTTAAAAGTTACCCAACAGACCAGATAAAAATTTCCTGTAGAATGATCAGTAGAACATGGAAACAGGCTACTTCTTTCAGTCCTAAATCGAGAAAATTAAGTCATCACCTACCTACTGAACTATGTATACTTTATAACATTAAGGTTGGGCTTTACCATGTCCATCTGCTTTAGCCAAACACTCCGCCTTTTTTTTTGACTGTGCTGGTGAGGTCCCCTGATCACAAATAACCTGTATCCTTGGGATGCACATAACTCTTCCAGCCAAGGGGTAGGTGTGCGTCTCAATGCTGCATCTCCAAAATTGGAGAGAGTGATTTTCTCAATGGGCCAATGGAGCTACCGCACCTTTCTTACAATCTTCAGGAGACACTAAGGATCTGACTAAAATGAGAATGCATTTGATAACAATTTATCACTATTAATAGGGAAGTCTATGATATCCATGAACTAATATTAACCATGTATACACACCAAAATAAATTTAAACACATGTAATTGCAATTACCCAATATTCTTGTGGAGAATAACCAGTCCAAAAGATTCACAAGAAAATGGTACCTCATGAGAATAGGGAGCCCTAGTTCATAGAAGATAATCACTGGGACAACCAATACTAAATTGGAAAGCTAGACATTTATGCAAGGTGACCAAGCACCCTAAAAGATCACAAAGATATGGATCTGGGTGGAGGTAAATATAGCACCATTTCTTGTGGTCAATGAGCGTCCTTTTTGTAATATTTCACACTTACTAATAACATAGTAATTAACATGTACATCTCACAGGAATCAGTTCCTAGAGGCTATTTCCCCCTATAGGCTTAGTGCTGCACATACTGAAATGTAAGCAAGGTCTGCATATTGAGTACCTGAATGAATATTCATGAGACACATACTAACACTGTATGAAAAAGACTATCACCTTATGGTTTGGCAAAAGGAGAAGGTTAAACTTCACAAGAAAACATCTAGTTGTATATGTATATACCATATATGGATAGGAGTGGCCCAATGTATTTGGAGGCCTAAGATTATTTTGTTTTTGAGGCTTTTTCTGCAGGAGACCTGCCTAAGGCGAACTCACAGAAGAGCATTTTTTCTTTCCGCTTTGTTTTTTAGGTTTTCCATGCAGTGGGGCTTCTTTGGGCCGGGGCAGTCGCCTAAAAATTGGGCCGGCTCTGTACATGAGAGAGCCTAGAAAACTAATTACCTGGCTTTATAGCTTTATTAATTATAATTAAGAGGCAATAAAAAAATTTTCTAGAAAATGTTTGAAGTTAGTGATTCAGTTGAACTGTTTCACATAATGATGGGGAACACCCTGTTTTCGCGCCTTCTCCCCAACGCCCCTTATGTCGTCTCCCTCGCCGGCGAGCCCCCTCGGAGCCCCTCGCCAGGTGTCCACAGCCGCAGCGGCGGCGATCTTGCCGATGGAGGGCCGAGATGGATCCTCCGACTCTCCATCACAAAAGAGAGGCCGGAAGGCTTCGTCGGGGGAGGTTATGAAACGTACTATTAAATGGGGAGAGACCAGGAGAGATTTCAGCTCCACCGTTGCTCCTAAAAATACAAAGCAAGAACGAATAAATTCTTAAACAAGGTGATCGCAGTTTGCGTGCAACAATCCGACAAGATATTCTCCCCAATTGTTTGGCTCTACCCTTTAATTTTAGTGTTTTTCGTTATTCTTCCGATCTAAATTACGCCTCTCTCTCCTCGACGTTCCCACGATCCCTCCCTTTCCCATCTTTCTAGCTCTTGCAGGTAGATTTCCTCCCCTCCCCACAAATTGACGAGACTGGAGTCGGGAAAGCTTCCTCCGGGTTGGGACCCACAGAAACATTCCTGAGGTCACTTGTTCATGCAATAAATCCAACGCAGCAATTTAGCCTTGGTTTTTTTTTCCATTTTGATTTCACTGATTTGAATTGGATTTTTATTGCATGAATGATAGGATTTCTCGAAGGAATTGGAGGATGATGATGCGGCAACTGTTTCTGGTTTTCTTGCTGCTGCATGGAGCTGCTGCAGCTGGGAATCAGTCGGCTGCAAAGCCCGCAGCTGGGGATATTCCTGCGAAGGCAAAGCCGGCACCTGCGAAACCTCAGGCGGCACAGTGGAAGACATTGAGCGGTACATCGATCGCTTCTATTTGATTATTTGATTTACTGTGTGTTCATTTCTTTAGATTCCCTTTTTGTAAAGCATATTTTGAAATTTTATGAAGAGAACGTATCTTGTTCATGGTTTCTATCAGTGAAATCCCATGATTAGGATAGGTTGGTATTGTACAATCTGCAGCTCTCACAGCTGGTTCTCTGTGACTTATGGTAAATGGAGTTCACTGCTGTCTCATTCCAAAAGTCTTAACTGCTATTGGGTTACTCTAGTATTTTGCTAGGCGTTACATTCATGTGTTGTTGCATGACTTGGTTAATTTCCTTCATGGCTGGTGTCGCGGTCAATACTATCTCTCAACTTTAATTTGCGTGCAAAGTAAATGCAAATAGATAGATAAGGTTTTGTATTATCGCATGAAAAAGCTGATAGAGGGGTATCAATGGTGGAGGTTGTTATCGGAGTATATAATACCGGGTTATTTAGGCTGTTTCAGATGATGGGGATTACCGTATTATCTTGTTTAGTTTTTATCATGGTTAAGACTAGTGATGTGTGAGAAAAACACCATAGCATTTTTTTTTTGTTTTTTTCATCTTTAACTGCCACCACAATCCGTAACTTTTTTGATCATGTTAGTCCTTTTGACCTGTAATAAAAGTTAAAATTAAAATTTAGAAATGCATGTATTTTAACTAGATACAAGGTGGATTATGAAAAACATAATATTAATATGTTAGCTCATGGATTAGGAACTTGAGATCTATAATCTTCATGTATTAATAAAATTATTTTCACATGCATATGCAGGTAATGCTCCATTGGTCATAGCACGTGGTGGCTTTTCAGGGATCTTTCCTGAGTCTAGCCAGTTTGCATACCAGTTTGCATTGGCAACCAGCTTGAAAGAAACTGTTCTATTATGTGATCTGCAATTGACTAAAGATGGGGCTGGTATTTGCCGTTCAGATTTGAGACTCGATAATTCAACAACTATATCAACTGTATTTCCAAAGAGAGATGCGACTTACTCTGTGAATGGACAGTCTCTTAAGGGATGGTTTTCATTGGATTTTACTATGGATGAGTTAATCAGCAATGTTACAAGTAAGTATATCGTAGTTCTTTTACTTCCAATGGGAAATTTATCAGCACTTCTATTAGCTCGTTGGTTGATTTTAGAAAACAGGCTACAGCTTGGTAGTTCTTCTACTTAAGATGCATTGTTCTTTTATTAATTAATCAGCACATCATGCTCATTCTAAAGGAAAAAAAAGGACATTATTGATGTAATTCATGAGCTTGAAATATAACTATTGAAGCAATGCAAATGGATCTTTCTGAACCAATGCTTTATCACCTGCTTTCTTTTAATTTATATATTGTACTAAGAAAGTATGTTCTGGAATGGTCTTACGGTGTAGATGCGTCTCAATCTCAAGTGGAGAAATGGGCTCCAATACTTGTTAGGTGTTACAGATGCAGCATATGTACACCATACACATGCGAAAATGTACTAGGAAACAGATTCAAAGATACCTATAACATTTTCTTGGTACTTTCTGTGGAAAGCACTACAAAAGGGCAGCTTATGCATCACCTTTGTTAAATATCTTTTTGTCAATTAAAATCATGGAATTGATAAGAACAATCATCTTGTTTGGAGGGTAATGTTCCAGTTCATCAGTTTGGAACATAATTTTTTTTGAAGGTTAATATTTATATCTCGGTTATAGAAATTTGTAGGAGGATCTTAGAAATCAGCTATCAACTTAATTATAATTCATACAGTATCCAAATTTGTTGCTTTATTTTTGATGAAATTTGGACTTTAGACTGACTATAATGCTACTCTTATCATCCCAAAGCAATTCAAAATATCTTCTCTCGGCCAAGTTTATTTGATGGCAACCTGCCAGTATCCTCAGTACAAGACATCTCAGGGTTTCACCCATCTCGGTTTTGGTTGAATTTGCAGGTATGCTTTTTTGTGCCATTGGTTATCATTTTGTTTTTACTACAAATAATATTCATTTTCCTTCCAGTTAATGTTTCTGCATATATTCGGTGACTAAATGCCAGCCTAATTTGTTGTAGAATATGTTAGCCTATTTTGAGGTCTCTGTGTGCAAAATTAATAGCAGAGATGCCTAGTTACTTCATTCTAGAAAACTTCTGGCTATTTGGTCAGGAGTTACTCACTCTCTCTCTCTCAGATATTATATTCTGTAGCAAATTTTACATTAGTCAGGGTATCATTTTGATGAACTCCTTTGCATTTGGTCAGATCTGAGGCGGCGTAGGCATGGCATCCTTATAAAAGAGATTCTTTATAATGCCCTACCCTATTGCTATCAATCTGAAACTTTCATATTTACCTAGAGATCTGATATGCCAGAATTTCAATACTGAACTGATGTTTACTCTTACTTCTGTTGCAGTACGGCATGTTCTATAAGGAACACAAATTGGACCCAGCAAAATTCATATTAACAGCATTGGAAAAAATGGACTTTGATTACATCTCTTCTCCAGAAATTGATTTCTTAAAGAGTCTTAATGGGAAGTTAGGACAAGCCAAGACAAAGCTCATCTTCCGGTTTCAAGATGAGGAGGAAGTAGAACCCTCAACTAATCAAACATACAGCTCAATCTTAAAAAATCTTGCAACAATCAAATCATTTGCTTCCGGAATTCTTGTTCCTAAAACCTATATATGGCCTGTTAGTAAAGATATGTATCTAGAGTCTGCTACTACTCTTGTAACAGATGCTCACAATCTAGGGCTAGAAGTGCATGCATATAATTTTGCAAATGACCAGCCCGTGAGCTACAATTACAGCTTTGATCCTACAGCCGAGTACTTGCAGTTTATAGATCACTCGAACTTCTCTGTTGATGGTGTGCTCACAGACTTCCCTTCCACAGCATCAGCAGCTGTAGGTAAGTGTTCTTTCTGTTCTTTCAATAGTTTTCAATACTTATCTTAGACAAAAATATATATCAATAATCTCTGTACCATGGAGAAATACTGCTGCTGAAATTTGCATACACAGACTGCTTTTTAACTATTCGACATAATCAAATCAGATAATCCTTTAGGAACCAAGTCTTACTGTCAGAAAACATTCTAGAGACTGTTTCATACTTTTATGGTGAGGACAATCACAATGTTCTACATATTTATTCTCCCTTTCAGCTTCATCAATTTTAGATAATACTTGCATTTCTATTTCTAATGTTCTGGGTTTATTTTATTTTATTTTAACTCACTGGACTTGGTTGCAAAGGCATTGATTAGTTGTCGCATCAAATAAGGATTTTACATCGCACCTCTTGTCAACTATTTTCATGGTTATTTTGTTTGATGCAGCTTGCTTGGCGCATAACAAGGATAGTGCTGCTTCTAACAAAAGTGAGTTTGACATCCTTTCTTAGGCTATGGTCATATTGTTTCTCAATGTCCTTTTGGTGGGTTGTACATTCTAAGACACACAGTGGCTATGGATGCAGAGAGATCACTAATTATAACACGCAATGGTGCAAGTGGAGTCTTTGCTGGATGCACTGATCTTGCTTATCAGCAAGCAGTAAAAGATGGAGCCGACATAATTGATTGTTCTGTTCAGATGTCAAAAGATGGAGTGGCCTTCTGCTTGGATTCAGCAGATCTCATGGGAGACACAACAGCAGTGGATTCTTTCATGTCTCGATCAGCTTCAGTGCCCGAGATACAAAAGAACAATGGAATCTTTTCATTCGATCTCACATGGAGTGAGATTGAAAGTTTGAAGCGTAAGGATTTCATCCTTTTGCTTTAATGTCAACCTTGATGAAAATGGACGTAGGTTATCAGTTGAATCTGAGAATACAATGATACAATGCAAAATACAGCAATGAAAGGCCTATCTGTGTCGTGCAATGTGTAGTTTTCTGATTGTAAATGGCCTTGATTCACCATGAGACAGCTGTTAATTCTTCCATCAAGGTGAAATATTCTCAATAGATGATACCCAGACAGTAATAATTTAATTAACCAGGCAGATCCGGGATATTCTCGTCTTTGAAATATCATTTACATGTTCTTCTTCTTCTTCTAATCAGATATGTGTCTCATGCAGTTTTAATAGTGTCCATGATCAGTACCTCGATTTTTTATTACCTGCATCCATATATTTCTGAAAAATCCACTGCCTAGCTCAATAAATTATGATGTTATATTAGGGTCTCAAAAAGTAATTAGTCCATATTTTAGGAATATATATTTAGTCTAAAGAGGAGTAGTATTGATGGAATGAGTCATATAGTTATGTTTATCTTTTCTATCAACTGGGAAATTATCTTCATTATACAAAGTTTCTTATGCATAACATCATAATTGCTATAAGCATTTTAGGAATTAATCAATATGTAATAATGATATGCATGTCTATAGAGCTTTGTCATTCTGCTGGGATTGACTGCTAAAAGAGTATGCCTTTTTTTTTGGTGAAAAGTCTTAGACAGAGATATAGAAAGACAAGACTTGGTGTACGGTACTAGATTTATATCTGGCCTACCCATTATGAACAAAACGGCAAAATCGAAACAGTTCCTATCTATTTAGGAATTGCTAGCTTAAAACTTTTTTTGCTAATTAAACATAAAATGTTTAGTGAGCTTCTGATAGGATTCATTTTCTATTTATATATAAACTTTTTTTGATGCATTTGTATTTGCAATTTGAGAGGATATGGTTCATTCATGGCCCATATTCTGTGAAAATGATACTCAAGAGAACTATTTAACAATTAGCTTATGTAAGCATCATCTTGTGAAACTTGAAGCGGAATTGCAGTATCATTCTACCTCATTGATCTTTGGGTCCATTATTTTCCTGGCAGCTTTGCTGGCAAATCCCCTTTCTAGTGCTAACCTGGTGAGGAATCCAGCTGCAAAAAATCAGGGCAAATTCATGACACTGGCCAAATTCTTGGACTTTGCAAAGAACAGCACTGTCTCCGGGATCTTAATCAGCATTGAGGTCAAGTATACGTTTTCTATATTCCATATGTTAGTAATTTCTTGGGAGCATTCTCTATTAGATGGAATAATAGTATATTGAAATAGAACAGAGCATTTTGTTCCTCTGCAAATTATTTCAAAAATATTTTTTTTTGGTTAGAACAGAACTTTTTATTAGAATGGAGTCTATTCTCAATCAGCAAGCCTGACCTGATAAGTTCTTCTAGTGAAGTGTCATTATTAAGGATATTACACAGATGGATCTACACTTCTGAAATTCATATTTATAGGAGGCTTTAATAAAGGTAGGATTTGAGTTTGATTTGGTCTCGGATTGTGATGTTCTCTGAGATAATATTCCTTTTCAGTAAAAGTGCTACAGGTACATGCATATATAAGTGAAATGGCATGTCCAAGTTAGCTTAAGGGTATTTTCATTCCTTCAAAATTGTTTTGAAAGAAAATGGCTGTATTAGAATGAAGTCTATTCTCAAACGACAGCCAGGTTCTGGTACATTGTTTAGATGAGATGTCATTGTTTTGAAACATTTATATACATGGATCCAAGGTTTCCAGAACTGGAACTGGTATGATATGGGACTGTAAGTGTTAAATCGATACACCGTACATAGCACTGTGCCTGTACCTCTAGGATTCAACAAAGAGAGAGCAAGATCAGGAGAGAGGGGGAGGGAGGAATGAGCGTACCTCCGACCTTTGATTCACAACCTTTGGCAACTGATCAACCCTTTGAGATATATGACCTTTGGCCTCTCAAAAACTCTGTTTGGAGTGGAAGGCATCAATCATTTTCTATCAAATTTCAAAGGCCCGAACCATCCCAGTTCTAGGGCAGTTCGGTGAGGTACGCCCCTGATGCAGGCGCAAGGCGCCCAATCCTTAGGGCGTGCGCATGAAGTTTGGGTTTGATTTTTGGTTCGTTTTGTCAATTGAGTCCTTAATTGAGTTGTAGTTTTCTGAATTGAGTCTTTTAATTGAGTCCATGTAATTGATTGCCAGGTGGCATCAAGGGGTCCACTTCATGTAGTGTGAAAAGAGGACTTGATCTACTCCTACTTTGATTAGAAGTCTTAATTGGTCCCTTGACTTGCTCAAATCCTATTTTGGTTAGGAATCCTTTAGCCCTTAGTATTTGAGTTTAGTCATTCTTAATCTGAGTTTTGTCATAAGATTAATTTTCTATTTTGTTCTAACGCCCCATCTATTTAAAGGGTGAACGTTGAAGAATAAAGGCAGAATTAATTTTGGTTTTCAATTGCTCTTGAGATTAAGAGGCGCAAGGCTTCTTCTTCCTCCTTTGGTGAGACGCCGGAAAATCATTGGGTTTAGGATAGAGGTGAGACTCTTCTATTCAGCCCATAGTTATCATAAACTATCCAAACTGCAGCACCTTCCATTGATCCTTCTTCTATCCGCCTATCTTCTTCATGCAATAGCCCTAATCCTTTGACGCTCTAATCACCATAAAGACTTTTAGGTTTCAGATCTAAATCGCAAGCCTAATCCCTTCCTTCCATGTCCTAACCCAAATTAGCTTTGGGTCCAAACCATCTGGTTTGGGATGGTTTAGCAGGCCTTGAATGGGTCTACATTTTTAAATCAATTACTGACTGGAGCTTTGAGCTTTGAAACTGAGTAGGGATTTGGTTTGAATAAGTTCAAGTTTGCAATGTTCTCTGAGATGTATTCTTTCCTAGGAGGATTGCTTTAGGTACTTAAGAGAAAACCATCTTGGATTTGCTCCATGCCACTAGCATCCCACCTGTCTTTGAATTCTTGCATCAAATGTCAAGTGGCGTCCATGGGAAAGGGTTGTGCATCTAACCTTCAGCATGTTTGGTCATTTTGCACCTACATTAGCATTTATCTCTAGCACCAGTTCTTGTTGCATAAATTTACCTTATTTGTCTTGGACTTCTTGCATCTGAATTGCTACCTTTTCCAATACTGGTCATGGGAGTGCTTTTGGGTTCATGGTTGGACAAGATTTTGTGTTCAACCAATGCTTCACCATTCAATAGCAAGTGGAGATCCATGCTCAAAATGAGTGGTATATCGAGATGACTTCAAGGCATCTATAAGTGGATGACGGTTAATAACAAACCGGACCCGTACATGGCTATACATGTAAGACTTGTTTTGGTGATTAGAGGCTCCGGAAGGTGTCCTTTTTCTACTTGACAATGGTCGAAATGACTTGTCACCTCCACCTTAAATCCTTTTTATCTCATTTGGGACTATCAGAAAATCCTATTTACTTGTCTAGTTATTGCAAAAAATTATATGCACTTTTGATGTATAAGAGCTGAAGATAAGAGACTGAATCAAGTTGATCTTTTAAAACCATTTCAAGCTATGGGACAAAGAGGACACTAGGGAATTTACTTAAGCTGTTTTTTGGTGGGATCATATTGTGATGGAAGGAATAAATATGGTTCCTTGTTTTCTGTTGTATCCATACGATAAATTTGTTTATAGCCTATGCACGCTGAATCTTAAATACAGCACACTTCAAACTGAATATTATGTACAGTTCGACGTGAAATTTGAAATATCAAAATTGATCTGTTCTCTACATGCAAAAAGGAACTTTAGTAAATGACAGATTAAAAAGGTATGCATAAATATCGAATTTCTGGAATCTTGAGGGTCCTGTTGTGTGAACCATCAAAATCACCAGGCCACGTAGTAATGAAATTTATATACCTAGAAAAACAAGAAGTCAAGTGAAACAACTATCCACTATCCTGACACAACTGTATCTGCTATGCGGCACTAAATTTACTGATCCAGATCATCTTACATGCCAATCATCATATATTATGCAGAATGCTCCATATCTTGCTTCCAAGAAGGGACTTGACATAGTTAATGCAGTCTCCAGTGCCTTGATAAATGCCATCTATGACAAACAAACCACTCAAAAGGTTCTCATCCAGTCTGATGACACTTCAGTACTCTCCATGTTCAAGAACAATTCCAGCTACAAGCGAGTTTTCAAAGTGGAGGAGACAATAAGTGATGCTTCAAAATCAGCTGTGGATGAGATCAAGAAGTATGCAGATGCAGTTGTCGTCGCCAAAACTTCCCTTATTTCTATCTCAAATTCCTTCCTTACTGGTTTTACTGCAGTCATAGATAAGATGCATGCAGCGAACCTCTCTATCTATGTTTCAGGACTGAGGAACGAGTTTGTGAGTATACCTTTTGATTGCTTCTCAGATCCACTTGTGGAAATGGCTACTTATGCTACAGGGCTTGGAGTTGATGGGATAATAACTGAATATCCTGCAACAGCTAGTGCATACTTCAGTGAGTATCTAAAAATACAAGGGCAAGTATACTTTCATAATTATATAAGAACATGAACATAAGAAAGCGTATTACGTATCCATAAATATATTTGTTCTGCTTAACTTCTAGAATATTTTAATTTCATCTGTAGATTTTATAGTTGATTACAGCTACTCAAGAAATCATTATTTAGTGTTTATCATGTTTATTACTTTTGACTTTCTCAAGTTTATTAATCATTATTTTATTCCTAAGAAATCTATTTCTGAATTTGATCTAATTTGGTCTCCTGTCAGGTGACGGTTTGTTATGATTAGTGAAGCATGTGTGTCGCTACTTTATCATTGTTTAGCTTGGAGAACATTGTTTGTGATCTGATTTGTATCATCATATGCATTCTCTTGCTGTTACACCCATCAGAAAAAAATCAGTATTTTTGCTTCAGAATTTCTCCATTAAATACTGCTCTCGCTCCAGAACCCCATCCCTGTTCTTTCAGACAGAAGCTTCCATGCTTTTTTTGCCCTTTTTTAAAAAATTTAATCAACCAAACTTATGCTTGAACCTCCTCCATGGAGCGGAGGGGTGGCATCACCCAATTCACATCTGACTAATCAATACTTGACTTATGAAAACGAATTAAATTATTATCAATACAGTTTGTCAAGTAACATTTTTTGAGGTTACTTTCTCAATCTCAAGTAACATTATACTCTAATAAATTGCTTTATCAAAATCAACTGTATCTTCTGGGAGTGTTTTGTTATAGTGGTTCTCCTTCTTGTTATTTCCACTGCTGCTTCCACACCCTCAGACCGAAAGCTTCTCTTGTTCGCGTTCTTGTTCCTGCCTCTTGCAGCCATAGTTGTTTGCAGACTTCATATAGTTTTGTTGCCGATCCCTCTGCTCCAATTTGTCATTCACCAGCAAAGTTCTTCCTATATGACTATTGTTAGTTGATGATGCTACTGGTGTCATAACAGTGAAGGTACCTAGTCTAGGTTGTAAATTTTCTTTTTTCTTGACACCCCTAATCACCCTTTGAATTGTAATTCGTTTATACCAAAAAAGATGGCTGGATCTCTTTTTATTACTCATATCTGAGTAATTCAAAAGTTATGGTCCTTCAAATTACAACCGGCGCGACAAACTAAACTTAATATTTTGCAGGGAGCCCATGCTCTGATGTGGAAGCCAATTTGCCATTCACAATCTTACCTGTGGAGCCTGGTTCCCTGCTCAAAGAGGCTCAACCAGAAGTACTTCCTCCAGCCCAAGCCCCTGCCCCTGCACTTGATGCTGGTGATATTGGGGACCCACCGCTGCCTCCGGTTGTCAAGGTCTCTGAGACGGCACCAGTTGCAGCACCAGCAAGTTCTCCAACTCATCCAAGCGGTCAACCAGCCAAAGCGGCAAATGCTGCTCTATGCCTCCTAATGGTGATGCTCAGTTTCATTATTTGAGCTATCAGTTGATACGGCAGGCCTTTGCATTGTTGTTTTCTTATTGTTGCTTATTCAATTTAATTTGCAATCGTTTTACAATGCTTTCCTGAACCAGTTGGTTCTGTATTAAATTGACGGATTTATGCTAGATCAGACCATTGAGGTAGATTCAATTGTCATAAGTTTGAGATATGGCTGCAGCAACATGAATTTTCTGAGCAAGCAGCTGCATGTAAGCTTCGGTCGCTCGGATAATTTTTTTGTGATGGGAGGTTCTTGTTGGTCTCAAAGAAGTTTTGAAGTGCTCTGCAGGAAGGCCAATTATATTACTAAAGTGGCAGAGATGATTGATCCTTATAGAGAGTTAGATAATAATGGTTGCCTAGTATTGTATGACTCTGTATCTATTAACACTCGAGTGCCTTCAGAAGTACAGCTGCGGAAGCGCAAGTGACTTTTCTTTCTTGATTCAAACCAAGATTTAGAGAGCGAAATCCAAGCTTCTTTAGCCAAGGTCTTCTACACTAGCTTAGAATCCACGGCTGAGTCCAAATCCGACTGCTATATATCTAATCTGTGGTTGAACCAAAACCCCGATCCACGTCTCCATGATTCTTCTCCATGTGGCTGGCATATACTTTTTGTGGGGGAAGAAGGTTGGCATATACTTGAAATGAAACCAAATGCCTGGTTGAACTATAGAGTTTCTAGAGAACTCAATGCACCATAGATGCTTTCATTTTAGATACATAAATGCGTACAGCATTTTTTGGATACTCAAATGTGATACAATTGACCGCCGTCTTATATGCATTTATTCTTTTGGAGTCATCACCCTGCCATTATTTCCATAAGGGCTCGTTTGGTTCGCGGGAAGCATTTTCCTTCCTAGGAATATGATTCCTGGAAAACAAATTCCTAGGAAGAGGATGCCTAGGAAAGTATTTTTGGCATGTTTGGTTGACCATGGGAAAGTGACAAATTTCCAAGGTGCTTATGTTTGGTTGGCCATCTACTTTCCTAGGAAAGTTATATATAATTCCTATTATGCCCTTAATAAAAATTAGGTTTTTAATACCTCTTTAATGTTTCTTTAATGCTGAAAGGACTTTTTGGGAAAAAGTAAAAATGGAGTGATTCCCGCCTCATGGGAAAGTAACTTTCCCATGTTTCTCATGGGAAAGACTTTCCCATGAAATGTGGGAATCATATTCCCATGGGAATATAACTTTCCCTTCTCTCTCCTTTGAAAACTCCAACCAAACAAGAGGCACCTCATTACTTTCCCGTTGACCACACTTTCCCCCCTTCTTTTTCCGCGAACCAAACGAGCCCTAAAAGAAAAGAGGCAGAGGACGAGACTGTTCTAATAAATGATAATATGCAGATGATTTACTCAAATACTGTGAGAATCCGTACATCATTAGTTATTCGTTAGGTAGGTTTTGAGTATTTATATAGGATCAAGAAAATCCAAATAATACATTTCGGCTAGCTATTTTAGGTAAAGTCATGGATTGTTACAAATAGTATCAGAGTGTACCTGACTTATAACCTACATGGATTAGGGGATACTGCATTACGGATCTATTGGGACTGACCTCGGGCTGATCGTAGTCCTTTGTGATTAGATTTGAATGGTTACTTAATAATATTTTCTAGTTAGCCATTTTGGATAAGTCCTGATTGTTATACACATGGCTCGATACTATAGCTAGGAATTTTTGCTCGGTCTCAAATGCCCTCCGTCTTGTCATCGCTCCCCATTTCTTTCCTATAATAGCCTGCAATGGTCGATTTAATAACCACTGCTTTATTAAGAAAAATCCAATCAAATGTTGGGCCGTAAAATAATATGGAAATTCTCATGATAACTTGGAACTAGTCTTCGCACTCATAATACCAGGAGTGCTTCAAAGTGAGGCTTAGAAATATTTGTACGGAAATATTTTAATTTAGAGATTGGGGTTATATGTGCACATCGTTGTGTTAATTTTTGATCCAACTTCAGGCATGATGTCACTAATTTAAAGTTTTTTTTCGGGGCTTGTCCCCACCTTCTACTCTCTATCCAACCCATGTTCAAAGTGATCAGGAGTATTTGCATGAAAATGTTTTAATCTAGAGATGGAGGATATTAATTTGATCTACTCTAGATATAATGGAACTAGTTCAATATTTTTTTAAAAAAAGATTAGGAAGAGCTAATCCAAACCTACCATCTTATATCTACTCCATATCCCGAGGGGTGGATGCCAATAGGATCGAACTTATATATATATATATATATATATATATATATATATATATATATATATATATATATATATATATATATATATATATATTATATTTTCTTTCACATGTGGGCCGGACTTTTTTTTTTTTTTTTGCGCTAAAACAATAGGAGAGGGGGAGGGAGAGGAAACCTCACCCGTGTAGCAGCTCTTACTGGGCCCCCTTCCACCAGGAAATGCTCGATGCGGGTAGAAATTTTGTTCATACCCTTTCCGATCCGTGAGTCATCCCATGTGTGAGCACGTCATCCCAGCGCCACTTCAGTGCTAGCTGGACCAGATAGCGCTTCCACCGTGCGTGTCCAAGCAGGAAGCATCCAGTCCCCACATTTAATCGACTTTGGTGGCTGTCGGACTTCTCTTTTAATAGATGAGCCCAACATGTGAAATTTTTAATAATAAAGTTAAAAAGTGCGGAGACAGAGTTCGAACTCAGGACCTCTACTCTGATACCATGTTAAAATCACTGCTTGTTCCAAAAACTTAAATTAATAAAATGAGATAGATTTATTTATATATTTTATATTTTTTTACCCCTTTTGTCCAAGTGATAAAAAGGGGTGATATTATCTCAGCGAGTACTCTATGGTACAAATAGTTCAAATTAGCTCAAGACTTTCGCATGTAACACACTTTAGTTAAAAAAAAGATTTCTAAAATGAAAATTTTGCCAAGCAACGTACACACGCAGCTCGGCCGCTCGGTTGCTTGAACTCCTTCAAAGCTGGCCAATAACGCTCTCGCGCGGGGCTTGGAAACATATCCAATATTTATGTTCAATGACGAATTATATGTAAATGCTAATTTGAACCAGAGCTGATCAAACTCTATGCTGGCTGGGCTGGGCTCAGACTAGGTTGTATTGCGGCAGTTAGGCCCAATAGCTATACCCAGGCCCGGTCTGACCCGACCATTAGGTTTAATTTTTTGCCCAAGTCTGATCCAATTTTGCAAAGCCAGGATACATTTTTCTGCCTTTGTTTTGTTGCCCCAATGGTTTGTCGGACTCAACACATGGCTTGTGGTGTTATAATATATGTATGTATGTGATAGGGGGCAAAATGGATCATCCTGCTTAGGACAGGGGACCATCCCATTCCGGCCGAGCAGACCTCAGCACCGACCAGGCCAGACCTCGGTCCTGCTGAGAACCGGTCCTACCTCGGACCTCGCTGAAGGCCAAGCCGGCCTCGTCCAGATCTCTCCGCTGCTACGACCTGCAACAACATCTTTTGGTGCTTATAATGGCGTCCCGGGCTCGAGCTCGAGGCGCTCTACTGTGTCGACTGCAACACAAAGAGCTCTCTCGATTGCAGAGATATACGACAATGCGCCCTGGCCCGAGCTCGAGGCGCCTCACACGACGACGCGCCCCCGCCAAGTTTGGAGCGCCTTATACGACGACGCACACAGGCCAAGTTTGGGGCGCCCTATGCGACAACGCGCCCCGGCTCGAGCTCGGGGCGCCCTGCTGAGCAAACCTCAGTCAGAAAGGCTAGGCCGATCTCACCGAATATTTGTTGTAGCCCTCATGTCGGCCCGACCTCAGCGCCCTGCCAAGCGGGTAAGGCCGACCTCGACCCCCGTCGGAGGCCGAGCTAATCTCGCCCAGTACGTACCGCGGCCATGCCTTGCAGCAACTTCACCACACCATACTTCGCTTGATGGCCACGCCAAGACACGTTAACAAAGGACTATACCTTGCTGCCCTAGCCATGCCTGTTGACAAGGGCCATACCCTGCTGTACACGTCAGTGCCATACCAAGTATAGGGATAACTCAAATCGTGTCTCAAGCAAGTCGTGGCCGCGCGCTATCTGGCCGGCGCCATCTCCTCCTATGAAGAGGATGGGCCGTACCTCCACCACCTGAGTACCTTTGCAGGGACTATAAATAGCCCCATCAAGTAACACCTGAGGATCTTTTTGGCCAATAAAAACTCCACGCTAACTTAAGCATCGGAGGGCCCTCATCGAAATCGCTGGTGAGGCTTTGTTCAGGTACGTTGGCGTCCAGCATGCGAATTTCCTTCACCAACTCAACCAGTAGCTTTCCCTGACTCCTCCAGCGTGGTCACCCTCAGGCCAAATTTGAACCACAACCGTATGTATGTATGTATGTATAAGCCCAGTCCGATTTTGTGATCAAGCCTATTTTTTGCCTAGGCCTATCCCACAAGCCTATTTGTAGTACCGATGCCAACTAACTTTTAGGCTGGGCAAGCCATCCAGCCCATGATCAGCTTTAATTTAAACCACTTTCAAGATTATGGTTTGTGAGCGCTGAGACTAGTATAAAAATTAACATACTTATCGCCTAGGACCCTCTCCCCATGCTTTCTCAAGATAATCTTCAACGACGATGTGTCTGATGACGTGAGAAGAGATGGTGTTAGGTTTATTATCAGATGTCCTGATTCTAGATTGATTGCGGCAAGGGCCGTTGGCTCTATGACACTTTTGTTTTTAGAGCTGAGCTAAGAGCAACTTGGGAGGGCATTTCTTTTGCTCAATTTATCCTAGGGACTAACTGGATTCATTTTAAAGAAGAATCGGCGACTGTCGTTAGGTGGATTCTGAGCTATGCCAAGGCAGGTGTTGAGCAACTCCTTCTGCACGATATGCGTAGTATGTTGTGGGACTGTGTGGAATTTTGTGTCACCTATATGTACCGAAAAGAGAGTAAGGTAGCTGATTTGGTAGCTTCTTAGGTTGCCCAACTTTATGGTGACTTCATATAAGATAGTTGTAAGTTTTCTATTTTTTTTTATATTTTTTTTTAAAATTTATTGGATATATTTATGCCAGAATTGTACGGAATAGTCTGTGTTATTAAAAAAAATAAAAATTTGATGTAAGAATATTTTCGTATAAGCCAGCATCGAATGTTGAAATTGCCGCATCGTGCCCGCGTTGGACGCACGGAATCATTGTCACGCGCGGCCGCGAACGAGACCCGAGGGCTCTGCGCGTCGCTACACACCGGCGACCGAAACCTCGTGCAGTTTTTTATCCCCCTTCTCCGTCCCTCCCTCCCTCCCCTGTTCGTTGTCCCAAACTCACTCGTCTCGCTTCTGCAACACCCCCACCTCACACCCAAAAAATGTCTCTCTCGTCCTACTTGATCGGAAGCCAAAGCCTCGCGCTCCCGTCTCTCTCCTTCTCCTCATCCTCTTCTCATCCTTCGTCTCCATTCGCCGTCGCGCGACCCCGCCCCTCGGTCTCCCCGCTTCTTCTCCCCTCATGTGGTTCGTCTCGCCACAGGGTCAGCTCCGAGAGATGGCGGGGTTCCGGCGTTATCACGCGCGTGGAAGAGAAATCCAAGAGCTCGTCCCCCTCCCCTCTCGAGCCAGGGAAGGCCCCCGGACAATACGAGGTTCTCTTCGATCACCCCCTTTCCGGAGCTCCAGACGTTGGACTCATGTGTAGTTATCTACTTATGCGTGCAGCAAATTTCATTTTTTCCCCTCTGATGTCGATTTGCCATAATTAGATGGTGCTTTGAACGTTACATTCTGATGGTGTTATCTATTCTTGATGGCTTCATTCATTATATTTGGCTTTCGTATGCATAATAGTTCATAGTTCTTTAACTTTGTAAAGGCTTTGGTAGTTAGATTCTATGCTTCACCTGCAATTTTCTAAAACCTATTTGTTTCCTTTTGTGGCAATGAGGACTTGTCCACTGATTTCGCAATTTCTTCCTCATTTATGGCATTGTATCTCTGTTTTGTTGCCTTTGTGGCTCTACATAGTTTGAGTGGTTGAGCCCGAGCATGCACATAGTTGAGTCTACTGTATCTCTCTTCCTGGGTTGAATTGGTCTTGAAGACTACTTTATCAATTCCAGACCTTCAAGTGTTAGTATAAGTATTTGCTTTCCATTGACTTTGTTTTTGTATCCGTGTTATACTGGTTCCTCTTGTCAAGCGTACCAAGTTCATGGCTTGGTCTGCTATGCGTGTCTTTCATGGGTACAGTCCTGAGAATAGATGTACTGGTGCCATGATTCCATAGCTCTTCTTCTATCAATTCTCCACAATTTGACCTTTTTTGGTCCTTACCTTATTAAACTGTTCCTTATCCTCTTACATGTCCCGCTTTCTTACTTTTATGGTTTGTATTATGCCGTTTAAGATGAGTCAACTTTCTATCCTCCTCCCGCTAAGCATAGTGTATTGGCCAAAAAGGCGAATAGTGATCCATCAGTCTACCGAGGATACTCTTGCGGATTCTGACATTCCCATCATGTGTTGCACAGTTGATGATGCTGCTTGTCGGTTGCGTTCTTGTGAGCATTGCTATCATTTTTATGAAAACTAATTACCAGATCCACTGACCACTGCTTCTGCTATATATTGGCCTAGCATTTGCTATTCCCCTATGTCCGCCGTATACCCTCAGTGGCAAAAGGCTCTTGATGTGAAGCTTGCTGCTTTCTGTTTCAATCAAAATCTTATTCTGTTCCACATGGGAAGAAGTGCTTCTCATTCAAGTTAGTTTGCAGAATAAAGACTTACTCTAATGGTTTGATTAAGCGAACAAAAAAAACTAGTTTGGTGGCTCCTGATTTTATACAAGAGTATGGTGTTGAACTACTATGTAACTTATGCTCCGGTAGACAAGATGATCTCCAGTTGTTGTTTCTGTCATTCAACTGTGAACTTTTTACCTAAGCATGTAAATGCATTTATTCATGGTAAAAGGAGGACTTTATACATTCCATCATTTAGATTCTCTGCAATATGTTCACTGTATGCATTGGGGCAGTTAATTGTATCAAAGTAGTCACTTCAGCCAACCTAAGCAATTGTTTAAAAGGTTTGTGCAGATGACCATTTTGTTGCATTTCTCTTATTCAAAATCTGGTTGAACTTATTATGTGTCATAGGTTGTTTTAGTAGGGACAATCTATTTTCATTTCTTTTATGTAATTCTATGGATGTTGTAGCAATTTATGGTTGTATCATAGCCATCTTATGGCTCCTAAAGCATAAGGATGTCTAAATTACATGTAAATTGCTCTTTCAGTTTTGCATCCCTCTCTCGCATGCAACTTTGAGTCTTAAATCCAGTGAACATGTTAATGTAAATTTGGACATTGTTATCCTCGCTATTAACTTGGAACTATTACATTGAATTAGGAGTTGATGGATGGATCTGGAGGTTGTGATCCCTTATGTTCACTTGATGAAGTAAGCTCCCAGGATTTTGAAGCTAGTTACCAGCCAAAGACTGATCTACTGAAAGCTCTTACTATACTTGCATCAGCTTTGGCAGGGGCAGCTGCAATCAATCATTCTTGGGTGGCTGCCAATCAGGTTGACTCTTTTTGCTTGTTGCTTGTATTTCTTGGGATGATTGTCTTATGTTCTAGCTGAAATGATAGTTAATTTTTAATGATGGAACTCTCTTAGTATACACTTTCTTCACCCTCATCTGCATGCAGATGATTTTGTGAATATGGTGGGACCATCAATAAAGATGTTTTAATTGAAGTTTCTCATGGTACAGGATGTTGCTATGGTGTTGGTATTTGCAATTGGTTATGCTGGCATTATTTTCGAGGAATCTTTAGCATTCAACAAAAGTGGAGTTGGATTGTTGATGGCTGTTTGCCTATGGGTTATTAGAAGCATTGGAGTGAGTCTCACCGGTATTTTTTAGTTTATTAAATATCTCTTTTTGGCTCCCTTGGCAAGGCAGATTAACTTCTGTAACAGTATCTCCTTTTTTATCACCCTGTCTCTTCCCTCCTGTTAACATGTGATTCCTTGTACTTGATCAGAGTGATAGGTTTCAGAGGATATCTGCTATCAGCTAGATAATTATTTTATGTATCCCACAATATGCACTTCAGCTTCCCAGCTGGTTCAGGGTTTTTTTATCCTGCTTTTGCATAATATATTAATTTAATAAATCCATAAATAATTCCAAAGGTTGCTATTTTTTAAGAAAACTGTCATCAGATATGGCAGTTCTGGTGTTGGAATCAGGGTTTCAAGTGCCAGCCCATGGCAGTCTCTGCTGGACCAGTATTGACACAGTATGGCTCAGCTTGCAATCTAGTAACTAATTCTGCAAATATTTTTGAATTTGAAAGGTTAATGACATTGATTAACCTTTAAGATACCGAGAGTTATCTTGCGAGTATCAACTGTCATCTTGTTCTTTTGATTTTGGTCCTTCTTTAAAGTCTTTCTAGACCTTTCAAGTCCAGAATGAAGATGTCAAAGATAAAGTCTAAATCATGGTCCATCGAACCGGTACCAATAGGCATACCGGTGGCCTACCGGATCGGTTCAGTACCAGTTCGGGTTGTACCGAACTGGTACCACTAGTTCGGCTGGATTTCGGCTATCGTACGGTTTTTTTTGGGAGTTCTCTCTCTTTTGGATCTTTTTTTATGAATTTAAGTTTAATTTAAAGTTTTTTTGTTGTTTTCTTGATTTTTTTTTCATATTTTTTTATGTTTTCATGTTTAGGGTTTAAGCTAGATGATGCATCTTATTACTTTCAATTTCAAAGGATACAAATCATAAAATGAACAATATAAAATATCTTCAAATCAAGATACATTCAATTACATACTTTGAAAGCACTCTCAGATGTCTAAAAGCGGGATGAGTGGCGATGGCTCTCGTAGATATTCGGATCATAAGTATAGTCAGGAGGAGACAGATCAATCCACTCCTCTATCCAAGCGGCGTAGTCTTGTTTGCTCATCCCAGAAGGAACGCACGCCAAGTTATAAGAACTCTCGGATCTCTCGTTCAAGTTCTAGCTCTGAGAGGTGTCTTCTGATTGTGGAGGGGTTCATCCGAATATGACGTCAGCAAAATTCGACTCGTAAGATGCTCTGGACTGCGTAGATAGTAGCCACCAGAAGATGCCTCTGACGCACCATATCCATATCCATATGGATAATGGGCTATCTGAGGCTGCGGATAATAGGATCCGGTATATGACTCGAAATTTGATACGTTTATGAATCCTACTTTATATGCGAGGTTATCTGCAGCTGCATCCTATCCTTTTGAATGACTTCGAGAAGCCCGTCTCCTATATGCAATGGTATCCTTGCGGGCTCTATAAGATGATCGACTGTGGTCTGTATCCTGTATAGCATACGTAAACTGAGATTCATCGGTGTATTGAAGATCAACCTTCGGTTGTATCTTATAAGTAGTACCATATGGTCCTCCACTCTCTCCATGGCTAGCAGATCCATCACTACCAGAACTTTCATCACTGTTGCTCTAGATCTCCTCAACACTCTCTATTGGGGCCCTTTGTTTTTCATTTTTGGTTTGTTGGGTAGCTGCCTTCTTACCCTTTATGCCCCTCTGTGCTTGGCTATGTCCCTCTCCTGACCTAGTAGACTGGGTATCATAGTGTCCTCGTCTGAGCATCTCTCGATCATCTCTCTGAGAGGGTGTCTCGTACCAGTCATATAGTGACTGGCTCTCCTGTGGCTGTGGCTAATCAGCTGTTGGAGTGCGTGGAATATTGCACCCAACCCATTGCTCTAGATTGACGCTAGTCTCGTTGGCTATAAAGTCGGCCGATCGTGGAGGCGATCCTAGCTCGTCAAGCTCTGGCTCTTGCTGCTGGCCCACAAGTCGGCCGACCATAGGATCATCATCATCATCGTCGAAAGTCATGTATATTGGATCTGCATACTTGAGTTCCACTTCCTTTTGAATGCACTTTAGCCTCAGCCGTAGATTGTAGTGCACATATACAAGGTCGTTGAGGCGTTTCTGTGTCAAATGGTTTCTCTGCTTGCTGTGGATGAGAGCGAAGATGGACCAGTTGCGCTCACTTTCACTCGAGGAGACCGCCTGGAAGAGAATCCAGCTAGCAATCCGCTTAAGGTTTTTCACGGACACCCCAAAATGAACCACTATTCAGCAGCACAAACATTGAAGAAAAATATATATTAGTATCATATTAGTAACCCTCTAACGCCAGGTGAATGTCCTCGTGATGCATAACGTACCTGGTTTCATAGTTGTCTTACTCACGACAGCTACTCGCTGTCCAAAGCTGTTGCTGCTCTCTCTAAATAATTTGGTCTGTGAACAAGAAGCGTATTGTACTATGTTAAATTGTTAATAATAGAAGATACCGATAAACTTACACATGCTACTAAAGTTTAGTTACTTCTTTTAGACATAGGGCCACGACTTTTGGATTAGGCTCCATCTTGTAAATGACATTATGCAGAGCCGCCAGAAGTTTGTCATCCATACCAATTTCAGGTTCGTTGTACTGGAATTGGAGGTTCAGGTAGTATGCTGCACATAGACGAGACCGTTTATGTAAAATTATACAAGTAAAACTACCAATATAATTATCAATGTTCTTGCTTACCTGCTAGATGCAATTTTCTATCCATTTGGGCTTTCCACCGTCGCTCAATGATGTTGATGTACTCTTGGGCATGTGCTAGATCTACTTCTATGATATGAGCCTTTGCCCTCTCCATCATGTGATACAGAAAGCCCATCTAGGAGTACCTCTCGCTATCCACGCCTCGCAGCACTTCATATAATGGTTTGTTAGCCTTGATTATCGCAGTAGCCTGCTGTCAGAATATTTGCCTCGTCACCAAGTTTTTCACTTTGCTCCCTTCAGTGCCGGCCTGGGCATATCTATTTTTCTGCCACTCGGGATCGACAAACATCTGACGTAGAGCTCTTTTCTTCTCGAGAAGGCTATCAAGTGCAACGTAGTTGGTAGCAAATTGTGTGACTCCTGGTCCTAAAATCTCTTTTTCTGCAAACTTTCTCATCAGTGAAATGACCTAGGTATGGTTATAAATATACCCGGTGATGCGTTGGGCTCTCTCTACCGTATGCTGCATCCTATGGATCTTTTTAATGTCCATCAACATGAAATTGATACAACGTGCAGCACATGGAGTGCAGAAAATATGTGGCCGCCATTCCATCAAGATTTTTCCGACGGCCTTATATTGCGGCCCATTATCAGTGACGACCTGCACGGCATTTTTCTCTCATACCTGATCAATATGTCCTCCATAAGTTTGAGGATGTACGTGGAATCATGCACGTAATTCGAAGCATCAGCTGACTTGTGGAAGAAAGCCTTCGTATCATAGTATGTCAGAAAGTTGATGATGCTTCGTCTAGTAGGACTGGTCCAACCATCAAACATCACAATCAATCCATATGTAGGCCACTTGCTTTTTTAGGAGGCTATCCAATTCTCTAGCTCCTTATTGCTGTCAAGAAGCTCACCATAAATGTCCTTCAGGTTTAGAGGATTTACACTGGAATTGACAGTCTGTATGGCGGAAATGGCAAATCTGTAGTACGTATTGTCTGCCATATTCGCTGGAATGTGGTTGAAGTGGAATCAGAATCAATAACTCGCCACATATCTTTCTTCTTATCATTCTTCAGCATTGAGTCAACCCTTTGCTGCTTCGATTCTCTGCTGAAAAAGGTATGTAGGTCTAAATCATGGATTCTCACTCCTGGTGGAATCCCTCTGGATGACTTCTTTCGGCTACCAAAAGAACTCAGGATAGATGCAATCTGGCCACCGCCTCTGTGGACGCCCTTCCTGACCGAGGATGTCCTTATGAACTTTGGATCTTGCCTGCTGCTCGCAGAATTGAAATCCGACTCGTAGAACGAGGGCTCAAATCGAGCTTTATGCCTGGTCACCTCCTGCTGCCATTGATCATCCAGGCTCGACTGCATGGCAGTCTGGATCTGTTCCTCTTCATCTAGACCCTCAACCTCCTCTGACTCTTTGGAGTGATAGGAAGGTGGCTTTGCCGCTCGGCGTTCCACCTCCGTCTTCTTCTTAGCAGCCCTCTCCTTCGCTTCTTTGATTTCAGCGAGGTTCTTGCTCATCAGCTGCCGAACCTCCAGTGGGCATGTAGGGCATGTAGCTACCTCATGGAAAGTATGAGCTAAGTGCTGCTTCAAGCTGGTTATCCTTCCTCTCTTGAAGCACTTATGGTATTAGTTGCACTAAAACTGGTATCGGCCCTCAAGCATTCGCCCATTCTCCCAGCCAATATCAAATTGTGGGGAGTTGGTTTTTCTTAATGGCTTTATTCCTATAAGGACGATAATTTTTTAAATTTTTTTATTTATTTTATTTATTTTTTTATAATTTCTAGTTCAAAAATAATTTTTATTTGTTGTAAATTTAGAAAAAAAAGATTTCTACTTCAAAAATTATTTCTGAATTATGTAGAATGTACTACTATTTTTTTCATTTTTTTATTTTTAATATATTTTTTTATTTTTAAAATTAAAAATAATTTTTAAAATAATAATATTCTAAAAAATAAAAATATTTATGTCAACATGCACATGCTTCATAGATCTACAATATATAAAAAATCATGCCCAAATCTAAAAATTTGGCGATCTCCTCTTATTTTGCATTTTTTGAGCTATTTTTTCTAAGCCCTTTAAAAAAAAATATTAAAGAAAAAAGATTGGAGAAAGAAAATCATACCTTAATTAGCCTTCACTAGATTTTTTTGGAAAGAGAAGAACGCTCTCTCACCTCCTCATTTTTTTTCCTTCTGAATCAATTTTGAGAACAACTTTTTCGGCCTTCCCTTGCCTCGACCGTTCGGCTATAAAAGCCAAACGGGGGAGGCATCAAGAGAAACTGTGGCCAAAATGGCCACAGTACCTCGATGATAGCGCGTGCGCTCTGTCACCGAATTGGCGATAGCGCATGGCTGTCGACCACTTTGGGCTATAGCGCCGCGCGCTGTGGTCAAAAAAGCCACAGCGCGCGGCGCTGTGGTCAAAAAGTCCACAGCGCGCACGTTGTGGTCACTGAAGCCATACCGGTGCGAATCGGTCCGGTTCGCACCGGTATGCCTCCGTACCACTAGGGGCCGGAGCTATTTTCCACCGTTGTACTGGACCGGTCCGGTCCGGTACGGGTTGAACCGGCCGGTATGAGCCGGTTCAGCATACTATGGTCTAAATAATAAATCAAAGATGGCAAAAACTTATCAAGTTAAAATACCCGTTTGTCAAGAATTTTGATAAGGTGTTATTTTTGTTCAACACCAACTAAAATTGCATCCTGTATATTTTGTTTTAGTTCTACTTAACTTTCAATGCTCGTCCTGGAAACCTTTGTAATTGCAATTTTTTTAAAAAACTCTCTTATTTCATCAATGAACAACTTATGCACCATAATACTTCTAGTTGGGAGTATAGTGAGTTAAAAAAGACAAGCAATTCTCCAAGAAGTTTAATTAAAATTGCATCATGGTTCTGATCTCCAAACCATGTATTCCTCAATGATCATCAGCAATATTGCCTAAAGAAAAATAGCCTAGACCAATAAGCCTCGACCAGAGCTTCAGGAATCAGGATCAAAGGCTATGACAAATTTACAAGGAAAATTTCAAGCTAAAGATATATTTATTTGACAGTAAGAATATTGCAAATGCTTTACTTAACTACATTCTGAATCGTCTATGTAATCATTTTGGCAGAAATTGTGATTAGTGATGCTATATGCCGTTATAAGTCACCATGCCAGGTGTTCCTGGAATGTTTTGTTCCAATATTGCACATAATAACTGATACATGCTAATACTCCAGTTTTAGCAGCCTCATTGTCTCTCTGGATACCTGCACAATTGGTAGCCGCTAAGAGAGAGCACTTCATTTATTTCACAAATTTATCATTAGATCTGCCACCAACTTTAAGCTGTTGTTTAGTACAAATTGTCCATGGTAGTTTGCAATTGTCTGAAGTAAGGATTATTGTATACTAGTCATTACTTCCATTTGAATCTCTGTGCATCTAGGTACTGGTTTTGCTTTTATGGCATCATTAATTTCTTGTGACATGATAAGGTTTATTCTCTTCCCATAACATAGCATATTTTTGATGTAGGCTCCTTCAACAGATATAGCTGTCACAGAATTAACCAGGGCATCTGCTGAAGTCAGTGAAATAGTCTTCTTCTTGCTTGGTGCGATGACCATAGTGGAGATTGTTGATGCACATCAAGGATTTAAACTGGTTACTGACAATATAACTACTCGGAAGCCTCAGGTTCTCCTTTGGGTGGTGGGTAATATATTTCAGTCATTTGATAAGGTGTCATTGCTGGACAAATACCATGCCTATCTAGATCATTAATGAAGGTTGATTTGATGTTGAAATATAACTACAGATTCTAATATATAGTTTCTGTAGAAATCCTAATTTGACATTCTTCTGAATACCCATCTGGAGTAAAAGTGCTAGGAAGCAAATGCAGTAGTATCTGCAACTGAATTTCAATGCATACCATGTTTTATCTAAACAATATTTTGAATAAATCTATTCAAACTTCAAAGTAATATATCAGAAGAAGACGTTACATCTGTTTTGTATTCTGACATTACCTTTACAGGTTGGTTTTGTGACTTTCTTCCTAAGTTCAGTCCTCGACAATCTAACATCAACCATTGTTATGGTTTCCTTATTGCGCAAGCTAGTACCTCCATCAGAATACAGGAAGTATGGAATCCATTACCTCCTCTAAATTCTAATTTGCAAGAAGTTTCTGATTATTTATAATTTTTATATTTTATATATTATGAATATTTTTTCTGATGGCTGTTTATGACTGTAATGACGAACACCCAAGCACACACATATACACAAAGACTCGTATTTTAGTAATTTTTTTTAAAAAAATGAGCCATTAAAAATCTCATTGTTAATAAAAATGTACTTTAGGTAGCATGGTAGGTAGCAAAGAGAAATTTGCTCTACTATAAATAGATATCCCAGTCATCTGAGTAAACTACAAGACAATGTTTGAGCCTTTGAGGAGCATTTGCACTAAAATCATCATATGTGTAGTAGTATGGTAATTGCATGGTCAGTTAAGTGAAATTACTGCTTATAAAGAAATAATCATTCAATTTCTAGAGCTCAATACAATTCTCTACTCATACAATGAAACACAGAATTATGAAGTTTCATTGATCATAGGCAATTGCAACATAGGATGGTCAATGGGCTTCTGGCCCAATCTGCTCAAAGACCAAGCCTAGAAAATTCAGGCCAGTACCGAATATTAGCTCTGTAAGGATGCATGGTTGAGGCCAAAACGAAAAGGATTTGTTCTGGAGTTGGGCTTGGCATTTGTGGAATTAAGGTCTTGTCCCTTCTCAACAAAAGACTTATACATGGGCCAACTTGGGACTGACATGTACTGGTGACACCCTTGAATAGTTTTTATGAGATCTGAAAAGAATGCAAAACATACCATCAAAATGGATTATAGAGGAAATAGAACCAAAATTTTCTGGTGGCAACACTCTGTAGTTATGTAAAAAGTTAATCATGTATAACTACTTTTTTCAGATTAGAGCTTTAAAATGCTGTTCTGATGAGAGGATGAAGACCTACAATTTGCTTGCGAGTCTCAAGTTCATTAATCCTTTTTTTATTACATGCAAATATTCTTTGTGTTTGGGAGAGTTGTTTGCTGCACGTAACACAGGTCACTAAAATTGCACATCTATTTTATCTATAAGAATTATAAAGTTCAGATGAAACTCCATGAGATATATCCACTTTACAAGCAACAAATAACTTACCCCAACTTCCTGTTCTCAGACTATTTGGATCATTATTAATGGTCAAATCTTTTTCTTACATAAGAGTCTCTTGTAGACATTTGATATTGGCGTTGTCATTAGGTCGGTATGGTTTGGGCTGGTTGTAACTCTGGCCAAGCCCCATGTTTTACAGTTCAGCTCAAGTTTACCTGTGACCTAGTTGGATTACTGAGTCCTAACTCAACAAATTTTGAAGCATGTGTGGTCATCTTCTGCTGATCCTTTCACAATTCTCTCCTTTTAGTCTTTTATTGAAAAAATGTAACTTAAGTAAAATCCCATCAAATATTTTTCTAGCTTGGGATTCCTTTAACTCTTTGTAGCTACTTATTATTTCTATGGGATTTTACTCTGTTCTACTCCATCGTTGTTGCCCCATTAGGAGTGGGATTTCTGAATCTGATTGGGCTTTTTTAAGACTCATTTAACTGAAGATAAGTTGCTCCTAGATGCCTCCAAATCATCAACTTGGCAGCAATTATACCCCTTGCATTGGTCTCCCAAATACTGTATGTGCTGTTTCCATTGATAGCAGGTTTTTCCCATTACTTGTGTTCATTGTCTCAAGACTCTTCTGCAATCTACATGGGGTTCGGTATCTCTATCACAGTCAACAGTTCTCTGACTTCCCATCTCTTTAGCCATGTATTCCTTTAGGCTCTAGTATGCTAGATGTATTGGAAATTCTGTTGATTGATTGTTGCTCGCTTCTAGTTTTCTGTGATGACTCCATTTTCTTGGAATATATATTTGAATATGTGTCTGTGTGTCTATATATGTCTGTGTTATATGCATGCACAATATATGTGTATGTTTTTGTGTTTGTATGTATATATAGGGGATGATTATGGTGTACATGGGGTGTAAGGAGAGGATTACACCCATTACCAGATTCAATAATGGATGTTGTGAATGAAATTGTAAATGTTGGATATTTCTACTAGGTCTTAAATGCTTATAAACAAAATCATTTTTGGAGAACTCTTTCTTATGCATTAACTTGTCTCAAATGAATAGTTGTAGAGGCACAGTATAGTTTGTTGATTCTTGGGTGACTTGATGCAAACAAGGGGTCTCCAAAATACTTGATTTGTTGTTTGTCAGAAATTTAGACCTTGTAGATCATGCCTGGTGGTTTATATTTCCATTTTTCAACTCCCATGACTGAATATGTATATATACATATGTTTGTGTTTTTGTGTGCCTATGTGTACACTTGTATGTATATATAACACAATTTATGTACGTATATAACATGATTTTTTAAGTCCCAGTACTAAGCCCCTTATTGGTACCTCATTGATATGGTTTGGTGCGTCCTCTGTACTGACCCATGGTACACTGTTGGAGCAAATAACAAATAGTACCATGTGTTGCTACATGGGGCCTACTGAGGCCCATACCAGTATTAGGACTCTTTCAAGTTGGTATTGTTAGCTCTGAACTTCATGGTATCACACGGTATGAATGTTACATACAGACATATAGAGTGTGTGTGTGTGTGTGAGAGAGAGAGATACATATTCCCATATATGAGGAATGGGACTGGCAAGTCGTATTTGTAGTGCTATTAGAGTTGATGATAACAAATTATAAGTCATTAGGTTGTTGTAGAGAAGAATCGAACAGATCTAACATCCAATTTTGTCATACATGGAAGCTGTCTGTCTTGTTTAACTATGAATCTGCCAGGATTCCCAGCATCAAGATTAACTTCATTTTCTGCAGTTACCAAAATGATGCATATCAGTAGTGCAACTGTAGTTTGGTATCCAACTTCCCTGTCTAACCTAAGGCTGATGCAGTCTGCTGTGATTGCAAGTCTGATGCCATCTATAGTTGGTGATGCCCCTCTGATAGCTTTAACAATTTGTCTTTCAAAGCCTTTAAACTTCAACTAATTTCATGTAATATACTATTATCGTTCCAATCCCTAATAATGTATGCAATACTAGCATAGTAGCATTATGATTTATGAAGATTCATCTATGAAACATAATTTATGAGATCACCGGATGTATCAGTCTTGATGGTTTGCATTCTAATATCAATAGCTTGTGAAATGTGCCTGAGCTTCAGCGCATTTTTATTTTTTTAAGCAGTATATGACTTATGTTCTTGCAAATACTCCACATATAACTATTGTTATGAGTTTTCTAGGCACCAAGGCAGGCTATGCCAATCCGTACCGATTGCCCAACGGTATGGTACAGTACCATGTTGTTCCATCTTGGGCCGTACCGACATAGTTAGAGCTGGCAAGGCAGGGGAGGGAGAAGAAAAGAGAGGAAAAAAGAATAGAGGGAGAGTGAGGGAGAGAGAGGGAGAGGGATGAAGGGAGGGAGAGAGGCCCCTAGACCTAGAGGGAGAGGGGGAGAGAGAGAGAGGGAATCGAAATCCCTCATTTCCTTCGTAGATGGCGGGCCGTAGGGGTCATCCCTATTTCGAAACAAAATAGAGGGCTCTACCCCTAATTTTTTTTTGGATATTTCTTAAGTGAAGTCGGCAAACAACTTTTGTCTTTCCTCGTTGGCCTCTCTCTCTATCCCCCTCCCTCTCCCTCCCTTTCTCTCTCTTTTCTTCTCTCCCCTTCTCCCTTTCCCCCTCTCTTGGCGAATTGCTTGAACCAAGGGGTAGAAACATGCTGGTCTGTCCTTGGTACGGTTCAGTACGCCCCAAACTGGGTGGTTCGGGGTGGTATAGTGTTCCTTGCTAGGCGCTATAATTTTGGTCATAGTCTATTGGAATTTCTAGGCTGAATCATGCTCCAAAGTTTAAGGAAATGTTCATGTTTTGTGATTTTGTATATACTGTGGCAGAATTTTAGGAGCTGTTGTTGTAATAGCAGCAAATGCTGGTGGGGCATGGACACCTATTGGTGATGTCACAACAACGATGTTGTGGATTCATGGTCAGATCTCTACTTTGCCAACAATGAAGGTATGTTTTTTGTGGTATACTTGATATCTTTAGATAGAGTTCGCTTATTCGTATGCATCCTTCTTATGGTGTTCCATAACCAAAATTTATGCTGTAAATTTTTATCTTTTTTTCTGCAAAGTGCACGTCTAAATAAAACAAATGTCTGCATTATATTTATTTGCTGTATGACCCTTTGGGCAGAGTTTGTTACAAAAGCATAGGATACATTTCAACTTACATGAAATAGCATATCCTCACTCTACGTTTCTTTTAAGTGAAGTCTCTTTTTATTGTTGTGTTTTTGACATGCATATTTCTTCCATGACCTTAACTGAAATAAAGTCTACAACAAATAAGAAAATTTTAATCACAATGGCAGAAACAACAAGCCTTATTCCCCAGATCTTAGCCATCATTGTTATGACTATTTTGCTATCATTCTTCTGATCAAGAGGCTTCTTTTATTAAGTTGAGCTTTTTATAATCTTTATCATGTCTATTTTGCTATATCTATTCTTTCTCTTATCTGCTCATTGGAGACAAATCTAAGCCTCTTTAATGAATGGGTTTATCTCTAGCCTTTGCTATTGATGAACATGACATCTGAACAGATTTTGATCATTTTTCTTTCAACTGCTTCAGCTTTGAAGCTTCCTACAAAATATTAACATTCAATATTTCGATGCAAGTGTTACAACTCATCTGTCATAATATTCCCATTGCGGCAATGCTTTTTATAGGAGCAAGCACTTGCTGAATGTGAAAAACTATGATGCATGATTTCACAAACCGCCAAGACAGGACAATACGATTGGTACTGTACCATTCCAGCATGAAACCAGCACCTGTACAGGTGTCGGATGCATAGCAGTATGTATCAACAATACCAGTTTGTAGTGGTACATATCAGCAGTTATATACCAATCATGCTGTTCGGTGCTGATATTTTTTCAAATTTTTGAAAACTGTCAGTTTCAGTATGTACAGTCGGCGCCGGTATCGTACCAATACCACATTGTTCCGATGTGAAAACAGTAGAGGGTTCGGGGCCAATATTCAAAAATCTTGCTACAATGCAAGCCGTGTTTTATTATCTCATAAACTTTTCCTTTCATGTCAGCAATTAATTTCCAAAAAAATAGTTTACGAGGTGCATCTCTACTTCATATACCAAGTTTTGTATTTTCGGAGATGTCTTCAAGGATTACTCCAATCTGCTTTACAAATGATCCAGACTGAGTTTATGACCTCAATTCTATAGCTAAACTATAAGGCCCTTGGTACTAATCTGTACCGGCGAAATTGTGGCCTTCTTATTCCAACTCTTTTCCTTATCCTGGCAATATGGGATTGGCTTTGATTATAAGGCTATCATCAAGATATGAGAGCATTTAAAGACTAATGTGTTCTTGTGATCAAGATTTCATATAGGCATGATATTTCAAGCCAAGGTAAGATGGGATCTAATGAGGAAAATATGACACCAGTTGGCTGTTGGAAAGCACTTGGCCCTTCTCCCCGATTATGCTGGGTCAACTCAAACAGCTAACCCCTGAAAATTCCACTAGACTTGGAAAGAGTCTGGTGAAAGAGGAACTAAAGCTAGGTTTGATGCAGGAAGCTGCATTTATTTCTCGGGGACATTGTACTAGATGGAGCCATGTTGGAAGACAATTCCCAGATTCAGCAAAGTTCGAGAAGAGTAGAAATTTGATAACAGGAGTATGATGAATTATATGAGAAATATGTGAACAAAAGAGAAATATCCCTAATGTGGAATCTTCAAGATGATATGTATGAACTCTGTTTTTGACAATCATTCATTTTTTTTTTTTGAATCTTTTAAGTCATATAATACTATAGTATAAATCGTTTTCCCACTTCAGACATGAAATTCACCCAGGGAGGGCTAGATATTTGTCAAAATGTGGTCATGACTTGATAGTAGGGACTAAAAGGAGGTGGAGACGGGTGTAATTTTGGGTTGTAGAAAACTAGAAATTGCAGAAATAATTCAAAGAGGCTTACAGATAATATTACTATGCAAGAATAACTTGTTAAAGTAATTCTTTCTTTTTTTGTCTATGTGTTGTACAAACAGGCATCCTACCCTGGAAGAAGGGGGCAGGCATCCAGGGAACAGCAGGGTATAGATAATAAAGAAAAGAGATACTAAATAGGAAGGGGAAGGCTGATGCATAACAAAGATATTTCCTCCGAACTGAACTCATTGATTATTTCTCCTTTGCTTTTGTTTTATGCATGGAGACTCAAGCTGAGGCGAAGAACCACATGATCCACAACTCCACATCCTTATATTAGTTTTCCCTACGTCAAGCAAGATGCTTTAACATAAAGCTGCTACCACCAAGTCCCGAACCAGTTGTTTCACTTTCTGACATGGTATTAGCAACTTTATGGTAGTTCTTCATTTACAAAGAAGAGCACCATTCATAAATCCAATTTGGATAGATGGATTAAGGATGATTGATTATGCTATGTTCATGTTATAGTTCTTAAAAGGCAACAAAAGTGCTGGATTTATATCTAAATTAGTTTTTTGGAAAACAACTTGAGCTCCAAGAGATATGGCTTTTACTACCAACAGAGAAGCTTGATCACTGAAATATTGACAAAAATTTGTCATGTAGCAGTCAACTTTTTGCAGAAAAGGCCTTAAACTTTTCTTCCAGACC
Organism: Phoenix dactylifera; assembly: GCF_009389715.1. Lineage (NCBI taxonomy): Eukaryota > Viridiplantae > Streptophyta > Magnoliopsida > Arecales > Arecaceae > Phoenix > Phoenix dactylifera. The sequence goes on along the minus strand of NC_052392.1, from coordinate 22,465,394 downwards.
AGATAGCAAGCTTTTTACCATTGCAGGCAGCTGCTAGTTACATGGCATTATGCTAAAGCAGGAAGCGGTAGCTTCTGGGGTTATACTTAGCTTTCAGCAATGAGAGAAAGCTGAAGCATCTTAACTAGTGCAACTAGATTGCCTGTCAAAATGTGGGGTCAACTTTTATAGTTTGTTCTGACAACTCGTCAAATATTAAGTTCCAACTAAGCAAATTGTATCTTGTAGGAAAGTTCGGAATTCACATTGACATTACCAACTTGGACTAAAAGCTAGCCTGCAATATTGAAACTTTGCTTCCTGTAATCTTAGAGTACTGCTTTGTTGATGTTATCTGTAGAATATTTATATCTTACAGTGGTGGCACATGACATAAAACTGTTCACCTCCTTTTAATGGGCTATAATTATTTAGTCAAGCCTCTGCAAAGTTACTTGGTCTTGTCCTTGGCAGTCTAATTATGCTGGTGAACGTCACTGGATCAAATCAAAATGATTGTTTTTTTAAGGAATATTAGAAGGCACTGTTCATCCTACTTTTGTTGACTTGCTAAAAATGTTGTGCAGTTTTTTGAAAAAAAAAATCTTTTTTTTAAATTTTCACATATATATTGCAAAAATAAAATGCATAGTTTGGTTATGGTTCCAAACAATTTCTGGCCAGAATGAAGTCTTTCTACGTTGCTTGCACAATGCGTCATATGAGTAGCCTACGGTTGTTAGCAATAGCTTAAGCAGAATCACGAAACAAGAAATTTTCACATTGTTATTTTCAGCATTAAAATTTGGTAATTGTTTAACATTATGTTCTAATGCGTCTGAAAAAAAAATCAAACAAATTAAAGATTATTAGATAGACATTAGTGATAAATTGACAGGGAACTTTCTTTTTTAAGAAACACCTGTAATGCTGTAACCAAGGTCCGCTGTACCGATACCGCTCGGCATACCGGACCGGTCCGTACCGGTTCTGTATCGATTTTGTACCGGTACGACAGTTGTACCGGCTGGTTTTTCAATGAAAAGCTCCCGGTACCGGATCCCATGCTGATCCGGTACCGGTCCCAGCCCGGACTGGTACGGCATATCCTGGCGGTAACTGTTGCTCAACTCACCTAAGCCTTCATCCCAAACTAGTTAGGGTTGGCTACATGAATTCTTATCCTTTGCCGCTTTGTTGAGGGCGATACTTTCTGAAAAATGTTGTCAATGCTGTAACTGTTGCCTTGATGAATCATTGCAGTTTCCTTTTCTATTCTCAACATTATCTGTTCTATGAAAGCGGGATTCTTCTTTGACTTCTGACATCATATGCAATGCTTACTATGATCCTCACACAATTATATGTGGAACGGGCCCATGGGGGTGTTACTACCCCTTTTATGCACGTGCATGCCAGAGCGCACACACTGCATCAGCACCTGTATGGGCCCCTGATGATGCAGCAACCATGCCCATGGAATAGGGTTGGTAGCATCCCTGTGAGCACAGAGGATCCAGACTCTATATGCAGGCATGAATATATCTATAAGGATTGTAGATGCAGCTATAGTTAGGTTGGCTTGTCGTTGATTCTGGAGCATAATTGATTGACTTTGTCACTAATTACAGGGTTTGTTTATCCCCTCAGCTCTTTCTCTGGCCGTACCACTCGCTCTCATGTCCCTCACCAGGTACAAATATATAACCAGTATTTTTAAAAAGCAACATAATTCAGTTAATGTTGCAACTAAAATAACTAGTCTTTTGATCTTCACATGATTCAGTGAAGTTAATGGAAAAGCTCAGAAAGCATCCAATGTTTTGGCATCAGAACAGATTGCTCCTCGAGGACAACTTGTTTTTGCTGTAGGCATAGGGGCTCTAGTGTTTGTTCCTGTGTTTAAAGCTGTAACCGGCCTGCCACCTTACATGGGCATGCTGCTTGGGCTTGGTGTTCTTTGGGTTTTAACTGATGCAATTCATTATGGAGATTCCAGAAGGCAAAAGTTGAAAGTACCACAAGCTTTGTCACGGATTGATACGCAAGGAGTTCTGTTCTTCCTAGGAATTCTTTTATCAGTGAGCAGGTATCCATGGACCTCTTCCTTATCCATGAATAGCAAAATTCATTGCACAACCAGCATATACTTTCTGATATAAGTTTTGTTAAATATATAAATATTAGTACTTCTCAAAGCATATGCTTCTCCTAAAAAATGGGCATAGTTTTTTTTTTTATTGAGAGATTTCTTGATTTTACTGGGATAGTCAATGAAGAATTTTCATGCATGAACACTGCCTGTGCATGTTTGTTAATTCCAGACTGACCTAATTGAGGCATTAGTTCATAACTGAATCATATGTGATGATTAATGACAGATCTGCTTTAATCGGTTCTGGTTTTATGAGTTTTCTATTCTAAGATATTTTCCAACATAAAATGTAGGTGTTCATTCCCACATTATATTCATTTATCTAATGCATGCTGTACTTGTTTATTACCTGCACTAAGTAATTTTCTGTGAAAAGATGAACCTTCTTTGTCATGTTAAAATTCTGTCTGATGGCAGATACCTAGATGAATTAAGGCTTTTTTATCAAGTTTTGTGCATACCAGTGACGCCCTTGCAGCATTGATTTGAATTTTATAGGAAGTCTTTTTGCAGACTCTTCCTAATATGTGATCAATCAAGTGTGTGAATGTATATGGATTGTGTGCATATGTGTATGCTAATCTGCCTATCAGTCAACCTATGTATCTATCAATTGATCTATTGACCAATTATGTTGTTGTAGGCCTATGCATATTGGAAACAATAATCACACAATTTTAAATGTTCAGCTGAGGAACAATTGTCTTTCTGACAACTTATGCTGAATGGTCTGGGTTTTGTGCATTGTAGCTTGGAGGCTGCTGGGATTCTGAGGGAATTGGCAAACTACCTTGATGCCCATATACCAAATGCTGAACTGATTGCAAGTGCAGTTGGTGTAGTGTCAGCTATTATAGACAATGTTCCCCTTGTTGCAGCAACAATGGGAATGTATGACCTGACTTCTTTTCCTCAAGATTCTGAGTTTTGGCAGCTTATTGCGTTTTGTGCTGGTACTGGAGGTTCTATGCTCATTATCGGCTCTGCAGCTGGAGTTGCATTTATGGGAATGGAGAAGGTGGATTTCTTTTGGTATCTTCGAAAGGTAAAATTCCATTTCAGTCGTACTGCATATGCATCATCACAAATATATCGGACATTTATGAGCAGACATCACATGTTGCACCCTCCTGATAATGTGAGTTGAAGATTGCAGAACTGTCTCCAATTGTAGGGCATTGTGTCCTTGTATTGTCTGTAATTTATTAATCGAAGGTCCTTTTCTTTTTCTCTTTGAAAGATTAAATTGACAAGTCATTGTTGTAGCTCGAGAGAAGTTCTCCATAAGTAAAAAAAGTAATAATTTAAATTGTTTATTTCTCATATTGTAGCCTAGGTTCAAAAAATCGAAAAATCAAAGAGAGAAAAAAAGTCAATCATGTATTAGACCCATGGGCCAGTTTTTTCCATATATTTTTCTGTTAATAAAGCAACAAACTGAAAGCAAATGAGCACAGAAATAAGATGTGCCCTGGCATCAATGAATCAAACTTTCCGTGAATATATTTGGAAGTTAGGGATTAGTGGAAAGAATCAGTTTATAGTTTACATTTTTAAAGTTGCTTAGCCAGAATTTGCTTTACAGTATAAGAAGCTCAATTTTAAGAACTAATTACAAGGACAAAAAATCCGAAACCTCTTCTTGTTAATTGTTTAATTTATTTTCCCAAATTTTCTAGGAGTCACGACCTGGCTGCTCATGATTACAATTTCTTTTTGCAGGTAAGCGGTTTCGCATTTGCTGGTTATACTGCTGGAATTATTGCATACTTGGCAGCTCAAAATTTCCACATCACACTTCCCACTTCTTTAGCTGAGCTCCCATTTCTTCCGGGCTCATAGATATTGGCATTCTGCTTTGGTCAGTATGCATAGTGATTTTTTGCCGTGCAGTGGTAGGAGTTCCACATTTAGTCCCAATACACCTGCCAAAAACCTGTCTGGACAGTATTATAATCCTTATGATGATTAAAAATTAAATACATAAAAGCTATCAGATGATTATGTGAGGATACCAGGTCATTCAGGTCTGCATCTACCACACATCAATTTTGGTCCAAAGCACAGTTAATGCTGCATCCAAGCAAAGGTGTGATCAAGACATAAAATAAGATAATGGTCAAGAATTCCTACTTGGATTTTATCCCTTATTGTGATTGAGGTTTTTAATGTTTGTAACTTATGGAGAAATCATCCATTTAATCTGTTCTTGGATCAAGCTAGCATGTAATAAGCACAAGATAAACAATTGATGCAACTTTGTGCTGAGTTCACTTTTGAACTTGATTTTTGTCATGACCCCACCTGCGTAGGGCACGTGAGACATCCAGTGTCCACATGGGGGTCACATGAAGGAGGAACATGAGGTTTTCTTGCCAGATATTGTTCAGTTTCGAGGCCCGCATGCGTGCCGCACGCACCGTTTAGATCCCTCTCCGGTTTTGTTTTCCACCCAAAACGTGTTTGTAAGATTTGGAGACATCCGTCTCATATGTTCAAGCTTCGAAACGAATCTTTCCGATATGGGACTATTGGGCTTCATACCTTTCCCACCATCGAATAAGAGCCCTTCTCAGCTCTGATACCAAATGTCACACCGCTGCCTACGCAGGGCACGTAAGGCACCCAGTGCCCACATGGGGGCCATATGAGGGAGGAACACGGGGCTTCCTTGCCCGATATTGTCCGATTTCGGGATTCGCACGCGCGCCGCACGCACCGCTCAGACCCTTCTCCGGTTTTGTTTTCTATCCAAAACGTGTTTGCAGGATTTGAAGACACCCGCCTCATATGCTTAGGCTCTGGAATGAATCTTTTCGGTGTGAGGCCTAATAGTCCCATATCGGAAAGATTCATTCCAGAACTTGGGCATATGAGGCGGGTGTCTCCAAATTCTGCAGACGCATTTAAGGTGGACAACAAAATCGGAGAGGGGTCTGAGCGGTGCGTGTGGCACGCGTGCGGGCTCCGGAACTGGACAATATCTGGCAGGGGAGCTTCGTGTTTCCCCCTCATGTGGCCCCCACGTGGGCACTAGGTGCCTCACATGCCCCGCACAGGCGAGGGCGTGACATTTGGTATTAGAGACGAGGACGGCTTTTGTCCGATGGTGGGAAGGGTGTGAGGCCCAATTGTCCTACATCGGAAAGATTAGTTCCAGAGCCTAGGCATATGAGGTGGGTGTTTCCAAATCTTGCAGATGCATTTTGGGTGGAAAACAAAATCGGAGAGGGGTCTGAGCGGTGCGGCGCGCGTGCGGGCCCTGGAATCGAACAATATCCGACAAGGGTGCCCCGTGTTCTCCCCTTATGTAGCCCCCATGTGGGCATTGGGTGCCTCACGTGCCCCACATAGGCGAAGGCGTGAGAATTTTTAGAGATCCTATTTTTAACTTAATTATGTTCAGCTTAACATGCATAAAAGCTAATATGATGTAATACCATGATGCAGAATATTCCGGCTAGGTGATCATCATTAGACTTCCTTATTCATCGTCATGGTTGATGTTTAGCTCGTGGTGACTATTCTGTATCACTTGTTCACGAACTGAGTTCTCGATTATGCTGGATATCATTCCTTATGATCTTTTCTTTTGTTTTATTGATTTGCTCATGAAATAAGACATCGTATGAAAATCCTAGTCCATATAGGCTCCGTTTGGAAGAGCTTTTGGAGGGCCAAAAAGTACTTTCTACCCCTCCAAAAATATTTTTGGATGAAAAAGAATATTTCGTAAAAATTTTGGAAAACTGTTTTAGCTTTTTCAGAAAGCTAAAAACAGCTTTTTGGAGAAGCTCCATTTTGGAGCTCCGAAAAAACTGTTTTGAGCTTTGTCGGAAAGTTATTTTTTTTGACCAAAATATCTATAATAAAATATAATAATTACATACTTTGCCCCTTTATAAACTTAAAAATCTGTTGGAGCCCTAACAAAGAACTCTAGCCGTGGATCAAACTTTTTTTTCATGTAATAAAAAATATTCATATTTTTTATATTATTTTATACCATTATTATTGTATTATACTATAAATATAATATTATATTACATTATATCATAATACATTAATATGTTATATTAAATAATTTAATATTATGTTATATTATGAAAAATTAAGTTATGCTAATAATTATAATATTTTATACCTTTATTATTGTATTATACTATAAATATAATATAATATAATATAATATCATAATACATTAGTATGTTATGTTAAATAATTTAATTCTATGTTATATTATGAAAAATTAATGTACGCTAGTAATTATAATATTTTATACTTTTATTATTGTATTATACTATAAATATAATATTATATTGCATTGTATCATAATACATTCATATATTATATTAAATAATTTAATATTATATTAAATTATGATGCTATAATATACAATGTTATATTCCTATATTATAATAATATTATATTACATTACAGTAATATTATACTATATCATATATTTATATATTAATATATGTTATATTTTATTAAGCTCTATTGTATAATACTATGCAATGTTCTTTATGGAAATTTTGTTATACAAAAGTACTTTCTCAGTTTTTTTATCAAACACATGTTAAGGTACCATAGCACTTTAGAAATGTAATTACCAAACATCTTTTTATAAAAGCTTTACTTTCAAAAGCTCTACTGTCAACAACTACCCCAAATGGGGCTATAGTGTATTTAAAAATTTCTCGCTTAAAGTATTACTTTGTTGGAGTATCAAGTCATGAATCGCTAATCCAAATTCTATTACAATTTTAAAAAGCAAATTAGAAAAGCAAAAAATAAACTATTGATGTTTGAAGATGGCCCCTATTTACTGTGTCAATGCTAAAGAAACTGCCTTTTTTTATGACGAAGTAGGTGTTGCCGAACTCAGTAGAAGCAAATCCATTTTTAGAGTTGGATTACAAAATAGAACATTATGTAATCACTGGTAGATGAATTATAGGATTCTAAAGAATGGTATCATGATTCTGACCTTAATCTGAGCTCTTCTGAAATTCAGCCTACCGATTATCCTAAAAAGGTAGTTGAGGGTGAAAAGAGATGACTCTTTGAACAGACACAAATTATGGCCGTCTGAAAAGTGGTGACTATTTAAATAAGTATTGTGACTGTTTAAAAAGATACCAAGAACACTATAAAAAGGGCCTCTCTACTGCAGAAAACTTACAACAACATATTCATTCTTTCCTTCTGTAATTTTCTCTCTTTTTAGTCTTGCTATTATAGCCAAACTCTTAGAGTTTTCGGGTTTGATATCGGTAGTGCAAAACACTATCAAATAAACAGATTTTTTTGAGCTCCATTGCATCCTAGAGACAGATTTGCTGATTTCTTTTGCATGCAAATGGTGAGGGCAAATATTGTCTTAAGGAAAATGACGTTGTAACATGCCTTAGAGCATTTTCCTTACTTTTTCATTCTCAAGATCCTCCACACTCTGAAATTCAGCCAGCCAATTATCTTGATCACTTTCACATGCAGAGAACAAGTTATTTATTTACTTTTAACAAAAAGAGAGTATGGACTCGTTTCAGGGGATTGCCAGCAAAGCGCATGACTCTTATCCCTTTTGCCAATAGAGTTGCTATGTACTAACACATCAGTAAACAATCCTTATAACCTATAAGCTGCATCTGAATTTTGAATTCATCTGGCAAAATGATGTCAACAAGAAGATAATTCTAGCAATGCCAGAGGAGTAAAAGTTTTATTCTTGGTAGTAGGCTCGTTGAAGGGGAGGGATTTGTTTGCGGATGCACGACTAAACTTGCTTCCTCTGATACTGTAGTTTCTATAAATCTAAGTGCCTTCTTTGGATGCAACTTTGATGATGATTCCTAAAGCTTGACAAAAGCAAACTCTTCAATGGCTGGTACACCTCCAATATTCTTCAGAGCCTCTTTGCATGGTTCCTCATCGATGCCAATTGCCATGACTGCGTGCTTCCGTGGGGCAATTCTCCCAACGCTCATAAAGTTCACGTTCACGTTCTGCTCACCTAAGACGCTCCCAACCGTCCCGATTATTCCTGGCTGATCAACCTGCCTGCAGAGGATCAGGTTTCCTTCCAAGCTGGCATCCACTTGAAATGATCCGACCTTGGTCAGATGGGGTACTCCATCCTTCACTCTTCCTTCAACACTGATCTCGCCAGTGCCTGAGACTGCACTCGGAAATGTAGACCCCACATTGGAGATGTGTACCTGTATGGACTCTAGCGGGTGTTCGGCTGAACCATCCAATAAAATTCTCTCCTCGGTGATACGAATGCCTCTCTTTTTTGCTGCGAGATCAGCATTCACGAGATTCACGAACTCACTAGATACGGGCTCAATCAGACCTTTGGTGATCATGGCACGAAGCAGCCTCGTGTCTAGATCATCGGGAGTCCTTGCAGAAGCATAAGTTATCTTCACCAACTTCACACCACTGCCACCAGCCACAAGCTGTACAGCTAACCTGCCGAGCTTTTCTGCCAGAACAACAAAGGGTGCAAGCTCTGACAGGACCTAACAAAAGATAAGAAAGAGCACTTCCATCAGCTTTGTTACCAGAGGTGCCTATGCCAAGAGAACTAGATCAAGTTACAGAGTAAGCTTATAAAACCTTCTCACTTTGCAATACTCATAAAAGTTCGTTACCAAAGGTGACTTGTCTTTTGTGCAAGAAACCAGATTAAAGTGAATGTTGGCTTGGCGGATAATGCAGAAAATAAGAACATGACCGACAAGCCTAACATCCCACCTATATATGGATGAGCAATGCTATTTTACATGGTCAGAAAGGCAACACTGAAAAATCGGGCTAGCAGCGCAAAACTTTTTCTCATAGCAGATATTTGCCACCCGGACACCACCCTAAACAGGCAGCAGACATGATTTTTCAGGGCCGATTGTCTATTTTCATGTTAGTATAGTGTTTTCCTGTATGGATCATGCTTCAGCATTAGAAATATATATCATCCTTTTGTCATAGTCTACTATTCTCTTATCAATAACTTCAAAACCAACGCAGCATCCCTTGAAATGAAAGCTGAAAGAGTACTAGTGTTAAGCGTCTCCCTTATAGCATGATCTTTAGTTACGCAATAGATTTTCTTTTATTTCCTCAGAAGCTGCATTTTAAGAGGCATGAGAGGCTGCCATACCTCAGGAGGAACCATTGGTGCATTTACTGCAGTAGCAGCAAGCTCCCCTTTCAACGCCCCAACAACGGCTTCAGCTATTTCAATGGCCACTCCTTCCTGAGTATTACATCCAATAGGAAGGAAAGTCCATAGACATGCTTCAATTAAAAATGAATCAATGATTTCATCAGAACTGTGTTTGTCATTCTCCTTACCTGAGCTTCAATGGTGCTAGCACCAAGATGTGGTGTTGCTGTTACCTTCTCATGGAGCACCAACTTGTTGTCTGCAGAGGGAGGTTCTTCTGTGAAGACATCAAGGGCAGCCTGGTCGATACAGAACACATTAGATTTCTAACGAATTTTCTACTTTATCAAACATATCACAGAATCCTACATGTCGAAGCGAGAAGCAACAAGAAGGCAACCTGTGCAACAATTCCAGAATCCAGTGCCCTTACTAGAGCTTCCTCATCGATCACACCACCACGGGCAACATTTACAATCCGCACTCCTTTCTTCATCTTGGAGAAAGCTTCATCGTTGAGAATCTTAGATGTGGAAGGAGTAAGAGGCATGTGCAATGAGATGAAATCTGCCCTTGTTATAGCTTCATCAAAGGTTACCAACTCCACTCCTACTACACGAGCACGATCTGCAGCAGCATATGGGTCATGTGCAATGACATGCATTCCCAGCCCTTTGGCACGCCGCGCAACTTCTGATCCAACTTTTCCAAATCCCATCACAGCAAGTGTTTTACCAACAAGTGATACACCAACATACATGTTGCGCCCCCATTTACCTGGATTTAAGTGAACAGTAAATTATGTGATAAGAGAAGCTTGTACAACAGCTAGAAATATAGATTCTTTCCTGAAAAATATATCAAGCTGCTGCTGAAAGAAGCTTATGTGATAAAAAAAAAATGCATTTCTTTGTACTTTCAGCTATATATCACAAACAACTCATGTTATTCTGTAGAAGTAAAGAAGGTAAAGTTTACATATAGCGATATGCTAACAGATTATTTGCTATGCTTCCTCCTGTCCTGGTTCTCAAGCATACAAATGCATGTGTTCGCGTGCGCGCACACATAGAGGGAGAGAAGGACAAAAAATACTGACATATTATACTGCACATATGACAATATGTAGAACTGTGATGAACTTGTAACATAACAGATTTGCAAATCAAAGGCCAAAAAATTATCCATAAAATCAAAAACCTGTTTACAATATAACTGTCTCATTCATAAATTGTGGTAACTCCATGTTGGAAAAGTAAAACAAACTGTCTAAATGATCATACTTGCTAATGCTGACAAGGACAGTAGTTTGGTATTGACTTGACCAGCAAATGGCACAACTTCGGCAAGCCACGAAGTCAAGGACCTAAAATAATGGCCACAATGGGCCAGTTAAGAAGACCTAGTTGGCTTAATTATCCAGGTATGAATGTACCAATTTATGGGATTGCCAATGGTGTGTTGGATAGCTGCGGCAGTCTGGGTGCACATTCTTTATAACCACCATCTTTATACCCAGCTTAATAAAGCTTATGAAGAAATCCTAAAGTCCCTTCTTGATTCCTTGAGATCAGAAGGGCAGTAAATTTCAGCAGATAAAGCAAAAATTCCAACAATGAAGATAAGAACTGAACTTCCACTACATCGTGGAGAAATATATGGAAATTGCTTCTTCAATTCCAGCTTTCACCAAGCTAGATATCAAGAAAATATCTGACTATGATCTGGGCTGATGACCTAACATGACCAACAGAAACATTGCAAACACATGACACGTTTTCATCTGTCTAAAAAGAACACCAAGATGAATTTTCTCGTAAAGAATTTAAAACCTTTCATCAGAGGAAACCCATTGCTTCCTTGTTTGAAGCTACAACATCCGCACTTCCCTTCAAGGTCTCAACCTTCACCTCAGAAACCATTTGTTTGTTAAAACTGAATCATCATTAGGTTTCTACAAGCATTCATCAAGAACAATACCGATGGCTACAAAAGATAAGATAAACAAGAATGGAATATTTGTAGTAAAATCCCTCCTTAAAGCTTAGACCAATTTTATCAATCAAGAATCCATTAAAGAATTAGAGATTCGAGCCTTTCAAAAACCATATCAAGAGTATTATAAGAGAGATGAGTAATTTGCATTGGGAGAGAGAACGCTACCTGCTTTGAGGGAGGCATCAGCCTGGGCAACGTTGCGAGCCATGGCCGCGAGCAGCGCGATCGAATGCTCGGCAGCCGCGACGGTGTTGGCGGTGGGGGCATTGACCACAAGACACCCGTTCTCGGTGGCGGCGCCAAGATCGACGTTGTCGATGCCGACTCCGGCGCGGCCAACCACCTTGAGCCGACCGCCGGCGGACTCGAAGACGTCGCGGCCGACCTTGGTGCCGCTGCGCACGATGAGGGCATCGCAGCGGGCGACCTTGGCGCGGAGCTCCTCCGGGGAGAGGTTATACGAGCAGTCGACGTCTGCGAAGTCCTTGAGGAGCTCCAGCCCCGCCTTGCCGAGCTTCTCCGCTACCAGCACCGTGGGCTTCGCCTCCGCCGCCACCACCAGCCGCCCGTGGCGGTGGCGGTGGCGGAGGGCGGCAGGGGGGCGGGTAGGGGCAAGGAGGCGGCGGGAGAGGGTGGGAGGGCGGAGGAGTTGAGGGGAAGGGGTGGAGGAGAGGCGGCTGGAAGGAGAAAAGCTGGTCGCCATCTTGGTTCTTGCTCTCCTTGTTTCTTGCGCTCGGCCTTCATATAGTGCCAGTATGAGTACCGGATGAGGACGAGTGACAGATTTGGTAAGGGGCCAGGTACAGGTCCTATTAGATGGACCCGGTATGCGGCGTCCGGGCGAGATGAACCGGATTCTCGGGGATCGGGGTTATCCATAATCCATTAATTTCTGCCGCTTATTGCTGTGCTCTCTAAGAAATAAATGAACACTCCCAACTCCGAACCCGCACCTGATGGCATGGATTGATGCGTCGGATGAAGACCGATGAAATAATCTTATTTGGTTGCACAACCAAATTTTATACTTTACATGGCAGTGACTCCAAATCATTAATAATAAAATTATTGTCCAACTCAGCAATAGAAATAATGGCCTTAGGCTACAAATTTTAGCCTAAGATCTAAAAATATACTATTAATATATTATTAATATTATATATTATAATATAATATTACTTATGTTATTATCATATTATTATTCAGTGATAATTTTAAATTATAGTAAAAATATATTATTTAATATATTATTTATATTTATCTTATCTTTTAATCAAAATAAATATTAGTATTATTACTAATATATTATAAGTATAAACAAAAATATTAATTGTATAATAATATTAACATATCTTTATAAGCTTAATAATTTATATAACTAATAAATATATTTTATAAAATATATTATAGATATACTAATATTTTATATGATTAATAGATATATTTTTATTGAATATATTAGGGATAGTTTTGGTATTATAAGCCAATGATCTTGAATTTCTATAGAATACCAAATAGGTAATTTATGGATATTTAGAAATTTTTAATCACATGAAAATAGCATATATAACACGGTGAACTTAGATCATTGATGTTCGAGTTCACTTGATTTATATTCTATGGAAGATATGGAAAGGGAGAAATCTTGAAGTACTCCAACATGACAATGTGGTTCTGCAACAACTTACGTTCGTGCAATTACTATTGCAATTGAGTATTTGGAGACTCCGAGCAAAGGAGTTAAAGTTTTGAACTTGGCCGCTGGAAATTTTAGACCCATGCCTCTATGGGTCCTTCAACACCTGTCGTTTCTTGGCAATCCCCTTGGTAGGATTAAAGTCAAATTCGAAGGCTCTGCTCAACAATCAGCAGCAAGGGCGGGCTCCGTTATTCGAGACCCCACAGGGCGACCATTAATGGCAGGAGCGGTGCCCCTAAATACCTCGTCCGTCCCAATTGCGAAGTTTTATGCAGCATGGATGGGATTTAAGGCTGCACTAATGGATTTGCATTCAAACAGGATGGCCTTGGAAAGGGGCCCTCGAACAGTAGTGGCATCAGTCAATGGGGAGAGAGTACTCGGCATCCTCTTCTAAACAAATATCAAGTTTATAGTTGCTTCCCTTGCTCTACTTGATTTATCCAGTAACTATTGTTACCATGAAGCAAATCAAGTAGCTGATGATCTATCCAATATGGTAGCCAATATAAGAACCTCTGCAAGCTGGAATTCTGGTTTCCCACCTATGTAACTATGTTTTCCAATTTCATCCAAACCGATTCTCTAGACATCTAGATTTTGAGATTTTAATTTTTTTTGTCCCCTATCCAGCTTTCAAAGTTGTAAAGTTCTGATTCCTTCCATTTTGTTTCTAGAGTCCTTCCTGCTGTAATCAAAAGAAAAAAGAAAAAAACTTTCAAGTCAATCACCATCAACTTGCACAGCTAGAAGATAACCCGTGCTACAAGGTAGGATCATGGTGAATAATAAGAAAAAAAAAGAAGTAGGGATATAACAAATCTTTTGTGGAGAACCTCTCATAGGCCTCAATGTATCCAATCTCGATGGTGCAGGGGAAGCTGAGGGCAAAGCTGTGAAAATTGGGCCTGAGCCGCTAGATGGGCCTTCCCACCCATGTCGGCAGCCCATCTGAATGTCCCCACATCCTACTTTGGAAAGAGGGTGGGCGGTCCAGCTGCCAGGCAGACGGGTGACGGGTTCCCGACCGCAGAAGCGGTGCCCCCACCTTCTGCTTCGGAGAGGAGGGTCGGCGGTCCAGCTGCTGGGCGGAGGGGAGGACAGATGCCCGGCCGCCGAAGCAGTTACCACCGCTTACCGCTTAGGAGCCCTATTTATAAGACCTCACCATGATCTTCCTTATTCCTCAGTGGGTGATTCCTTGAACCAGCAACAGAGGCTCGGAGCAGAGGCATCGGAGCAAGGCCGTTGCAGTGCATCTCCAAAAGAGGTAAGCCTCTCGACCACCTTGTTTCCATTTTCCCTTCCCTTCCTCCTTCCGATCCACTCGAGAGGATAGGTAAATTAATAGAAAGAAAGGAAGGAAGGAAGAAGAAGAGGAGAGGAAGGGAGAAGAGCCTACCTAGTGTTCTCTACCGCAAATCCGGCGCGGTGAGCTTGGCCGCAGTCGTGGTCGCAGTCGTCGATGGCCGGAGGCCCTTCCTCCCCTCCCTCGGGTGCGATGAGCTTGGCCGCCACCTTTCTTGGTCGCGGCAAATTCGGCCATAGCCATGGCCGCGGTGGTGGGTTCTTCCCCCACCGCAGTAGGGAATGAAGGAGCCGCCGGCTCTGACCGCGGGCTCGGCTGTGGGTGTCAGTCGCAGGTGCCGCCAGCCGTGGTTCGGCCCCTCCCGAGTTTGCCTTCCTTCCTATAAAGGAGAAAGCTTAGTTGAAAAGGAGAAAGCTTTAAGCCAATTGAAAAAGGTAAGTAACATGCCTTAATTTTATTATTTTATGAATCATATATACGCTTGCTTACATAATTTACATAATTTATAAAGTATTATTTATGCATTTGAATTATGCATAAGATTAGTTATTTGAGATACTGTTAATAAGTTTTCACTCTACCTATGAGTACTATTTGTGAAAAGTATTATATACGGGCTCTTAGATGCTATGAATGCCCCCCCCCCCTACCTTCAAATAAGGATCAAGCATATGCTAGTAAATGTGCATGATTTACTAAAGATAGCAAGGTTCATGAGATATGGTAATACAAATGCATTAAAATGATATTTATAGCATGATTATGAAATTAATGATTTGAGGTGCCATTAATCAGTTTTCAGTCTACTTAGAAAGTATGATTTATGAAAGTTATAATTTATGAACTCTCGGATGCTATGCATAGGCCCCCGCCAGTGGGTATAATAACTTGGCATGTGCATAGGGCCCCCGCCAGTGGGTAAAAAATTGAACATATGGGCCTTCGCCAGTGGGTATAAAACTAGGCATACTGATCCTTGCCATGGGAGTTAAGAGTGGCCGTAGCTACACTACTATGTAAGAGTATGGATTTTAAATCATGGAATAATGGCACAGTTTTATGTTGCATTTTCATATTTATGAAAGGTCATGATTGTACATACATTGACTTACAGCTTGATTTGAGTATATATTGTATATGAAAAATAGTTATTTGATGTACATGTTAGCTTTTCAAACTCTGTATAAACATGTTTAGCATTATATTTGATTCAGTAAGATTATGTATGATTACTTACTGTACGCAATGGAGCGCAAATAGGCATGACAGAAGAACCTAGCAAGTTCGGCTTGCTCAACAGATCCAGTTCTCAGATGGAGATGCGGCATGCACTAGGAGAGTCATGTAGCATGCACAGGTTTAGATGGAAAATGGATTTAGCTAGCTTAATGGATCCAAGTCCAAGTCTGATTCTCGGATGATATATAGCAAGTGTCGAAGTGTCTTGAACTCTCCTTTAATGTAGTTGTATAGATGGTCAACAGGTCAAAGAATTTAGTTATCATATAAAAGAATTTAGAATTTTTTTTGCATGAATACCCTCCTAAATATCGAATTTTGTATGAATACCCTTCCAAAATTGATATTTGCACGTATACCCTGATAAAACACTTGTTTTGCTATTCTACCTCTTTTTTAATTCTCGTTTTTGCATGTGTATCCGCATCATCTAACGCCGTTAAAAAATTAATGATTTCAAATTAAAATGATTAAAATACTCTTAATGGGTAGATATGTAAAAAGAAATATTTATAAGCCGATTGCAATGGAGGACAAAAAAGTAATTTCAAAATTTTATTTTATTTTTAATTAAAATAAATATGGTTTTTATTAACGGTGTTAGAAAAACTATTATATTAGAGGTATTAGTGCAAAAACAGTGTTTTATGAGGGTACATAAATAAATATAAATTTAAAAGAGTATTCATGCAAATTTGAATTTTTAGAAAAGTATTCATGCAAAAAAAACTTAAAAATTTATGCATTAAAAAAATATTTTATATATATATATATATATATATATATATATATATATATATATATATATATATTATAGGGCTAGATGGCTTTAGCAAACAATATCATAACTCTATTATGAATGCACTCACCTCCCAATCTCTTTTAACAGAAGGTAAACATTGTACTAAAATAAAATAAATATAATAAACAATAGAAAAAAATCCAATGGTAAGTTTTCTCTTATTCGTATGGCAGACAAAATATAAGTTTTCTCTGCTCCAAAGTTAATCTTAATATGGAGACAAAATATACATTCTAACCCTATACATTTAAAGACCACAGACAACACTCTTAGTCCCTTTTTATTATAAAAATATAATAGGAGGCGGTTCTAGTCCTATCCAATTTATGAAGATAATAAAATATAAAGGGTGTAAAGGGGCTTTGAACCTAGATCCTTGGTAACTGTAACAACCCAGAACCTTACCCAAATGGTTAGCCAGAAGTTATTATTTGAGTTCCTTGATCATGTATATGTACCAAAGATCTACCCAGCGAATAACCGATGTGGGACTAAACACACGCCGGCACGGGTTCTCGCATACTTCCTCTGTTCAAGCCCTGACGTCCTCGTCAGGCTAAGGGTTCAAATTTATTCAAATCTAATCACAAACACCACGATTGGCCCGTGTTCAGCCCCAATGGATCCATGCTGCAGTGTCCCCTAATCCACATAGGTTATGGGCTGGATCCGCTCTGATACCATTTGTAACAACCTAGGACCTCAACCAAATGGCTAGCTAGAAGTTATTATTTGGGTTTCTTGATCCTGTATATGTACCCAAGATCTATCCAGCGAATAACTGATGTGGGACTAAATACACGCCGATACAGGTCCTTACAGTAACAACTTTCAATAACTTTAATAACAAATCGGTTGATATAATTAATAACCAACGCACCAAAAGATTTCTTCTTCATGATATATGTCAAAAGCTACTGTTAAGAATTTCAAAAGGACATCTTTTGAATATTATTAAAAGCATGAAGTGAAGAAGTTATACTGTTCATATTCACCATAGTCAATAGTTTAAGCCATTGCAACCCCAATTGCTAGAATTCTTGGAGTCCTCCAACCCCAACCAAAAAGCACCAAAGCCCTTTCATCCAAAGAAGCCAGGTGGCCAATATATAGCATCAGGACAGCTACCATTCTAGTTAGAGCTTATCACAACGTATATTCACCATTAATCGACTAATCATAAAAGGAAAAGACATTTCTAAGTTTCAACCCTTCAGTGCTTAGGATATTTCTTTTAGACTTATGGTTGAGCTTCCTTACAGCCCATGGAGACTTCTTATGGTGTTGGCAGTCCAGCTTTTCTTTCTTTTTTCTTTTTTTTTTTTTTTAATCGGGAGGGACCTAAACACCACCCAGCCACGGGATTGCCACAGGGTTTGGCCGGAATACTTGAGAGATAACACCTCTTAAGACTCAAACCCCCGACCTCTTGCTTCCAAGGAAGAGGATGTGACCACTGAGCTACCGCTCAACTTGCCAATCTAAAGCTCCGTTTGGTAGGGCTGTTGGCAGTAAAATTTTCGGAAATAAAATTTTTTAAAGTATAACTTTTATAAAAAACTATTTATTATTTAGTAACTATATTTATAAAATGCTGTAAAATTTTAATATATGTTTAGTAAACAAACGGAAAAATTATTTTTGTATGACAAAATGACTATAAAGGACATTACACAGTATTATACAATAGAACATAATAAAATATAATATATATTAATACATAAATATATAATATAGTATAATATTATTGTAATATAATATAATATAGTAATATAATATTATATATTATAGCATAATAATATAACATAATTTGATATTATATAATATAATATATCAATGTATTATGATATAATCTAATATAATATTATATTTATAGTATAATACAATAATAAAGTATAAAATATTATCATTATTATCATTATATATTAATATTTTATTACTATAGTATTTTTAGGAACTAATTTTTGGGTTTCTTGTTTTCTTTGTTGGGACTATTGTAGATTTCTGTAATATAAAGGGAACTTTTCTGTAATTATAATATTTTATCATGGATATTTTGATTCCAAAAAAAAATACAAATCAAAATAGCTTTCCGATGCATGCTAAAAGTGCTTTTCCAAATAAGCTCCATTTTGAAGCTTCTCTCAAAAAGCTGTTTTAGCTTTGCCAGAAAGCTAAAACAGTTTTTTAAATTTTTTACCAAATCTCTCTATTCCATCCAAAAGTATTTTTGAAAAGTCCGATAGTACTTTTTGGCCTACCAAAAGCTATGCCAAATGGGACCTAACATTAATATGATATATGCTATAATCTGGTTTCTCTCTCCAACAATTATATAAAAAATATACTAACGTCATATAGATATCACATGCGTTTTTCTATTTAGTCTATGTGATAATAAAGGGAGTTCCTATGAGATTTTGGGGTGTGTTGGCCTCTCACTTCAATAATCTTAATATGTATTCAATAATATTATAACTCCAGTACTATGAGTGCACTCACCTATAATACTAACAACTCGAGCTAACAGGGAACACACCCCGATCACAACCATCTCGAAATCACTCTTTCTTCAAAACGTTCTAAAACACCCACAAGACTAGCAAACTATTGACACACTACTCCTAATTACAACGAAATCTTGACCGATTCCCTCAAACAATAGAAACTCTTAACTCCCGCACTCGGCTAAGCGGGTTGATGTTCAATTGGGCCGGGCTATAACTCAAAGCTTCTCCATCAAGTTCCACCGTCTTGATATCGGATTCGTACCAATACCATGCTAGCATAGTATTCATACGGTATGGTACAAATTTTTTTGAATATACCGAATATCGGTATGCTATCCGTACTAGATATCGGTACTGAACCGATATGATATGCTCCGTCCGATGACCATACCATCCATCGTTGCCGAGTTGGTCAATCCTACTCATCACCTTCGCCTTCATCTTCTCCAAGAATTCCACCGATCACTTGAGCTGTTTTAGCTCCGTTTCTTCTACCGTGCTTGCCTTGGTCTCCCTCTTCTTCTCCTCCCCCTCCTCCTCCCGACGCTTTTGTTCGATATACCGGCGATGGAGCTCGTCCGATACGGGCATCCACTGAGCAACCGGCGGGCGAGATCTGGCACATGCCGAGGCTTCGCATTCGAGATAGCGGTCGATGGCTGAGTCGGCTGAGGGGCACCTGTAGGCATGCACATCTCGCTGCCGGACCTGACGGCGACGACGGCGACTCGGGAACCGGTGACGGCGGAGAGGTTGCTCGCAGTCCTGAATAGCTCTGCCTCGAGCGGAAGGTCGTTGGAGGGGCCTCTCTGAGGCTTCTTCTTGAGATGCTTTGTCTTCGTTTTCATCTTGGCGTGCCTTCTGGTTACGAGCGCTGGTGGCCCTCGAGATTGTATACAGGTTATTTGTTTAATAGGAAAGTATATGGACTATATATATAACTAGAGGCCGGATGGATGTAACCAAAAAAAAGGACGTGAAATTAAAATATAATCATATTCGGAAAGTTTGCGTAAGGCGAAACCTGCTGTGCTTCTTTCGCATCGTGTACTATATACTTTATACCATATACCTTATACCATATATCCTATACCGTATATCTTATGCCGCCTACCCTATACCATATATCCTATACCATCAACTCTATACCATATATTCTATACCATCAATTACTGTATACCGTGTACCGTGTACCATATATTGTATACCTTATATTGTGGACCATATAGCATATACCATGCACCATATATTTTATATCGTGTACTGTAAATCTCATACTGTGTATTTTATACTGTACACCTTGACCGTATCTTCTATACCAGACAGGATATTGGCACTATAGGGTGTATGGTATATACTATAGGATATACGATGTATAGGGTATACAGTACACAATATAAGGCATAGGGCGGTATAGGGACGGATGGATGTAACAGAAGGACATGCAACATCACTTCCAACCTCGGTCTGACCGACATAATTCTTGTCCCTACTTTTGGCGAGGCTTGATATTTTAAATATGCTTTGGACGAGACCTCCTGCTGTGATGATTCTAGCCAGATATCAGCTAGATGTTGGCTAGGACGCTTATAATCCTTATCTCAGATTATAGTAATAGTTCGTGAAGCTAACACAATTTAGCATGTTCCATATAAAAATGAACCAGCTCTAGCAGCGATACCGCCGTGCCGGATGGGAAAAGAAAAGAAAGAAAGAAATAAAAATGGAAAAACTAACGACCAGAACTTCCAACAGACCGACCGAAGTTGATCGGCATGGTCTCTAATTTTCTACAGACGACCCGGTTGATGGCTGACGTGCAGTGCCATCTGGACACCTCATACAAGACATAATATCCTTAAATTAAAGTCGCATTTCGGGACATCGTTTGGGGACAGAAATGCCTTCAAGAGATGATCCAAAGAAACGAATGTTGTGCGAACTGTCGAATTAACCTCCTATAGGAATAATTCGTCCCTATCCACGGTTAAAGATATGATAGATATTTGCCTGAGTTCGGATTCTTCCTAGTTTTTACTTAAAACTGTACATAAATTATTGTGAAAATAAAGGATCTCAGACTTAGTCCCACATCGACTAGATAGCAGAGAGATCTGTTCCTTAAATGGAGGGGGACAACCCCTTTCTCTTCAGAGGCGCCTTTTGAGGGACAAAACCGTCAGGGGTGGTGCCCTCCGGCGAGCCCATTGGGTCCGGAGCCACTGATCAATAAAGCGGACAATATCTCTGAGGAGAAACAGTCGCCTCCGCTGTCTGAGACCGGTGGGGACGAGGTCGGAGAACAGTAGATCTTTCTGTAGCACTGGATGCACGGGCTGGAGGCCGACCTCACTCGACCTTATCAATGATAAGGTTGGAGGATGGGAGATCCCCTCTTAGCGTTAGACGCGTGAGCTGGAGCTTGACCTTATTGATGAGGTCGGAGAGCGGAAATTTCTCCGTAACGCTGGACGCGCGGGCCGGAGCCCGACCTCACCTTGACCTCAACCGGAATAACTCTGATCATTGAACCGGCCGCTCTCATATGTCCACTGATGTGGTCACGATGTCCTTAATAAGGGCCCGCCAGCTAAACTAACCTGTATCCCAACCAAAAGTCGTTCTCCTGCTCCAAAATTCTTCAAGCAGCTGAGCCGCCCAACCCAAGCCATTTCTAAAGAAAGCTAGCTTTAAGAGAGTCGAGCAGGCTAAATACCTAATCTACTACACAAGCATTTCAACATCAGAGAGGTTTATCTGTTTAGCGTTCTCCACCGTTCAACCCTTTCATGAATGAAAAGAGACCAAGTGCTCGAGGAGACTGCAGGTTCTTCTGAGGAAGTTGCAGCCCATCAATTAGAATCTCCTCATCATGATTATAGGCTATCATGCCATTGTGAAATACAAGAAAAAGAAGCACAAGTGGGTTTCTTTCTTTGTGCCCAGAGTGAAGCCAATTCATCTTCCTTTTTACTTTCCCCAAGTAGCAAATCATAGCCTTCTATGATAGTCCGAAGTGAAATAGGGATTTTTTTTTTTCGGGTTGGATCTAGCGCTATCTATTTGAACCAAAAAAATGGCACCGCACCACCTCGAACTCATTCGACAAACATTAAGACGAGATATCACTTGCTTACGGCACCAACCATCAGGAGCAAAATTGGAAGGCAAGTGATTGCAAACTACGCAAGAGCAAAACTAGGTTAAAAAGATCCCTCAAACACTTGAAAGCACATCACAAAAGAAACACAGACCAAATCAGTTGAGGGTTACGACGACAGGTTAATGGCAGCACTCCATTAGTAGTTAATTCTACATTAGAATACCAAGAGCTATGGATATGTGGATGCCATTATTACTAGTGTTATCAGCAAGACTAGAAGAGGAGGAGGTGGCTGTTATCTTTTCCAACACTTGGACTGCATCCTTCATGGAAGGCCTCCTCTGAGGGGCAACGGAACAACAAGCAAAACCCAATTTGAAGCAGCTTAGCAGAGCTTCCTCCTTGCCCTCCACCTCGCCTCTCAGCGCCAGGTCGGCCATCCTCAGAATTCTATTCCTTTCCTCCACCACAAACCCGGCGTTCCATTGGCAGAGCTCCACCTCCGAGAACACTCTCCCCGCAATCAGCTCAAGCAATACCATACCAAATGAGTAAACGTCCCATTTGGCGCTGGGCTTCAGATTCTTTAGCGACTCCGGCGCCTGATACGTAGGAGGAGCCAACGCCGAAGCGGAGGAGGAGCCGCAGGGGCTGGCCCCTGCGACGGGCGACAGGTCCGGTAGGCTGCTCGTGGACAGCGCCGACCGCTTGCTTCCGAATAGCCTCGCCGATGTGCCTGGTTTGGAGCTGCTGTCGCCCGACACGAGCCGCTCCAGCCCGAAATCTCCGATCCACGGCTCCATATCGGCGCCCAGAAGGATGTTGCTCGGTTTGACATTGCCATGAACACACTTCTTCTCGTGGAGGTATGCAAGCCCCCTGGCCGCGCCTCTCGCTATCCTCAGCCGGGCCTCCCAGTTGAGGTGAAACGGCGACGAGCCCAGCTTCTCTGCAAGCGATCAGTCTATGTTCAGTACCCGTTCGACGTACGAATCCGACTGCGCAAAAGAGAGAGAGATAAGAGTTTCTTACTGCTGAAAGAGATGTTGGCGAGGCTGCCATTGGGGGCGTAGTCGTGGATGAGGAGCTTCTCGTCGGCCCCCCAGTAGAATCCCCGGACGCGGAGGATATTGGGGTGGTGGAATTTGGCGATGCTACGGACCTGGGCATCGAAATCCTTGAACTTGTCAATGGTGCTGCTCTCCCCGATCCGGCGGACGGCCAAAGCGGTCCCGTCGGCGAGCACCGCCTTGTAGACGATGCTGGATCCCGTGGCTCCCAGTATATAAGCCGAGGCTTTCAGCAAAGTCTCCAGCTCCAGCTCAGGCTCTCCACCAACTGTGACCAGAGTAGCTCCCTGCTGCTTCTGCCGTGCCTGGATTTTGCCATCTCCTTCCTCCTTTCCTCTCTTGTGCAGCTCTTCCTCTTCTGCTTCTGTTTCGGAGGATGCCGAGGTCTCCGAGCCCTCTTCGGCGTCGTCGCTGTCCCCACCTTTCTTTCTCAAACACCATGACAAGCCACCTAGTCCTCTGGATTCAGGGGATGCTGATGGCGGCCTTTCATCCCTCTTTTCCCTCTCGACGCTCTTCAGCCCGATCCCTCTATCTCCTTTCTGCCGCCGCTGCTGCTGCTGGAGCTCTCTCTTCTTCCTCTTTACTTGGTAAATATATAAGAACACTATAAACAGAAGCGCGATCCCGGTGAGATCTCCGACGATGATCGCCACAACTGCTGCTGGCCTAAGCCCCCTTTGCCCTCCGCTGCTCGCTGCCGATCCTGGCGGCGAAGTCCCATCAGGATTCTTGGGCATCGCGGCGAAGGCCGGAGGAGAATTCGGCCCCGGCGGAGTCTCGGTGGAGACATTAGGGGGAGGATTGGAGAGGCTGGAAGGGATCGTGCACATGTTCTTCAGTGGCTTCCCACAGAGATCCGGGTTCCCCGAGAAGGCCATCGGCTTCTGTGCGAGGAAAGCTCCAGACTGCGGAATCGCTCCACTGAGATTATTAAAGGAGAGATCGATCAAGGCATTGGCCGGAATTCTTGGTGCTAGTTCCGGCGGGATCACGCCGGCGAGCCGGTTGGAGGACAAATTCAGGTACCGGAGGCCTTTTACGCCGAGATCCGGCGGCAGGGACCCATTTACAAGATTGGAGCTCAGATCCAAGACCTCAAGCCGCTCGAAACCTCCGCCCGGGAGCTCGCCGGAGAGGTAATTGCTGGCAAGAGCGACGGTGGTGAGGTTGGGAAGCAGCGTCAGATTGCTTGGAACTCTGCCGACCAAGGCATTGTCGGAAAGGTTGAGCGACTGGAGGCTTTTCATCTCGCCTACGAGCTCGGGCAGCTCGCCGGAGATCAGGTTGTTGGAAAGCGAGAGAATGCGGAGGTCGGAGGCGTGGAAGATGGTGGCGGGAAGGGTGCCGTTGAGGAAGTTGCCGGAGAGGTCGAGGTGGCGGAGGTGCTCGACGAGGCCGAGGTCGGCGGGGATGGAGCCCAGCAGCTGAGAATCAGGGAGGACCAAGCCAATCACCCTAGAAGCAGAAGAGGCGGGCACCGGAAAGTCTCCACCACTGCTCGTGTTCCAGTTGAAACGAGCGGCGCCAGCGGATGGGAAGCCCATGCACACGACCCCATTCCAGGAGCAGGGCGTGTCGTCGTCGTAGTTCCAGTCGCCAAGCACCGAGAGGGGGTCGCTGAGGATGGAGTACTTGAAGGAGAGCAGCAACACTCCATCCGAGTTAAGACCGAATGGTCGACAAGGTTGGAGTAGAAGAAAGCAAAGCAAAAGAGTGATAGGAGAGACAGCATATCTCCATCCGGAACGGAGGCTACTGCTTTGGGAGCTCATGTTGGAGCCTTGGAGCAAAGCATTTCTCAGTGGAGAGGAGAAATAAGAGTAGGCGGAGGGAAAGGAGAGAAAGAGGAACAGGAGGGGAAGATGGGGGAAGATGGTGCTGTTATGTTTGGAGGAGGGGAGTTGTTCACCAAATCGATGATGAGCTGTGGCATAAATAAAAAGGAAAAACAAGGCCAAGCCAAGAGAGAGAGGAAGAGTGGATGGGAAAAAATTATACGGCGATTCCAGGAGGGAGCAATGCATGTGAGGCTGAAATGGGAGAGAGAACTAAAAAAGGGAGGGTTGAAAGTCAGGCTGCTGGGAATTAAAAATAGGAGCACAGCTCATCAAAAGGTACTGAGCCCGCCATAAATATTTAACCTGAACAAGGTTACAACTTACAAGCGGAGATATGATTAAATACCCACCCAGGTTTACTTCTTTTTCTATCCCCGCTTCCCGGGCGAGGGAGAGGGCCCGAGGAGGGGACGAAGGAATCTGGGTGCGGAAAAGAGGACATGGAGGTGAGGACCGGGTCGCGGTGGGATTGACCCGGGGGGAATTTTGGAAATTGGAAGCCTACTGATTCTAATTTAGAGTGGACCCGAGAAACCAGAAGGTGTGGGAGAGAGTGCTTCACATGGGGTACTTTGCTGACTCCAGTGAAATCGGTAGAAGATTTCTTTCTTTCATGGTCAAGTAAGACCTGAGGGTTTTTGAAGACCCCTTTGCTTTGTTGTGATTTTGTATAGGGGGATTGCTGGGACCACGGGGAATTTATAGCATTATAACGTGTGGGGTTGAAGAGATTTAAAGAACCGGGGTGTGGTAACAATATAGGAATCCTATGAGAGAATGCTAGGCTTTGGATTTTGGTAACAAAGAGCTGAAGATTGCTTGAAAGAAGTTTGGTACTAAGGAATGGGCGCCGGTGGTCCGCAGCAGCCATGGAATCTGAGAGAAAAATGCCTAGCTATTAATCTAGCTTTGATAGTTTGTATAGAAATCAGCATATAGTGTTGAATTGGTTTGGCAAGGAGGTACTAATCAAGGTTGAAGGGATATCCTCCTCAGCCTGTTGCTAAGATATGCGACTCACATGGACACGATTTGGATTGGTATATTAATTCATGCAATCATCAAAGTGCATTACTAAATCCCATGTTAAGAAATTGGGATCAACAACCTTTTCATGGTTCTAGGGTCTACAGCCTTTGAGGAATTCCCTAGAGGCATCTCACCTTCTAAGCTACACAAATACTAGTTTACAAAGTATTTGTATGGGCTTCCGCCCCCTCTCAAAAAGCTTCATGATGAGGTAAGACCTATGCCTAACAAGATACGATTAGGCGATACAATTCACCGACACTTTGCTGCTTGCTTGCTGCACCATAACTTTTTGCATAGAAGGCAAGAAAATGAGCACATGTTATGCAAGGAGCCTGCTACATTCTGGATCACAATTTACATTAGATGGCTCTGATGTCCCAGTATGTCAATTTGATGATCTGGCCTCCACATCAACACTTGTCTACATTCATGGTTGAAGTTCTTTTGGATGGTTCTTGGT
Organism: Phoenix dactylifera; assembly: GCF_009389715.1. Lineage (NCBI taxonomy): Eukaryota > Viridiplantae > Streptophyta > Magnoliopsida > Arecales > Arecaceae > Phoenix > Phoenix dactylifera. The sequence continues at coordinate 22,439,026 of NC_052392.1, read as the reverse complement.
CCTTGATCTAGTGTCCCTGGGCAAAAATAAGACTGCTGCACCCGGCCATAGTAATGAGACAAGTGTCCCCTGCTGATTCCACAGAGATGGCTTTTCTTTGCATGGGATGTGTTTCCAGTTGTGTGCAGAAGGGCTGAATCAGCTCCTGTCCTCCGAGAAAGTCCTGTCCACTGCTCTTGCCGAGAGGCCCGTTTCTTCCAGAGAATAGAGAGTTTGGTGATGCTCCTGTATTGAGTACTCTGCTCTACCCTTCAATTATCCAACTCACAAACATAGGCAGTCGTGCAACCATTTTATGGAGAAAAATATTGGCTTCTTTCTTTTCTAATCTAAAGAACATTTAGCACAGCATCAGAAAAGCTTCTCTTTCTTCTCCAATTTAAAAAAACATTCTTTGCACAAGCATGTTCCAAATTCCTCCTTGTAGGAACGGATTTGATGGATAACTTATTTGGCTCTTGGGTAGAGAACCTGTAAGTGAATGGGTTGGCCATATATTGTGGGATCAGTAACAGGACAGCAGTATATATGCTGCAAGATAACAGGGAATGATGTCATGTTTTCCTTAGGCTAGTGTACATCAGAAAGGAGAGTTACCTCCGTATCGTTGCATGGGTATCTGTAAATTAAATGGCTTCCATTGTGTAAACGCGTGCCATTCTTGCTTGCTCGTACTGATTTGACTGTCGAGCAGCGTAAGGTTGACGACTACTGTATATTGCACTCCTTAGAAAGGAGACTACAATATAATTAGCTCTTATGATATTGGCGTACTAAAGTCGCTCAATATTCAATAAGAATTTCACAGGTTCATCTTAAACAAGGCAGCATTGTACTGCGATGTGAATTAGATGACCAGCTGAAATTTTCCTGAGATTTCTTAAAAATTAAAGCTCAAACGGTTAAAAGTATCTGATGAAAATAAAAATCAAGATACGCTTGTATCGGCTCAATTCAAATAGTATCGTACTGATTCGATACCAGTATTCGTTATAAATAGTATTTCGATATTCGGTATGTTAAAAAATTCTGTATCGTACCATATCGATATTTTTTATTATAAAATTAGTATGAAATTTGGTATAATTTGGATAGGAATAATTGAGAATAGTACCTGATGGTTGTTTTAATATTGTAGACTGACTTGAGCGGACTTGCCATGACAAAATTTATGGTATGGCCTCCCACTGAAGCTCTGACAAATGTGCCCTACAAAACAGTTGAGCCGTGAGCCTTATCCATAATACCGATTGCCCCTGTGACACCATTCCATGCACCTCGGACATGAAATTGCTTAATTGCTCTCCATTTGACAAAAAAAAAAAAGACAAAGTAATTCACAACACTTATAGCTGAGAATGTGACTGGATCGAAACGAGAATAGAGTAGTAGTTCAGGCACCGACAGACAATACATCTAGCCATAATTCACGCCTGATCATTGGGATTCTTATATTTTTCAGGTGAAAGGTAGATAAACCACCCCATGGAACTCAAAGTTTATGCTGACTGAATATATCCTTATATTATTTTACTATTTAACAATATTGAGGAATAATAGTTTCATATTGGATACGTTAAAAATTCTTATGGTGCTTATATGTTTTTGGACTTATCCATCTAATATCTGAATTTTTAGATAGAATTTTAACATGGTATCTGACTCGAACCGATCCTTACTCTCATTTACTATTCCCCGTGTTGCCCATCCAAGGTAGATGTCGGTGCATCTAGAGAGGTTGTATAGAATTTTTATTGGCTGTTTATGGATTCGTAATGTAAATAGGTGTTTTCTTCTTTTTAATGGTATTTTTCTTTGTTTAAGGGCGCTGATAGCCTTCCTTTGGTTACTTTTGGCACTTCCGATTTGGTGCTGGTCAAAAGTTGTTGAGGAAGTAGGTAGATTAAGAAATAATTTCAAAAAAGCAGTCAAAATCACTTTCTGTGTGAGGATTATTTTAAGCATCAGCGACCAAGCATGGGTGTTCACAAGTGGCACATCTTCAGATAAAAATTTTCCTTGAATTTGACTTGCTCGATTGATAAATAACAAAGCTAAATATAGGCTTGGCTGATTTGAACTTGACTCAGATTAAGTTTGAAATATATTATTTTATTTATTGTTTGATAAATAAAATATTTTTTTTTTAATCTGATATATATTTAATAAAAAATAGTTTAAATGTAAGATTAAAAATATAGTCTAGACAATTAGTTTGGAGTTTATGTATAAAAATCTCAAGGAATCTCATGCTCTCATAAGATTTGATAAACCATATGCATACAACCACTCTAGTTTGGCTTGAAACAAAATAATTTAAATTTATTTTAATTTTGCTATGTGCCAAACTTGAACTCAGCATAGTATGTCCAAGGTCGACTGATTTATTACCTTCTCAGGCCTATGGTCGCATTTGGACGAGGAATAAGCCGGGATAATTTTGATATCGCAAGCCAATGCCAATTACTATAAGATCTTTTTACTTTTTTATATCAACTCTTAAATACATAAAAAAGTAAAAAAAATCTTCATTTTTTTACTTTATATCACCTCTTAAATTATCGTAAAATTTAGAGCCTATTAAATGCACTTTATTCTCTTCTTTTATCCTCTCTTGCTTGCTTTTAATTAAATATCAGAAATACTTGTTTCCTGTAGTATAAATCCATCTTTTACATTAGTGATTTTTTTTTTCCGCAGCCTGAAGGCCTATCTGATGCATGGATTATAACTACATTTTTTATTCTTTCCATGCATGATGTAAAGCTAGAAAAGAGAAAATTAAAGAAGGTAAAGCGAGCAAACGAAAGCCCCCTTCGATGTGACACAAGCGGACTCCTAATCATGGCGACTTCCGTTCTTTTTGCTTGGTCCACTGGCTCTATCCTGCCAAGCTTCGCAGCTACGTGTGTGTATATATATATATATATATATGCCAATGTTTAGTGTTATGAGGCAACATCACGGTCTGAAATTGTTCTACTTTTTGAGTACCTAACACAACTTGGTATAATAAATAGTGGATTGGTAGGTCTCATTGGCTGGTTCTTTCAAGAGTACCGCATATTGTCTGCTTCCTCTTGACCTTTCATGCTGGGCGAGTTATTGAACGTGATGCGTCTGAGTCGTTTGGGACGACTCAATTGTGTGTAGTGGTTCGCTTGGACGCAATCCACCATGACTTCTGTTCTTCCAACAGGTTGAAGTAGCACTGTTATAACAATTCTGTGCACCTCCACTTATGGCACTATCCATGAAAGTACGGCAAACTCCGGTATCTACAGTAGGGTTGTTTAATGGTTATCAAGAAAATAACAAATATTTTTTGATTTCAACTCTGCCACGTAGAAAGACGAGAAAAAAATATACAGACTACACAAAAAAATATTCACAAAGTTGTTGCGAGCTGCCATTATAAGGACTAACAACAATAATTATAAATACAGCAGTTAGCAATAAGATAATTAAAATGATATTATATTTTTGAAAAACAAATCTGAACTTTTTAATCAAGTCAATTTATTGTTATAATAATATAAACTTAGGCTCGTATTAATGGTTTGAGTGCGTAGGCATTCCACAACCGCGTGTACCATTGTTTTTCTGGCTTTACTCTCGGATCTGCGCCCTGAGAAATCAGTAAACAGCAACCATTTCGCGAGCTGCATGGGTTAATTTCGTTACCTCTTTCTTTCTGGACAGCTATATTTGTAACGGCCAATCTCGTGACCGATGATGTGGGTCGCCTCTATCAACCTGAAAAACAACAGCAGATTGGACCATCTGATGCTTTAGTTAAATGAGGTTTTATAATTATGTCGGAGAAGGATAAAGAGAAAGATAGGAGGAATGAGAGGCTTGTAGGTCATTTTTTTTCTATCGTACTTTTCATAGAGAAGTTTTGGGTCCATTTATCCACGGATTCGGAATCTCCCCTAGATCATGCTGCAACGGACGGGGGTCATGCAATAACTACTTAATAACCATCAATAATCTCTCTATAACCATCTTAGGATTCGATGTAGGATAACTACTCATAGTCATTATTATAGGCTTTAACTCCCGGTGTAGTAGAAGCAGCACATCTCCACACGAGGTGGTGGAGCCGTTGTCCAAGATAAGAGGGATCGGGTCGACTTGTAGATCTTAGAGGTTGGCTTTTAGACAAATTGGAGTTGAATTAGACCATATCTTATGCCCCGTCAATATTGTTGTCCCTTTTTTAAAATATTATATTTCAAAGCATTAAAGCATATCTAATCTAGTGGAAAAAAGAATTGATCCTGTGAGCCTTATCTCCATCTAGAAAGATCCCACTGTCAGTTAGTCTAATCTCAATAGTTCTACGGTGCACCAAAGGCATCAAAAAGTGTATGCAAGCCCACATGCCAACTGTGCTCACCATAGAAAATTTTTGCTCTCTCTGTGTCTCTCATCAAATAGTAAAACAGTGAAACAGATGAAAGAAAGGTCCCAGGAAATGATTAATAATGCTGGTTGGCCTTCCATTTTTCCTGCAATGACCTGTGCATGGGCCATCTGCTTGATGTTTTATGGCCAAAACTGGATGCTCTTATCTTCTGTTGGCGGGTTACTTTCGTTACAACTCCGGGCATTTATTCTTGATGGGAGCTTCGGAAGGAGCTTTTCAAGTATATATATGCCATCGAAATATTTAGTTTTGTTTCAATCACCTAATTCAAAGACGGAATCAGGCCCCCGCATAATAATATGCCCCATTAACTCAGAGTAGTTGGATTGTACTGTTCGCTTTTGAAGACAATATGCCTCTTCTAGTCCTTTCACACTCGAACTGAATTAGAACAGAGATGGGAAGAGTAATGGGAAAACAGAACATGTGAAATGGCAATGAGAATTTTATTAATAGTTTTGAGAAAATCATTATGCTAACTGGGGTCCATCTATAGGATGATTATACTTTTAATCAAAAATGTATATTTGAACACTCTACGAAATCACATAATAGCTGACCAGGAATAAGGAATATTTTAGTTTGGCAAGACAACAAAAGTAAGTTGGACTTGCTCTGCCATTGATGCTTGGATACCAAGTAGAAATATATATATATATATATATATATATATATATATATATATATATATATATATATATATATATATATATATATATATATATACATATATCGAAATAAACTATTACAATTAGATTGCCAAATCAAGTAGTTAGGTAAACTAACTTGAAAGTAGTCATAACGGGCTAAGCACGATCTTTGTCGGGAATTTACTGACTGGGATCATAGTGTGGAAATGGGTTCTTATTATTAGCAGTTTAACACTGCAGGTCTGCAGCGACCAGGGCATGACTGAAAAACCTGGGCTAAAACATATCACCTGACCAATTAGTTTAAAAATTATTAACGTTGCATGGAAGATGTAGGTGAAGTAGTATTTTTTTTATTAACAAACAAGCTAAACTCTCAGAATTGTACCGAGAGTGGAAATGGGGTCTCTTAACACTGCAGCAGCCAAGGGTTGGCATTGAAATAGCAGACGTTTGGTCACCAAACAAGATCATAGGGCTGACCCGGAATTGCAGAAACTGGGGCCTGGAACGTGAAATAGAGCTTGTTTGGTTAACTAACAAGTTGAGCTCATACCATTATTAGAGAGTACATAATTCGGTGTCCCAACACTCAGCTGCTAAGGCGTAACAAATAAGTACCTAGGATTCAAAGTTGCAAGGCTTGGCCAAATAGATGGAAATTATCAGCATCACACAGAAAACCGTAGGTTGTAGTGATGGCTTGGTTAACAAACTAGTTGCAGGGAGCGGACTTAATATCCAGCACAAAAAAAAAGTCTAAATATTTTACGAAGGACCGATATTTCATCAGTCTATTTAATCATCAGAGCTTCGGAGTTGGTTATTAATCATGATTGTATTTTAATCTAGAGTACCGGGAAGTTCATTATCGTCCTTCGTTCTTGTTTGACTGAACAAGGCCAAATAATGGAGTTTTTCAGATTTATCGAAGCCAAATAAGACGACGTTTTATATACATGCATGTAATCAGGAATCCCCTCTATGCACCATGAGCAGCTCCCAAAGTGTTGTTCCGTACTTGGGGCCAGCTACGTCGATCTACTGTGAGACTTATTAGATTCATGCACGCTAGTGTGAACGTTGCTCATCGCTTTCTTTCAGAGGGTGATTTGTTTACAGCTGCGAGTTCATGCATATAAAGCTGTTCTCCCTGTAAAGAGCAATCTACAAAAGAGTTCAGCACTCAAAAAAAAAGAAAAAAAAAGAAATCCATCTACAAGATCTATTTAACACATATAATTGATCACTTTTATCTTAACAGATTAAGCTAAAGCGAAGCAGCATCCTGCACTTTTGAGGGCTGAAAGCTTGGGTTCCAGATATGGTCATAAAGAAGAAGAAATCATGTCAGTGGCCAGCTCAAAGGTGGACCTCCCCCGTACTTCGTTCACAAGACCTCACTTTACCGGCGAATGAGATGCTTGTGTCCGGTGCCTCGTCGAGACGCAGTAGCAGGGAAACGTGGTGGCTCCCACGGAGACAGCTGAAGCCCGGAGTCCTGCCGGAGCTAACGATAAAAAAACCCGTCCTCGACGGCTTTTCCCTCTTGTTGGCTTCGGAATTGAGCAAATGCTGTGCCAGTGCTCCCCTCCACTCTAAACCGTGAGCTTTTTATCTTTTCTCCGCGCCGACATGGTTACTAGAGTCTGGGGATGCGGTGAATTGAGAACTGCATGGAGTTCTTTTCTTGGTGCAAATCTAGAGGAGGTGAGAAGGAAAGTAGCGTAACACATTTGGTGAGAGTCTTTAGGCCCTTAAACAAGTTAAGCGTTTGCTTAAATAGGAATCGAGCACCATTCGTCAACTTGATTACTTTTTGTTCCAAGGCCATCTACAGTGGCGATCCATTGATTGTAGGATATGTGGGGTCCCACCGTTCCTCGATTTCTTCATGCTTCCACCTTGGGATTTTCTCCCATTGTTATCCATGTGGGGAGATATTGGATGGATAAGCTCTCTCGGTCACCAACTAAAATTAGGCTAATGCCACTATAAATAGACCTCCAAAATGTTTACAATAGACGCACACCTGGAGTCCGACTTGACTTGGACCACAGGTATAACATTCAAGAGTTTTGCTCTGGATCACCATTCCGGTCTATTCTCCATACCATGCAGCAGTTGGAGATTGCTGCAGTACGTGGGGGCAAGTTTGTCGCATGGCATCAGTCCCCTTCAGCGAAAAAAAATCAAATGGGGGAGCAGACTTTCTATTTTGCCATATTATCTTTAATACCTATTTTTAAGGAAGAAATATAAAAGTTAAAGATTCTTCTTATTAATAGAATTATCAATCTCGTGATTATAAAAATATATAGATATATATATATATATATATATACAATATTTTTTTTAATTATTATTATTTTCAGAACGTACTTTTTACCCATACACACTACATGGTTAAGTGATACACCAAATAAATCAACCATCTACCAAGTTAATACACATCTCTAGATAAATCGATATACAATTTTCAGAATATGGTACTTTCTGGTTTGCAGTACACGATCAAATGATACACACTTAGCAAATTAGTTATATAGTAGCCTAATACACATCTCCAAACAAATTGTTACATAGTTTCCGAAACATCATATTCACCAGTATGCTATATGACCAAGTAACACACTCATCAACTTCCTAATGCATATTGTAAGCCTCTTTGATATGCATCCATCAGTGATCCAATACACACCTTCAGGTAAATCGATACACAGTTTTCAAAATATATTTTTTTATCAATACGCACTATATAGCCAAGTGATGCACATCTAGCAAATTAGTCATCTAGCGCGCCAATACACACCTCAAAGTAAATCGATACACAGTTTTCAGAATATAGTATTCATCAGTACACAATATACAGTTTTCTAGCAATGTCTAATTTGTTAAGTATATATCACTTGGACATGTACTGTGTATTGGTGAACACCATATTCTGAAAACTATGTCTTGATTTTTTTTAGAAATGTATTGACTTGCTAGATGATTAATTTGCTTAGTATGTATCACATGACCATGTAGTATATATCGATAAAAAATACGTTGTGAAAACAGAGAAGAAAGAGGATGCCATATTGTTTTTAATCACCAGACCGACGATTCCATTAGTAAGAGGAGTCTTTTAACTTTTTAATTTTTGTTTTAAGATGTATGTTAGAAGAAATGTAGCAAAATAGAAAGCCCGCCCCATATGATTTCTCTCCCACCCCATACGATTATTTCCACTTAATAATTTGCCACATGGGAAGTCCAAAACATTTTGGAATGGGAATCATATGCTGCTCTCCGGACGGTCCTCTGGAGAAAATGGTCAACATCCTCCTTATCCACAGCACAAGAGCACAAGGTTGGGTCAGTGATCACCATGATAATTAGGCGGACCAAAAATCTCGCCATGATTGATGCTTGATCCAGAAAATGTTGGCTCTCAGGGTGGGGAGGGTCGGCATAGTTGAGTCTTGGACGATCGTCTCGACTCAGAGCAACATGCTTATAATCTTCCCATTAATTCAAAAAGTAGTACTATTTCTCACGAGCATCACATGCACTCAGTGCTAGTACAGTGTCTTACATGCATCAAGGGAACCACAACACAGTGTGACAGACTGACATACAAACTCAGTCCTGATCAAAGTTCCCCGTCTATGGCTAATCTTTTTTTTTTTTATTTATTTTTATGCAACGGCGACTCACTAATTGTGCATGAATACAACTAATAAAATCAGAAAAAAAATTGACAAAGAAGAAATAAAATATGCCAATAAAATCAGAAGAAAAACGGTTGACGAAGAAAAAATAAAATAGACTCATAATTCTTCCAAAGAATTCCTTCCGAGTGTTGTATAGCAAAGGAAGTGACCCAGTCAACAGCGTTATTTATCTCCCGATAGATAAATAACCTGAAAGGAGCTACAATCAATCCCTTCAAATCCATGGAAAGGAGTACCAAATGGTGCTCCTTTTTGTTTTTTTTTTCTTTTTTTTCTTTCCCTATGGTGAGCTCTTTCTTCTCACAAAGACTAATTCTCGGAGCACTACGAACGAACATATGTAGAATGCCCAATGGCAAGTAGAGAGCCAGCATCATCCTGAAGATTTCAGTTATACTCCTCAAAATGATACCTTGATAACATGATAGATTGCCAACAAAAATATGTTGATTACATTGAAATCATATACTCGACTAATATAACATAAAATGAGTCAGGGACTCTACCGCTGACTTCAGCTCCTCTCTTTTCCTCCATTTGATCCCAATCCCGCCCCTTTTCTTGAAAGGCACATCCATTGCACGTGCTAAATAGCAAGTACTAAAATATCTGTAATGAAAGGTTCAACATATTAACAAAAACATCGATAAATACTTGTGCAATTCCAACCATTTCAGCAAAATTCTAAAAAAAATGAGAAGAGGACTAGGTAAAAAAAACACAGAGAGAGATATTGACACATTGATAGATACGCCTGGGATATCCTGCCTCCATTTTCTTCTTCTTCTTCTTTTCTTCTTTTTTTGAAAATAAGGATATCCTGCCTCCAATCGTTCTATCGGGCCAGGATAGCCTCGACGAACATGCACATCTAATTATATGGCACGAAATCTTGTGGGTAATCCTTATGATCATATAAATATCATCAACTAGAGTACCTAAAGCATGATTTCATGCTTGAACACTATGATCACAAAAAATTGAACATTGCCAACCTTGAATACAAGAGAGAGATAAAAGCTGCAGCAGGATCCGAGCAACTTAATTTATGCAATATGTTGACCACAGACTACGTCTTGAAAGTGTTAAATATAGAGATCTGCCTAAATCAACAGATCTAGCTGCAGTTCTGAAATCCAAGCTAAATGCATTGTTTCCAGCAGCATGCAAATAAAATCCAAATAATGCATTCTAGGTGCATAATCTGAAGCCGTCGTTCTCCATCACACTGAAACATGGTACTCCTCATGCTTTCGTCAAACATTACATAGTGTCCTTATGAAAGATCCCTTCCATCTATCTATCAATTATGACTCTTTAGAAATCTTGGTTATCACATAACACACACAACACATCCTGAAAAAAGTATGCACAAATTTAATCCCATCTAAACTTCCAACTGATTTTAAGTAGTAATAAATAGGTGTGATTAGAAGTGCCTGCTACGTGGGAATTTATGACCCAACTTGATAACCTAACCCGCAACCAACATTGTTTAAGCAAGCTCAAGTTTGGCATAAACAAGCTAACCTGACCTAACCGATTTATCAAAGAGGTCAGTTTTGGGTTTAGAATTCCGGCCCATTTAACCTGTTTTGACCCGTTTAGTAGCCGGGTCGAAACATGTGCGACCTGTTGAAAACTCATTAAACCAGTTTTACTTGATTTGACCCAATTATTACATGAGTTACGCAGGTCTAGTTGAGTTACTTATTTAATAAAAAGGTCGAGTTTGGGTTTGGATTTTTCACCTGTTTAATAAGGGGGTTGGGTTCAGCTTGACATATATTTGACCTGATCCGCATCCAACCCATATCTGACATAGCCCAACTCGAATGCCACCTCTAGTGCTTGTAATAACTACCATGTATAAACAACCTCCTGAGATGATCGAATCTCCATGACAACTTAATGGTGCATGCCAATCAAAAAGATAATAGGGTAAAGTAACTCTCAGGAAATGTGGTTGAGGCACAAAACTGAGTGGACTATTACATATAATGGAATGCAGAGCTTACTGTCATCGTCCGATACTGACCAGAAAAATTTGTCATAGGAGCTCTAGCTAGGACTTGGTAGATTTCTGCATTATATTAACTGTATAGGAAAGTATAAGACTTTTTTTGGGTAGGAAAACAGCTAGGATGCACTTTGTCAGCCATAGTCTCTCGTATTGACACCCAGCTGCGTCCCTGACAATTGAGTGCAGGAACTCAGATGAGAACATGGTAGGTAGTCCAAACCATGTGCGTGTTCACATAGGTGTATTTATTTGCCCACCAATCAGCCTCTGATAAACATCTATCTTCACTTCAGTAAGCATATAAAAGCATCCAACATATGAAAATTTTCGCAGGAGAGGATCATGAATGTGTTAATTTAGTTTGGTTTGTGTATTAAGCCATAATGTTAACCAACAGACTATACTACTCCTAGAGACAGTTTGTGAATACTCCTTGACCATTAATTTCATTAAATTGTCCAAGAAATGAGAATGTTGAGTCGGATGTGCGATAAAAGTAGGGAGAACGTAGTGATGAATGAATACTTTAGAGAAGCTATAGGAGTTACATCTATTTAATGACAAAGGATGGAGAATTAGTGAAGATGGTATGGGCATACAGAATTAAAATTTAAGCATGATTACCTTATGCCTTCATATTATTTTCCTATTCTACTTAGCAGAATTAAAAAATATTACTGGATAACCACTGAACAACATAAAATAGAAGATATGCCTTAACTAATTAACTTTAAATTTTAAATAGACAGATTCTGCTAGGATCATACCAAATTCCCAAAAAACATTAGCCCACTATTGGTTATTCACTTGTTGGCAAGACAAAAATAAAATGTAATGCGATTGGTGAGTGCCAACACAATAATTCTCAACAATATAGAATTGTAGAGAACTAGACAATGAAGGATCATTACTCAGAAATCTATATTGATAAAAAAACTGTTAAATCTGTTGTGTGTGAGAACTGAGAAGTTTACCTGGACAACCAAGGACCAGCCTCTATAGCAATGCTAACTGGTGCATGGACACTGTTTGATCAAATGGCTTTATAATGGAATTCATTGACACCCTAGAGGATTCACTCCTGTAAATGCAAAGATCAAGTTACAAATCAAGAAGCAAGAAGCGACAAGATGCAAAAAGCTAGTGCAATGACAACTAATACAAAAATGGCACAACCGATGACTGTTAATGTACAGCTAGCTGAGCTAAAATAATTCCAAACCTGAATAAATTCATGAATAAAGAAATCGTACAATGGAAGTTTTCCTAATATCACAATTAGCCCATTAACACAAATTCATTTAATAGGTATCACACATAAAATTACTTAGGCAGCTAATTATCATAATTTCAAAAAAAAAAAACATACTTTAAGTCTCTTGATGTTCAGTGCAAGCAAAACTATCCCAACAATGGGAAGGTTTTAACTTAATAACTTTCGTCTGCTGGGTTGCACATGAATATGGGTGAATGCAGGAGCAAAAGGCAATTGAAGAACAATTAAATTTCTATTTTTCATAGTTCAAAGTGATATAGGGATTGGAAATGCTTGCAAAGAAAAGGTCTGACAAATCATTCTCAAGTCAGGCAATATCTAGAGAAAAAGTCTCCCAAAAAGCCAAATTAATGGAAAGAATAAAAGATGAGAAGAGCAACAAGGAGGAGATATCTTTAGAATAAAAGAGGGAAAGCATTATCATCTTAAAATCTAGCAATGGCAAAAGCCTGTCAACTTGTTGACTGTATCAAGGTTAAGCCACTTTGAAGCCTTTATTTTACAGGTTGCTCACAGAATATGCATTCACCTTCTGTTAAGAGACTCCCAGGAGTGCTGAAACTGCAAATAAAGGTTGCGCTCAATGCAAGAAAAATGAAATTAATAAATCAGAATGAAGAGAGAAAAAGAGACGACCATACATATCTGAAGACTAGCAAAGATTTTCAGTCCTTGGACTAGAAAGGAGTCCAGTTCCTTTACCACCTGAATTTGCTCTGGAGATAATGAAAAGCATGAATGCGGCATAAAATAGATGCTTTCTTTGTATGTTTCTGGTGCTGAAGAAGTTATCCAATTTTAAAGGCTTGCATAAATGAAAATTGCCCTTGCTCATCAATCAGAATCAACCTATGTTGCCAAACTTACCATTCACCAAAGCAGTATAACATGTTACAAAGACTAACTTCAGTACTGCTGTTTTAACAAGCATCACTTTATGTTCCACTTAGGTGCCATTTTAATTACTCCTTTTATGGTTATCTCGATTGCCAGTGAAATACTCTAAAATGCTCACACATTATATTCAGCAAAGCATCATGTAACTTAAAAAAGAGAGAAAGGATGTAATCATAAAATAAAAAAGCGCAACCCATGACCTTGTTTCTAATTGCCTTTTGTTTATTGATGTTACAAGATCAGTGTGTGAGTTACACAAAACCCAAAAGAATAACTAATCATTCAGAACCTATGCAGCTGATTTTTTCTTCTTAATGTGGGTAATCAACCCAAGCCACAGACTTCTTAGAGTAATAACAAAAACCTCTCCAATCACCCATCCGAGAAATGTTGATGCTACAACAGAGTTCAGCTGCCACCAATCTAATTATTATACAAAAGGCCTTTCGTAGTTGCTCGAAGATATGCATCCATATCATATCCAGCGAGACGCATTCTCCATGCAAGCTCTTGTGCAGCCTCCATTTTGTTATGCATGCAAAGTTTCTTAATTAAACGATTACCCACAGGTTGCATAAAAAAGAAACCTTTCCTCAGCGCATAAAGCATAACATCCAACGCAGCAGCTAGCTTCCCTTCACGGCACAGGCAATTTATGAGAAGTACACAACTGGGGGGAGTGGCATCCATGTCGAACTCTATGAGGATGTTAAATATCTTAAGAGCGTCATCAACTTTTCTCACCTGGCAAAACCCAATGAGCCAGATGGTGTACGGGAGTGAACTAACAGAACCATGCTTCCGATCCATGTCAATTAATCCTCTAACTGCTTCTTCCAGGTAACCTTGCTCAAAATTTTTGCGCACCACTGCAATGGTCTTGGCTTCATCAGGAATCCGGTGCTTTTGCAAGAGGTGGTTCAGCCATAGGCTCACTGCTTGTGAGGTTCTCTTCTTCCTGCACAATGTTCTCATAAGAGAATTGTAAATTGACAAGCTAGGGGTGCATCCACTCCGCAACATATGTTGGAAAACCATCAAGGCATCCTCTTCTCTATGGACCTTTAGTAGCCCATCAATAAGTGTCCCATATGTGACTGCATCAGGGGAGAGACCCTTGAAGTAAATCTCTTTAAAGAGCTTCAGTGCCCCATCAGGGTTCCCCACCTTACACAAGCCATTGATCAGTATGTTATATGTAACGACATCAGGTACAACTCCACTGTCAATGATATCTCGGAGAAGTTTATATGCTTTAAGTACAAGCCCAGACTGGCACAACTCCTCAACCAATTTATGAAGACTGTTACTATCGCGAACCCGATGAGCACCTTGCGTGAGTCTAAGGAACAGAGAAGGATTCCTTCCCATTTCCATCTTATAGAAAAGAATGTGAGCTTCTTCCAGCCTCCCTGCCTTGCAAAGCCCGTCGATGAGAGCATTAAACGTCATAACAGTTGGCACGCACCCAAGCTTCCCCATCTCATCAAAGATCTGCTGTGCCTCATGAACAAGCCCTTCCTTGCATAATCCGCAGATCATGATAGTGTAGGTGGCAGAGTCAGGAAAAAGGTCATGCTGCGAAATCTCCAACCTCAGGGAACGAGCTCTGTCCAAAAGGCCAGCATCACAAAGACCCATGATCAGAGTGTTATAACAGTAGGTGTCGGGAACTAAACCTCTTTCGGTCATCTCAGTCAAGAAAGAGAAAGCGTCGTTGACCCTACCAGCTTCCACATAACCCCTGATCATTATAGTGTACAGGATACAATCCGGAACCACATTCTTTTTCAACATTTCCCAGTAATACCGGCATGCCTCTTCAAATCTCCCAGCCCTGAACAGCCCGTCAATCAAGCAGCTGTAACCACCCAACCCAAGAACGAATCCATCCTCCCTGAATGATTTCAAATGCTCGAAAGCTTCATCAATTCTCCCCAACTTGCAAAACCCACTCAACAATGCATTGTAGGTAACCGAGTCCGGCCTGCAGTTCTTCTGTTTCATGGAATCCAATAGCCTGCTCGCATCATTTAACCTATTGGCCTTGCAAAGTGAGGAGAGGAACACAGTGTAGATCATGGTATTCGGTGAGATGCCTCTCTGGAGCATTTCGTCGAACAACGCCAAGGCATCCTCGGTCTTCCCCGCCTTGCACAGGCCGTTCATCAAGATATTATAGGTCGACCGATTGGGGCGGCAATCTGACTTCAGCATCTGATTATAGACTGCCATGGCGAGCAAGATGACATCTTTATCGACGAAAATCTGGAGAGCGGTGTTGTATGTGAAGGTGTTGGGCCGGCAATTGAACTCCGCCATCCGGCCGAAGGACTCCACGGCCTTCTCGGCCATGCCGGAGGCCGAATAGGCCGAGAGGAGCACCGTGAATGCCGCGGGCGGGATGAGCTCGCCGCAATCCCTGATCTCGGCGAGTGATTGCCAGGCCGACTCGAACCCCCCGTCGCCGTCCCGGAGCAGGGAGATCATCCGGTTGTGGCCGAGCCAGCTGCGGAGGTGGCGGCGCCTCGAGGCCCAGACGAAGAAGCGGAAGGCGGAGCGGATGGCAGGGGTCTCGTCGAGGACGTCGGCGACGACGTGGGGGGTGAGGAGGGGGGCGATGCACTCGAGGGGAGGCTCGATGGCGGGGACGGTGTGGAGGATGGCGTGGACCTGCTCGGAGATGGAGAGCTCGTTGGAGAGGGAGGGAATGGTGGAGAGGAGACGAGCCTCCGATCTCCGGAGAAGAGATGGGGCTTTGGCTGCTCTTGCCCATCTCATACGGTCATGGAAAGAGAGGAAGAGAAAAAGAGAGAGAGAAGTGGGTATCAAGGAGGCGGGGAGAAGAGGGGAAGAGGGGCCTTTGGCTGCTCTTTGCCGCTCCCCTCACCGTCTCCGTTACCTTGTCACCAGCGGCGGCTACGTGCACTGAAGTCTGCAAAGTGTAAAGCTCCCAAGTTTGTGGACCGGGACAAGGTTCGACCTAATTTGCAGCCCAATGAACAGCTTAGCTGAATCCAACCAAAAATGGACTCACTTATGTGTTTTTGGGCTTCCCAAATTACTGGCTTCATTAGAATTTTTTCAGTGAATCTGAATTAACTTCACACATATGACATATCTTCATGAGTTTGCTCACATAGACAAATATAGAATGACAAGATAAAAACTACAATTATGTTATTAATAAAAACTAATTAATTTTTTTTTGGTGCTAGGGAAAAAAATGGAAGCAAGAAATTACATCGTAACTAACTCCTATAGCATCTCCTAGAAGTAGGTTTGATACTGCAGCCAGTCAAAGGTGAAGAATATTGTTTGAGAACCTCAGTATGTGTTAAGCCCAAATTTGCCGAGCCGTCGGCTACAACATTAGCCTTTCTTAATGCATGTGTCATTCTACAACTACCAATTAGCTTCATAAGTTGTCTGCAATCTTCAACCACCGCACCACATGAGTGAAAGTCCACATGAGAACCATCCATACAATCTTTAGAACCATGAGAGTAATCGTTTCTATCATGGCTCGTCGATGAATCATTAGAGAAAACCAATTACACCCCTTTGTCTAAAAGATTGGTGGCAAAAGCCAAATTATAACTAAAACCAAGCACCACCCATCATCCATCACAAGCATCGTTCTAAGGTCACGTTACCCGACGACATGTAGAAAAGCAGCATCTAGATCTTTTTTTTGCGTCTAGATATATTTTTGACCACCTTTAGGGGAGCAAGTACCTTTCTTCCCAATGGGTTCGGATTGTATTTTTTGTGCGATAGAGTAATTCAACATTTTCTGCAATGTGTACCATTGAATTGTGTAATGGCACTATAAGATCTGTGCAGAAAGATAAAAAAAATGGTTCGGAGCGTTTTGAGATGATATGATCCGACCGTTGATGTCATGAAAGAAGATCAACCATTCTTCCACGCAAAAGATACAGCCCAAACCCTCTTCTAATCCACTGGATACACCAAAGAGCCGCTAGAAATGTCATGAACCAATTAGTGTGATTTTGGTTGTTGTGGCAGATTTAGTTTCAGCCAATCGGTATGCGACAATGTGAAGAAGACATCATGGTCTGCTGCAGGGAGGAAGTAGCACCATACCACAGAAGATTTTGAGCAGTCTCTAATGGCGTGAAGAATAGATTCAGCTTCAGAGTTACATCTTGAACATGTAGGACCATCTGCTAAATTTCTCTCGAACTGCAACTCTGTTGTGCCTAGCCCCTTAACGGCAGCATGACCACATAAAAGGGTTTCAAATTAAAGATCATTTCTGAAAACAAGTTGCTCGGCTTTTCTTCTAAGAAAATAATTGCTCGGTAATTTTGTGATGAAATCGAGTATAAGGTCGTCACTCAATCCAGAACTTAAATAGCCAAAGCGCTGGGATGGTTTAGCTAAATAGAAGATGGCAAACGGCTAACTAAAATGTGACAATTTCATAAAAATGATTCCATGTAAACAATATTATTAAGGTTGTGCGAGAAGAGTTAAAGTGTTTCTCCAGCTGGGCCCACTTTAAGTTGTTGGGTAAGCCAGGTCTTACTGGGTTGGGCCAAGCAAGGTCGAGTTAAGCAGGTTCAATCCTAGGATCAGTCTGGCAAACTTAGGTCAGGCAGGATTTAGTTTAGCTATAAAGAGAAAGATCCAGCTAATACACTTGTAAGACTGCATCCCATAGTAACACCTACCGGTCCATTGGCTCAACTAGTTACGAAGGTAATCGCTCGGATGTTCGGATCATAACGAAGCCTCTTGTGGCAACGATAATCTTGTAAAATCGTTTGTTTCATTTGTGTTGCATCAAGTATCAGCTAGTGTTGTGCACATCGGCTCAGGGTTGAACAAAAAATCAAAAATTATTCTCTAAAAAAATAAAAAAGAAAATTAGCAGAAATATGATGCCTCATTAATTTATAACGTAATAATGTGCTATATAGTATATATAAGCCAATAAAATTAACAGATGCACTGGAAAAATTACATGATGTCTTTCTCTGCATAACGAAAAGAAGCAACCTAGATCAAAAAGACACCCTTGAATCCTCAGTCGAATCCACTGACAGGGCTATAGAAAAATCTACGTCGATGAAGAAGACGATAATCCACATTCCGATGCCCTAATAATAGGAAGGGAGGACTCATCGCAGCAGCACTTGTTGGCCCTTGAGAGTTCAACGACCGTTGGATTGTTAATTAATCTTAGTGGACATGGGCACCTCTCCAATTTTTTACATGCAGTTGGACTAGCCCATTTACGTTAGTGCTCTGGGAACCAATTTGACATCTGAAAAACTACTATCTATTGTATCTTATTTGAAATTGCCTTACTTCTTAAGAAGAAAAAATTCCGAGTGACAAGCATCTCTAAGCTCAGTTCATTGGCATTGCTCTTATAGGTCTAGGTCAATCCCACATGGTGTCATTTCCATCTAATGCTAAAAAAATTTCTATGATAAGTGAAACTACTTGTTATCAAGCATGTTGTATCTTCCTTTCTTTGCTTTGTTACAATGTGAAATTCGAATGATCCTGAAAGTTTTCATTTTTTTTTTTATGTCTTTCTGTTCTTAAAAACCCTACGTTTCAGAAATGCTTCTATCATTAAACAAGTAATAATAAAAGTTAGTGACTTATTGCATGAACTAATTTCTAAGTTACAAACAAGAATGGGGCAGCAATGAGATCGGCACGATGGATTGGTGCATGAAGGCGATCCAGGCTCTTGGTTGTCAATCTTTCATAGGAATCCAGCCGGCTAAAACACGACTACTCATGCAAAAGACTGAAACAAAGAGTGTAAAAATAGCAGCCTAATTCCTCTTTAGTTTTCTCCTTTTCTTAATCAATCAATTAATTTGTGAATCTCGTTTGGTTAGGACACTGGGAAGACGAAAGACGCTTCAGGCATTTATGTCATCCGTTTTGCCCTGGAAATTATCATATCAACCAATAAATATTGTAACAAACTTGCCCGTTTCCATTAGAATCCCCTTCCTCTCTTTTTTTTTTCTTTTTTTATAGTAAAAACGGCAATTCATATAGCTCTAACATGAGTACATCCTGCCAAGTCAGAAAAAAGTAAAAAGTACAATGGGATCGGGAGCTCTACGGAAGGGGTCCATAAAAACTCTCCGAAATGTTGTGCAACATGAGAGACGACCCAATCTACTGCTCTGTTCGCCTTCCGATAAACATATGCTACCCGGAGCTCACCCAACTCCAAAACCAGTCTGCGTGTCTCGCGAATGAGTGGATGACCATCTCCATACTTGTCCGCACCCCGGATCTACTCGATCACCCTAGAAGAATCCTCCTCGATGTATACCCGCTCGGCATCGAGCACCTGCCTCGCATATGATATCCCCTCCCAGGCAGCTCGAAGCTCTGCCCCAACTACGGTGAGGCCTGGCATGCGACGGCCCCCTGCTGCGACCAGACTACCACGATGGTCTCTGATCACAAATCTAACACCTCCGGACCTCCCATCTACCGCTACGCTGCTATCAAAGTTCACCTTGAGAAAACCAGGGAGTGGGGGTACCCAAGAAACAAAAGCAAATCTGGACGCTGAACCAGTGAAGTGAGTACCCCAGATGTCCCTGGCTATCCCAAGAGAATACAAAGCAGTGCATGAAGTCACCTCCCCAGCCTAAAGCATTGCTTTAACCACCACCAACCTTGGAGAAGACCTCCTGTCCTTAAACAAGCCCGCAGTCCTGTCCAACCAGATATGGTAGGCTAGATATGCTCTAAGTATCCCTACCTCAATAGATCTAGGGCTCTGAAAGGAGTCTCTCAGCAGTTGTAACAGATCCTGTACTGACACCACCGACTGTGGGAGAGGAGCAAGTGACTTTCTTCATATCTTCCTGGCCCTAGGACACTGCAGAAGAGCATGCCCAATAGTCTCCTTAGAGTCCGTGCACACCTCGCAACATAGAGGGATCCGCATACCCCGCTTAATGAGCACACTCCTGGTGGGAAGGCAGCCCCAGGCCACCTTCCAAAAGAAGAGCGCCACCCGCAGATGAATCCGCATCCTCCAAATCCAACCTTTCTCGATCTGCCAAACTAGCTCCCCCCTGAATAAAACTTGAAGATCCCTCGCCCACACCTGCGACCGCCCCGTTGGTGCCCAGACTAATCTGTCAGGCTCCCCCCGAATGGGCACTGAGAGAGCCAAGACCAACTCTACCAGGTGCTCTCCAAAAACCTCCCGAATAAATCCCTCTCTCCATCGGCCCTTCTCTGAAACCATCAGATCACTAACCATGTGGCCCACCAATCGTTCCGAGTCCACCATAGTCGGAAAATGACTGAGCGGCTGCGCAGTTACCCAACAATCCTCTAAAACATCAATGGACCGACCGTCACCAATGACCTATCTAATCTCCGGGAGGACCATCCTAGCTTTGACACACATCTCCCTCCACATTGGTGAGTGGTGGCGAGCAGTTCTCGCTCCAAGCAGCACCACACCATATTTCGCCTTCATCAAGAAGGACCACATATTGTCGGGCTCCAGAACAAATCTCATGACATGTTGGGCTACTAACACCTTCCGCCTCTCCAACAAGGACTGCACCCCCAAACCCCCAAATCTGGTAGGATGACACACCACCTCCCATGCTAACATATGGATGCCACCCCTGCCTCCATGCTTTCCCCAGATGAAGTTTCTAAATAGCTGCTCAAGAGACCTCAAAACCGACACTGGGATGAAGGAATTGGAGAGTAAGTAAATGGGGATCGAGGAGAGAATTGACCGGACCATGGTGATCCTACCCATCATAGACAATGAGTGCATCTGCCAGCCCTCCAGCCTCTGCCTGATGCTGAGCTCGATGGAAGAGCAATCCCTGTTGCGCAACCGCCGGCCTGAAATCGGGATTCCCAGATATCTCATAGTGCCATCCTGCTTGCCCACCCCCAAGATCTCCAGAGTAGAATGCCTCACCTTTTGTCTGGTCTTCGGACTGAAACAAATAGCTGACTTTGAGAAGTTGACCTACTGCCCTGACGCTGCACAATATTCCTGAAGAATCCTACCAGTGACCCTGCCGCGATGACCGGGCTAGCAACAAGCAGTCATCAGCAAAAAATAAATGGGATATTGGGGTAGCACCCACCACTGGTATGTAAGGCTCTAGACACAGCATGACGTAAGGCTCTATTTAGTGCATCCGCATAAATAATGAACAGCAGGAGGGATAGGGGGCATCCCCGGTGTAGCCCTATCGATGACTCGAAGAAACAAGATGGCGTACCATTCACTAGAATGGCGAACGATGGAGCCCTAACACACCCCATAATCCACCAGATCCATGCCTCATGAAAACCAAACCCCTGCAAAGACTGCTGTACAAAGTTCCAGCGCATCCTGTCGTAGGTCCTCTCCATATCAAACTTGACTCCCATCAAGCTCCTCCTCATCGGAGCTCTGCCCAAATCAAACATAAACTCTTGGGGTATCAGGACATTATCGGAGATGCTGCGCCCTCCAATAAAAGCTCTCTACTCTAGGCTGATCAACCTCGAAAGGATATCCCTCAACCTAATGGCAAGTATCTTCGTCGTAGCCATGTGCAAGGTGGTGCACAGGCTAACCGGTCGAAAATGATCCGGCTCAGTAGCATCCTGCCGCTTCGATATCAAAGTGATGAAAGTCCTCTAATACTCTAACGACATCACCGTTGTACTGAAGAACTGCTATATAGAAGCCGTCACATTCTGTCCCACTATCATCCAATACCTCCGAAAGAATAAGGGTGGAAAACCATCTGGCCCTGGCGCCTTGTCCCCCTCGAGGGACCACATCGCCTCCCTGATCTTCCTCTCCGACACCGGCCTAATCAATGCTGCAGTCTTCTCCTCCAACACCTGGTCTGCAGGCATCGGCATCACCGCTCGACTCCCATCCCCCGTCTGCTCTGTCCACCTAGCTCTGAAAAAGCCCTCCACCACCCTCTGAATCATAGCAGGATCATCTGACAGCTGCCCATCCTCACCCCTGATGATTCTAATCCTATTCTGGTGCCTCCTGATCACCGTCGCCTGATGAAAAAATCTGATGTTCCGATCCCTCTCCAAAATCCACTGAACCCTAGACTTATGTCTATATAGGGCTCGTTTGGTTCGCGGGAAGTATTTTCCCTCTTAGGAATATGATTCCTGGGAATCAGATTCCTAGGAAGAGGATACCTAGGAAAGTACTTTTGGCATGTTTGGTTAACCATGGGAAAGTGACAAATTTCCAAAGTGCTTATGTTTGGTTGACCATCCACTTTCCTAGGAAAGTTATGTATAATTCCTATTATGCCCTTAATAAAAATTAGGTCTTTAATGCCTCTTTAATGCTTCTTTAATGCTGAAGGGTCTTTTTGGGAAAAAATAAAAAAGGAGTGATTCCCACCTCATGGGAAAGTTACTTTTCCATGTTTCTCATGGGAAAGACTTTCCCATGAAATGTGGGAATCATATTCCCATGGAAATACAACTTTCCCATCTCTCTCCTTTGAAAACTCCAACCAAACAAGAGGCATTTCATTACTTTCCCGTTGACCACACTTTCCCCCATCCTTTTCCTGCGAACCAAACGAGCCCATAGTGTCTCCTACTATCTAAGAAGAGAATCATGTAAGGCTAAATGCGATCCGAGCTCCCCCACCTCCACCTCCGATAATCCTCCCCTCAGTGCCTCCTGCGACTGTAGCCTAGTGGTGAGGTTCTCTCAAATTCTTTCCTAAGTGACGGCCAATCCATGGAGTGTACACAAGGACAAGAAGCCCAAGTGGAGATCAAGCCAAGACCAAGCCCGCCAAGTGCCAACTTGATGACTATTGAGGTTAGCCATTCTTCCTTAAGTTCTTAGCAAGCCAAACCTCATCCAAGGCACCGAGCGAAACATTCGGATTGTGTGGCATTGGGCTCGACACGTGCCAGCCTTGCGCGCTCGGCCAAAGGCCGCATGCAAGGAAATGGCACGACCATGCTAAATGCTTTGGACGCCCAAGCCATTGGGGCATCACAACCCACCGCACAGCACGCGTGGCCTTGGCTTTTTAGGCCTTGGCCAGCGCGCGTCCAAGCAGGAAGAAGACGTTCGGCCAGAAGACTGAGTGCACCTAAAGGAAACCAGCGCACGGCCACCAGTCCGCGCACCCACGCATGAAGCAGGCGCACCGTCGACAGACTGAGCACATGCTTCAGGATCAAGCGCATGGCTGACAGACCGAGCGTGCGCACCAGGTCTAGGCGTGCGGCCAACAGTCGCACGCACATGTATGGAAGAGGGGCGTAGGAAGAAGCCCACGCCCGCGCAGCCAGAGCGCCTCAGGCCTCGACCGGCGCGCGCATGTGCAAGGAAGGAATGCGGGGCAAGCGGCGTCCCGCTCGCACGGCCCTGGCGTCATCAGGCCAGGCAGGCGCACGCACACGCACCAAGGGGCACACGGCAAGCGAGCGCGCGCGAGGTTCGTGACCACGCACGCAGTCCGCCCGACTAGGTGCGCCCAAGTGTCCAGTGGCCAACCACCCAGCAGCCAACCGGCCAGCGCCCAGGTGTCCAGAGCCCAGGCGCCAAGCGCCCAGTGCCAACTGCCCAAGCGCCCAAGTGCCAGCATCCAAGCGCCTGAGTGCCAGCGTCCAAGCGCCCAAGTGCCAGTGCTAGCACCAGCCAACAGCTAGAGACTGCAAGCTACAGCAGACTGCAGCGCCAGCCAACAGCAAGGAACCAACGTCCAAGGGTTGCTGCAGTGCCATAGCCAGCCAACCATCGATTTTCATCAAGAACCACCGGCCCAACCACTTGGCAACCGGAAAACAACTAATGCATCACTTCAGCCAGCACAAGAGCAAGTGAACAGCGGTTGCCATGAAGTTATCAAGCCAAGAAGGGGACAAAACTGTAGCAACACATGGCGCCTTCTTAGGCATTGTAAAGGCCTATATAAAAGCCTAAGTTAGGAAGATTTAGGGGTCTTTTTCAGAACATTGTAATAGCCACTTTGAAAGTGAGTTCGGCCGAAAGGCTTCGATAGGCAATAGTGCCTAATTCGGTCCCTAGGGATTTGGGCTAAGGGAGGGAATATTAACCCCCTTAGATTAGGCTAAGGTTGGGTCATCACGCCCTCCTTAGATTCATTGTATTTCCTTTTCTTCAAGTGGAATCAAACCAGCCATTTGTTGCCTCAACTACTTCCTTGAATAGTCTACAATTGGCCTCATTTGCTTAAGGTTCCGAAGAGGAGATCATTCTCCAATCTTAGCCAAGTCAAGCTTGGAGTTATAAGGAGTCACAAGTGCCAACATTCCAAATCAGCCGGCGTTACCTCAATTCGGTCAAGGCACACATCATTGGCCAAGTCAAAGGAGCCAAAGGAGCCAAAAGCCATCGCCAAAGCAGGCCAAAGGCTAACGCCAAAGGAGCAAGGAGAAATACTTGGTGTGGTTGGCGAGTGACCGACACTAGACCCCACCAAATTGGTGCTTTCATTGAGAGAAAATTCTCTCCTTGGAGGTAACGTGTTTATCTACAATTAAAGTAAGTAGTGTCCTTAAATTTCTGCATTCATCCTTTTTACTTAAGTTCATATCTTGAGTGGGAAAAGAGGGAAGGGACCCTTGTGAGAACCTTGTAAGGGTTGTGAGGACACCACTACTTGTACCCGTGAGTGCCTTTGAAGGATTGTTCTGAAATCATAGAAAAGATTTTATGGATTCCGGGAAAAATATCCAAAGGCTAGAAGCCTTAGAATCCCACTCTAACCAAGTGAGCAAATTCCTAGAAGAACTCTCCAATACCATGGCCGAAATGAGGAGGGAGACTAATAGGAGTTTGGAGAGGTTGGAGAGACGGATTGGGAGTGAAGAAAAAGGAAAAAAAGTAAGGGATGAGCCTTGGCCAAATGCATCTAGGCATGACCAAGGAGGAGAAGGAAGTGATGATGGGTTGGCCAACAATGAGAGGGAGTTTCATGCTAGGGAAAGAGTGCAAAAAAAAACTAAAAGAGGGAGTAGAGTTGAAGGTTATGGAGTTGTCACGACCCCCGCCCCGTTCCCGGCGGGCCGCCGCGACGGTCCTAGGGTGCGGGTAGGCATAAGGCCACCAGCCACCGCGTAGAACCCTACTACCTATCAATCATCAATAGATCTTAAAAAATTTGGCATGATACATGCACAAAATGGTCACTTTTCCTATAGTGACCTGTCAGGATTATCTCAATACATACAACACACTACCTGTCAGAGCAGCAATCACATAATCCGTCACATAATGAACCTGGACAATATATATCAATACATTATCTCAGGCATATAACTCATCTGTATAAAAATCTGGTTCCCATTCCATCCATGGTCAAACCCATATCCACAACAGGATCTATGACTGTAACTATGCACTATATACAATAGAAGGTTTATAATACACCAAAAGGTATAAACCTCTATTTACATTATACTATACTATACTATGGAGCGGCACAGCTAGCAGGCAACCACTAATCCTGCTCCTCTCTATACAATACCTTTCCTGCAATCAAAAACATCAAACTGGGGAGTGAGTATATAAATACTCAGTGAGTGGAGTAGAGAGTACTATGCACATGAGACAGAATATAATCATGGCTCGAGATGAAATCTCAAGATCAATAACAAGATGAACATGATCTCAACATAGAGAATATGGAGTAAATCATCAATATCACCACAATCAATATCAACTCATCTGAAGCATATATGGAATAATCAAGTAAACATATATGCTACTCATGAATATGCTCAACAGATCATAATGCTGGAACATACAAATCAGGTGTCAATATGCTGAAATCATCACTAGACAGCTATCGGGAGGTGGGTTTTACGCCCCAGGCGAACCAGCAACAACTCCCTACTGCCATATGCATATATCGAGTATGACACCACACCAATATGTAAATCATCACTAGACAGCTGTCGGGAGGTGGGTTTTACGCCCCAGGCGAACCAGCAACAACTCCCCACTGTCACATGCATATGCAGGATAAGACACCATATCGATAATGTAAATGCTAGACAGCTATCGGGAGGTGGGTTTTACGCCCCAGGCGAACCAGCAACAACTCCCTACTGTCACATGCATATGCAGGATAAGATACCACACTGATCATGTAAATGCTGGCCAGTATCCAGAACAGAAATCCATCTCACATCTACATACTAAACGGCACCTCGCGGGAATTCTACATCCGCGGAAAGCCATACTGCACCTCGCGGGGTCTTACTATGCCCGGCGGCAAGCAGAATATAAGTCGTAGGACCGGCCGATCCTACGCCTAGGGCCGTGTCCCCCCTAGGAAGGGACTGGGCTCCGCCCACCCAGAAGGCTACTATGTGCGCACAAAGGCCGATGTTCAACCCCCATCGACTATAGGTGTCCTGCAGATACTGCCAAGCCATGCATAAATGCCATAATGCACCCTCCCAATACTCTACTAAAAAGGAGTATAATCAAGACTACCACTCACTTGATCATGACCCAATCATAAACTAACATCAGGGTTAGAAGTGAGGGTCAAGGAAGTGCAATACAACTCAATATACCACTAAAAAGGCTCTACAAATCTTTGAAATAGAGGAAATGAAATCAATTTACAAAAGAAATCATTTCACAATTCGGAATCAATTTGATTACTCATCAACCCCTCGTAATTCCTCTCAATGTTCCCTCAAATGCATGTACAGAATAATCAAGCATGGAGAATCAAGATTATAGAGGAATCTACTACAATATCAGTCAATATGCACAAGTGGAATCAATTCACACTTGGCGACATTCATGAAAATGAATAAGGAATGTGCTCATGGTGCAAAGTACAAACTCCCACTCACCTGCCAATCCGGCACGGCCTCGATACGCCTCTAGAATTTTACAGTAGGCAGCAGGGGACTTCTTCCTCTTGTTCCCTAGCTTCTTGCCTAACTGTGACATGCATTTACAATACATTTAGTTTTGTATCAAGGGCTATAATCTACGTGCCAATTATAATATAGGAGACTTTAATTAATTCAACTCCCCCATTCCCTAAATCTTTTCTTTTCTTTTCTTTTTTCTTTTTCTATTAATTAACTCGCCATTTATGTGTATTAGGGACTCCCTTGCATGAGTACAAGGTCCCCTTAGCTTAATCTAGGCTTAATACCCTATTATAGCATGAAATCCCCTATTTTCCATCCGGATGAACAGTAACCCGAACTGACAGTGGGTTACTTCATCCCGGTTTTGATCCACTTTCAAGACTCCAAATTTGATGAAATTTTTACCTAACATTCTACACTCATAGAGGATTCCAAAGAGATAACATGCATCATCATCGGAGGCCGTTTGACCCCCTAAATAATTCGCCGAAGTTGGGACTTTGACACAGTTTTTCCGTAGTGCCGGAAAAATTTGTCAAAATCCGATTCTTCTTCTTTTAACCACCTCTACAACCCTTATCCGACCCCTCTAGACTATATCCACCCTTTGTATAGCCTAATGTCATCAAAAGACTAGATAGGGATGGATATTTACCTTTTTCTTTTTGGAAATCGAGGTCCTTGCATAGAGGGGAAGGAGATCTACACTTTTCCCTTCAGCTGGCAGCGCAACCGGGATCTCCTTCCTCTTCCTTTCTTCCTTTCCTTTCCTCTTCCTTTCTTCCTTTCCTTTCCTCTGTTTCACGCCTGAGAACCCCCCCCTCTCTGTCTCTCGGTTTCATTCCAAAGCCACAGCAAACCCTCCAATTAAATCACATCAAAATACTATTCACCCTTTTTTTAATATTATTAAATTCCCATTTTGCCCCTAACACTTCAACATATCTACTGTTATGCCATTAACTTTTGATTTCTTTCCAATTTTACCCTTACCACTTCAACGCATCTACAACTATGCCATTATCTTTTCATTTCTTCCAATTTTACCCCTCATATCAATTTTAAAGGACTATTCTATCCTTTTTTATATAAAAAAATATTTTGGGGTTATTACATCCTCCCCCCTTATATAAAATTCGTCCTCGAATTTAAAAGAGTAAATTACCTGATTACTCAAAGGGGTGAGTGTATCTGCTCTTCATATTCTGCTCAGTGTGGTATTGGAAATCAAATAAATTAGGAGTGTTTTACCTTCTATCTCTACCACATAGGTAGGATATACATACTTCGCTTTTATACTATCCCCTACAGGTGTATTAATAGCTAAGGGAATACGCATTAATATCTTATCCTTAGCTAACTTTTTAGCAAAATAAGGGGACACAAATGAATGGGTAGCTCCAGAATTAAATAATACTCTAGCTTTAATCTTATCAATGAGGAGCATACCTGTCACAGCTACATTTAATGCCTGTGCCTCTTGTGGATTTACCGTGAACACCCTTCCTTGCCCTCTACCTACTGGAGCTGATGGCTGAGATGGTCCAACACTCTGCTGTGATGCTGGTGTCTGACCTCTGCCTCTGCCTACAGGCCCCCTACTACTAGGCCTGTCCATCTGCACAGAAGGGTAGGATGCCAAAGGCACAAACTGCTGGGTGGCACCCTGCAGGCATTCTCTGGCAAAATGACCCGGCTGTCCACATCTGTAGCACACTCCCTGGCCCATTCTGCATCTGCCAGGGTGCTGCTTCCCACATATGCCACACACTGGCCATGATTGGAACCCAGATTCAGTTCTGGCTATAGTGACTGGAGGACGAGGTACTGATGGTAGAAAAGTATCTTGTGATTGACCTCTTTCCCTCCATTTCCTCTTACGTGGGGCAGGTGGAGCTGAGCGTACAGACTGCTCCGTCGGGCCCTCCGAGAGATCTACTCCCTCAGATCTACCTCTACTGTTTTGCTCCTTCCCCACACTCATTTTCCTCTGTTCTCTTTCAGCTCTTTCCTCTTTATTTCTGGTCTCCCACTGTTTTGCTTTATCTATCAGCCTAGACAAGGTGGGGACCTCTACTGCCAGTACTGCATTATAAAGCGGGGAAATCAGACCTCGTCTGAACCTTTCTATCCTGGCAGCTTCAGTGGGGATGATGTAAGGAGCATACTTCCCCAATCTAGTGAACTCACGAGCGTACTCAGATACGCTCATTCCGGGCATCTGCTTCAGCCTCTCAAACTGAAGAGCCCAATTCTGCCTCTCAGCCGGAGACAAGAACTCATCCATCACTGCTTGCCTGAACTCTTCCCAGGTTGGAGGATTCCTACTATACAATCTGTCCTCCACGTGCCTCTGGTACCAGCCCCAGGCATCTTCCTTCATTGTAAGCCCTACAAGTTCTATAGCTCTTGCATCAGAACAGGGCAGTCTCCGTATCATCTTTTCAGTCTCCTCCAGAAATCTCTGAGGATCTTCACCTTCTTCCCCCTTAAACTCCGGGGTTCTGAGCCTAAGAAATTCCTGTACAGTAATCCCCTCATCATCTAGAGCCCGCCTGGCCAAACTTCTTGGCACAGGTACAGGAGGTGGGATGGATACTACTGACGGGGCAGGAGATTTCCCCCGAGCAATCTGCTCCCTCAGAGCCTGATTCTCCGCCAGTAACTGTTCCATCAATGCATCTCTACTTCCTATATCTCCTTGATCATCAACCCTCCGTCTATCAGCAGGAGGAGGTTTTTCTCTTTGGGGCTCGACATGTGCAGAACCCGCATCCAATGCTATATCTGGCTCCATCCTCCTTCCTTCCAGGACGAGCAGGTCCTCTCCTTGGAGGTATTCTTTATATCTCTCTAAAAAAGTCAAAAAGAGAGGATGGTCGTTACACACTGAGTCATGATATATTTTACTGAGTTGTAAATGACTCATAAAATAACATACAGAAAAATCCTATGCTCCATAGTATAATCCTATACTTAATCCTGACTCATCCTATTGCTCTGACAGGACTCTTCTTAACCTTTGCTCTGATACCAAGCTTTGTCACGACCCCCGCCCCGTTCCCGGCGGGCCGCCGCGACGGTCCTAGGGTGCGGGTAGGCATAAGGCCACCAGCCACCGCGTAGAACCCTACTACCTATCAATCATCAATAGATCTTAAAAAATTTGGCATGATACATGCACAAAATGGTCACTTTTCCTATAGTGACCTGTCAGGATTATCTCAATACATACAACACACTACCTGTCAGAGCAGCAATCACATAATCCGTCACATAATGAACCTGGACAATATATATCAATACATTATCTCAGGCATATAACTCATCTGTATAAAAATCTGGTTCCCATTCCATCCATGGTCAAACCCATATCCACAACAGGATCTATGACTGTAACTATGCACTATATACAATAGAAGGTTTATAATACACCAAAAGGTATAAACCTCTATTTACATTATACTATACTATACTATGGAGCGGCACAGCTAGCAGGCAACCACTAATCCTGCTCCTCTCTATACAATACCTTTCCTGCAATCAAAAACATCAAACTGGGGAGTGAGTATATAAATACTCAGTGAGTGGAGTAGAGAGTACTATGCACATGAGACAGAATATAATCATGGCTCGAGATGAAATCTCAAGATCAATAACAAGATGAACATGATCTCAACATAGAGAATATGGAGTAAATCATCAATATCACCACAATCAATATCAACTCATCTGAAGCATATATGGAATAATCAAGTAAACATATATGCTACTCATGAATATGCTCAACAGATCATAATGCTGGAACATACAAATCAGGTGTCAATATGCTGAAATCATCACTAGACAGCTATCGGGAGGTGGGTTTTACGCCCCAGGCGAACCAGCAACAACTCCCTACTGCCATATGCATATATCGAGTATGACACCACACCAATATGTAAATCATCACTAGACAGCTGTCGGGAGGTGGGTTTTACGCCCCAGGCGAACCAGCAACAACTCCCCACTGTCACATGCATATGCAGGATAAGACACCATATCGATAATGTAAATGCTAGACAGCTATCGGGAGGTGGGTTTTACGCCCCAGGCGAACCAGCAACAACTCCCTACTGTCACATGCATATGCAGGATAAGATACCACACTGATCATGTAAATGCTGGCCAGTATCCAGAACAGAAATCCATCTCACATCTACATACTAAACGGCACCTCGCGGGAATTCTACATCCGCGGAAAGCCATACTGCACCTCGCGGGGTCTTACTATGCCCGGCGGCAAGCAGAATATAAGTCGTAGGACCGGCCGATCCTACGCCTAGGGCCGTGTCCCCCCTAGGAAGGGACTGGGCTCCGCCCACCCAGAAGGCTACTATGTGCGCACAAAGGCCGATGTTCAACCCCCATCGACTATAGGTGTCCTGCAGATACTGCCAAGCCATGCATAAATGCCATAATGCACCCTCCCAATACTCTACTAAAAAGGAGTATAATCAAGACTACCACTCACTTGATCATGACCCAATCATAAACTAACATCAGGGTTAGAAGTGAGGGTCAAGGAAGTGCAATACAACTCAATATACCACTAAAAAGGCTCTACAAATCTTTGAAATAGAGGAAATGAAATCAATTTACAAAAGAAATCATTTCACAATTCGGAATCAATTTGATTACTCATCAACCCCTCGTAATTCCTCTCAATGTTCCCTCAAATGCATGTACAGAATAATCAAGCATGGAGAATCAAGATTATAGAGGAATCTACTACAATATCAGTCAATATGCACAAGTGGAATCAATTCACACTTGGCGACATTCATGAAAATGAATAAGGAATGTGCTCATGGCGCAAAGTACAAACTCCCACTCACCTGCCAATCCGGCACGGCCTCGATACGCCTCTAGAATTTTACAGTAGGCAGCAGGGGACTTCTTCCTCTTGTTCCCTAGCTTCTTGCCTAACTGTGACATGCATTTACAATACATTTAGTTTTGTATCAAGGGCTATAATCTACGTGCCAATTATAATATAGGAGACTTTAATTAATTCAACTCCCCCATTCCCTAAATCTTTTCTTTTCTTTTCTTTTTTCTTTTTCTATTAATTAACTCGCCATTTATGTGTATTAGGGACTCCCTTGCATGAGTACAAGGTCCCCTTAGCTTAATCTAGGCTTAATACCCTATTATAGCATGAAATCCCCTATTTTCCATCCGGATGAACAGTAACCCGAACTGACAGTGGGTTACTTCATCCCGGTTTTGATCCACTTTCAAGACTCCAAATTTGATGAAATTTTTACCTAACATTCTACACTCATAGAGGATTCCAAAGAGATAACATGCATCATCATCGGAGGCCGTTTGACCCCCTAAATAATTCGCCGAAGTTGGGACTTTGACACAGTTTTTCCGTAGTGCCGGAAAAATTTGTCAAAATCCGATTCTTCTTCTTTTAACCACCTCTACAACCCTTATCCGACCCCTCTAGACTATATCCACCCTTTGTATAGCCTAATGTCATCAAAAGACTAGATAGGGATGGATATTTACCTTTTTCTTTTTGGAAATCGAGGTCCTTGCATAGAGGGGAAGGAGATCTACACTTTTCCCTTCAGCTGGCAGCGCAACCGGGATCTCCTTCCTCTTCCTTTCTTCCTTTCCTTTCCTCTTCCTTTCTTCCTTTCCTTTCCTCTGTTTCACGCCTGAGAACCCCCCCCTCTCTGTCTCTCGGTTTCATTCCAAAGCCACAGCAAACCCTCCAATTAAATCACATCAAAATACTATTCACCCTTTTTTTAATATTATTAAATTCCCATTTTGCCCCTAACACTTCAACATATCTACTGTTATGCCATTAACTTTTGATTTCTTTCCAATTTTACCCTTACCACTTCAACGCATCTACAACTATGCCATTATCTTTTCATTTCTTCCAATTTTACCCCTCATATCAATTTTAAAGGACTATTCTATCCTTTTTTATATAAAAAAATATTTTGGGGTTATTACAGGAGTATGTGTGGATAGGTTTAGAAAAGGGGTTGAACATGAAGAATATTATGGTGTTGTTAATGAGGAAGATGGTCCAAGAGTTCAAGAAAGGGGCATGAGGAAACCTAGGATAGATTTTCCAAGGTTTAATGGAGGAGACCCTTTTGAATGGATTGACAAAGTAGAACGATACTTTTATGTCTATGAAATTTCTCATAGAGAAAAGGTTACTCTTGCAAGCTTCCACTTAGAAGACAAAGCAAGCAAGTGGTGGAGATGGCTTAGGTCCATCTATGAAAAAGAAGGAATAAGGTTGGGATGGAAGTAGAGCTGATCAAAATTCGGGCCGGGCCGGGCTCGAGCCGGGCTCTACAACAGAAATTAGGCCCGATGGCTATGCCTAGGCCCGGCCCGGCCCGACTATCGGGCTTAAATTTTTGCCCAGGCCCGATCCGACTTTATAAATCTGGTTCTAGGCCCGTCTAACCCGGCCCGACCCGATAGGCCCGACCCGACAGGCCCGATTTTTTCTTTGTTTGGAATCTGAAAATGGGCCAGAATGGCCCGACCAGGCCCGACCCAATTTTTTTGGTCGGGCCGCTTTTCTTGCCCAGGCCCGACCCATGGGTCTTTTTTTAATGCCCAAGCCCGAAAAAATCCAGGCCGGGCTGGGCGGGCCAGAAGGCCCGTGATCAGCTCTGGATGGAAGGTCTTCATCAAGGAATTCATGATCCAATGGGGTCCTTCTCCAAATGTCAACCACCATGGGCAACTAGCAAAGATTAAGTAAGAAGGCAAGGTAAGAGCCTATATTGAAAAATTCCGGCAACTACAAACATTGGTGTCAGGATAGTTGGAGGAGGCTCTACTTGGTACCTTTGTGGATGGGTTGAGGCCTTGGCTTGCCAAGGAACTCAAATTGAAGCAACCTACGACATTGCAAGAGGCCATAAGGGTGGCTGAGATTTTGGAGGAGGGCTACCAATCCGAAAGGAGAATGATCAAGGAGACTATCAATCGGGAGGCCAAACTCATTCCACCAAAAATCAGTTGGAAAAGCAAGGAATCAAGCATCAACAACCCCAAAAATCTGCAACCACAAGTCAAGAAATTGTCCCGGGAGGAAGTCCAAGATTTCATCAAAAAGGGATTGTGTTTCAAGTGTGGAGAAAGATGGAACCGGGAGCCCAAGTGCAAGCCGGGCCAAGCCTATCTTATTGATGTTCTTGATGCAGATTTTCAAGAGGAGGAAGTCACCAACTCAAGTGACCATGAAGAGGATTCGGCCCAACCAAAGGAGGACTCATCCGGAGGTGAATAAGATGATGCCGAACTCTCTCTTCATGCACTCACCAGCATTCCCAAACCATGTACCATGAGGCTCCTAGCATGGGTCGGGAAGAATGAAGTTTCTGTGCTTATGGATAGTGGGTCATCCCACAACTTCATCAACACCAACATTGTACCAAAGTTGGGTCTTCATCCTACCCAAATTCAGCCCTTTGAAGTCAAAGTTGCAAGTGAAGAAAGGCTCAATTGCAAGGAGGTCATTTATGATATTAAGATGAACATCCAAGGGGTACGTATCAAGGCAGATATATATGTTCTTCAATTAGTTGGTCTTGACATTGTCCCTGGGAATGCTTAGCTTCGAAATGTTGGAAGAATGATTACAGATTTTGGGTCCATGACTATGGAATTCAAGATTGGTAATCAAAAGAAAAAATGGACAGCAATTGGAAGCCAAGAGGTGAAATCATGTGAAGCCCATACCCTTGAAAAATTATGCAAAGGAGGCGCCACTTGTGTGGCAATATTATTAGCCACCCAAGGTCAAACCAAGGATGAAGCCAACAAGGATGAGTTTGAAGGTTTGCCTAGTCAAGTTAGGCAATTGTTGGAAAGCCATAAGTGGGTGCTTGAAGCCCCTAAGACATTACCACCGCAAAGGATGTATGACCATCCCATACGACTTAAGGATGAAGCCAAAGCCATCAACGTACCCCCATATAGATATGCCCATTTTCCAAAAGGAGAGATTGAGAAGCATGTTGAATAAATGATGAAGCAAGGGTTGATTAGGAGGAGTACTAGTCCCTTCTCTTCACCGGTGCTCTTGGTTAGAAAAAAGGATGGGACATGGAGGTTTTGTATGGATTATAGAGCCCTAAATGAAGCAACAATCAAGGATTGCTTCCCCATTCCAACGGTGGATGAAATGTTGGATGAACTTCATGGCACCAAGGTTTTTTTCCGATTGGATTTGAGAGCCGGATATCATCAAATCAGAATGAGGCAAGAAGACATTCAAAAAACAGCATTTAGAACACATTCCGGCCACTATGAATACTTAGTCATGCCTTTTGGGTTGTGCAATGCTCCATCCACCTTCCAAGCAACCATGAATGACATCTTTCGGCCATACTCGAGAAAGTTTGTAATTGTGTTCTTTGATGATATTTTGATTTACTCTAAAAATTTGAAGGAGCATGTTGAACATCTAGATTTGGTGCTACGCATCCTTGAAGAGCATAGATTCTACATTAAAGCCTCCAAGTGTGCCTTTGTACAACAAGAATTGGAATACTTGGGCCACATCATTTCGGGAGAAGGAGTCAAGGTGGATCAAAAAAATATTGAAGCAATGACTGATTGGCCAATACCACACAATGTGTCCACCATGAGAGGATTCCTTGGACTAACCGGCTACTATCGAAGGTTTGTCAAAGATTATGGTCTTATTGCTAAACCATTGGCCAATATGTTGAAGAAGGGGGAGTTTGCATGGACCGAAGCCGCAAGGAAGGCCTTTAAAGAATTAAAAAAGGCCATGACACAAACACCGGTATTAGCATTACCAAATTTCAGCAAGCCTTTTGAGATTTATACTGATGCTAGTGGTGAGGGAATTGGAGTCGTACTTGTGCAAGAAGGAAGACCAATTGCCTACATGTCAAAAGCATTGGGTCCTCAAAAGAAAGCATGCAATACCTATGCCCGAGAGTTAATGGCGGTAGTTCATGCAATCAAGATATGGAGGCCATACCTATTTGGAAGGAGGTTTACAATTGTCACCGATCAACAAGCCATCCGACATCTCCTTGAGCAAAAGATCACCACTCTAGAACAACAAAAATTTTTAGTCAAATTGTTGGGCTTTGGATATACAATTCGTTATCAACCCGGTAAAGACAACAAAGTTGCGGATGCCTTGTCAAGAAAAGAAGGGAGCCCTATGATAGCTTTAGAAGCATGCTCTACAATCACCCTTGAGGACAAGGGTGTTCTTCAAGCGGGGGGGAATGGTGAGGTTCCCTCAAATTCCTTCCTAAGTGGCGGTCATTCCATGGAGTGTACACAAGGACAAGAAGCCCAAGTGGAGGTCAAGCCAAGACCAACCTCGCCAAGT
Source organism: Phoenix dactylifera (assembly GCF_009389715.1). NCBI lineage: Eukaryota > Viridiplantae > Streptophyta > Magnoliopsida > Arecales > Arecaceae > Phoenix > Phoenix dactylifera. The sequence goes on along the minus strand of NC_052392.1, from coordinate 22,402,709 downwards.
GCCAACTTGATGACTATTGAGGTTAGCCATTCTTCCTTAAGTCCTTATCAAGCCAAACCTCATCCAAGGCACTGGGCGAAACATTCGGATTGTGTAGCATTGGGCTCGGCGCGCGCTCGACCAAAGGCCGTGCGCAAGGAAATTGCACGACCATGCTCAATGCCTTGGACGCCCAAGCCATTGGGGCATCACAAGCCACCGCACAGCGCGCGCGGCCTTGGCTTTTCAGGCCGTGGCCAGCGCGTGTCCAAGCAGGAAGAAGACGCTCGGCCAGAAGACCGAGCGCACCAAAAGGCAACCAGTAAACGACCACCAGTCTGTGCCCACACATGGAGTAGGCGCACCAACGACAGACCGAGCGCACGCTTCAATCAGGCGCATGGCTGACAGACCGAGCGCGCGCACCAGGTCCAGGCGCGCGGCCAGTAGACCGCGCGCACATGCATGAAAGAGGCGCGCAGGAAGAAGCTCACGCTCGTGCAGCCAGAGCGCCTTAGGCCTCGGCTGGCTCGTGCGCGTGCAAGGAAGGAAAGTGCGGCAAGCGGCGTCCCGCACGCGTAGCGCTGGCACCATCAGGCCAGGCCGGCGCATGCACACGCGCCAAGGAACGGGCGTGCGGCAAGCGAGCGCGTGCGAGGTTCGTGACCACGCACGCGGTCCGCCCGACCAGGCACGCCTAAGTATCCCGCGACCAACCGCCCAGTAGACAACCGGCTAGCGGCTAGCGCCCAGGTGTTCAGAGCCCAAGCGCCCAGCGGCCAACTGCATAGTGCTAACTGCCCAAGCGCCCAAGTGCCAGCATCAATGGCCAGAAACTGCAAGCCACAACAGACTGCAGCGCCAGCCAACAGCAAGGAACCAACGCCCAAGGGCTGCTGCAGTGCCATAGCCAGCCAACCACCGAAAACCATCAAGAGCCACCGGCCCAACCACTTGGCAACTGGAAAACAACTAATGCATCACTTCAGCCAACACAAGAGCAAGTGAACAGCGGTTGCCATTAAGTTATCAAGCCAAGAAGGGGACAAAACTGCAGCAACACATGGCGCCTTCTTAGGCATTGTAAAGGCCTATATAAAGGCCTAAGTTAGAAAGATTTAGGGATCTTTTTCAGAACATTGTAATAGCCACTTTGAAAGTGAGTTCGGCCGAAAGGCTTGGGTAGGCAATAGTGCCTAATTCGGTCCCTAGGGACTTGGGCTAAAGGAGGAAATATTAACCTCCTTAGATTAGGCTAAGGTTGGATCATCACGCCTTCCTTAGATTCATTGTATTTTCTTTCTTCAAGTGAAATCAAAGCAGCCATTTGTTGCCTCAATTACTTCCTTGAGTAGTCTACAATTGGCCTCATTTGCTTAAGGTTCCGAAGAGGAGATCATTCTCCATTCTTAGCCAAGTCAAGCTTGGAGTTAGAAGGAGTCACAAGTGCCAACATTCTAAATCAGCCGGCGTTACCTTAATTCAGTCAAGGCACACATCATTGGCCAAGCCAAAGGAACCAAAGGCCAACGCCCAAAGGAGCCAAATGCCATCGCCAAAGGAGGCCAAAGGCTAACGCCAAAGGAGCAAGGAGGAACACTTGGTGTGGTTGGCGAGTGACCGACGCTAGACCCCACCACCTACCAATGACCTCCTCCTTCTCCTCCGTCTTCCTAAAAATATTCCCCACTTCCTCCCGGTTCCATTTTCGCAACCGCCTCCTAGTCAACTTTAACCTGCGGAACACCCGATACATAGTATCTTCCCTAACCGGGACTCTCCAAGCCTCCCTCACCATTTCTCATGACCGAGGGTAGCAAAGCTAAAACTTCTCAAATCTAAAGGAGGTGTGAACTGGTATATGTGCCTTTGTACTCATCAGCAATGGGCTATGGTCTGAAGTAATCCTGGGCAAGTGTCTAACATGGTGATCTGGGAAGCACTGAACCCACCCAGCTGTGGCACAGGCTCTGTCTAATCTCTCCCAGTCTCGGGCCCGCCCCTGCGGATTATTGCACCATGTGAACCTAAGGCTCGAGTAGCCTAAATCAGCTAGTCCATTGGAAGTGAGAAAGTTCTGGAACTCCTTAATCTTCCTATTGTGAGAGAAGGGCTTCCCCTCCATCTTCTCATGGGAGTCAACAATACAATTGAAGTTCCCTGATATCAACACTGTATAACCCTGACCGATCACCTGAGAAGCTTCCTCCCACAGGATCCTTCTTTTCTTATACTCAGTACTAGCATATACCGCTGAGAGAACCTAAGGACTCCTATTTCCCTCCGAAATCACCATAATTACCTCCTGATTACATACATTGAATCTATCCAACCTGTAACGCCCCAGTCCCCAAGTGACTATAATGCCTCCCGACAATCCTTGAGATTCCACAGCATAGAACCCCCACGATCTCGGTAGAGCCCTTCTAGCCTTCTGTAGACTCCTCCCAGATAGGCGAGTCTCAAACAATACACAAATATTAGGATTGTGCAATTGCACCAATCTACGGAAAGCGGGGGCAAAGGAAGGTTTCTCCACCCTACGACAATTTCTTAACATAATGTTCATAAAACACCCAAAGAGTCCCTACAGCCCACTACCCTGGAGCTGCTGCTACCGCCTACCACCCCCTCCATGCTCCCTTCACCTCCTGGAGCAACAGTAGACTTCACCTTAGCTGAAGCCATTATTTGAAGTAGAATCTGATTGTGCTGTGCTCCCCACTGCACGCCTATGCCATTTGGCACGCTGCTACAGTGCCCTGCTTTCCACCAAAGTCCAGGGCCTCCATATCAACATCCGATTCCCCACACTTGGCCTTCCCCCGCGATAGCCTCACCTTGAGAGGAGCTTCACTGGCCGGTTGTGCCGTTTGGCACAGTTTGGTTCGGAGCCCACAGCCATTGCCGGCTGCGACCACCTCCACAGGGCCGAAGTCAAGCCCATCCACTGCTCCACCCTGACTCGTCGCCACCTCCCCAGGTTCATCCTCAGTCATTGTCGTCGCCCCCGACTCGGACAAACCCGCCGCCACCGAGAGAGCACAGGTCAACCGCTGCCCAAGTGGCTCCGCCCCCCTGCCGTGAGGCGTCGACCGCTCCCTTGGACTTGTGCGCCACCCGAGAAGGCCGACCATGCAACGACGCAAATGGTGGAGGGGAGCTCCTGCTCCTCCGGCGAACGGTAATCATCGTCCGCCCAGGCTTCATGGACGAGGGCGTCATCTTTCCAGCCGCTCGAGATGATCCACCCACCGTCAAGCCCGCTTCCTTTTGTTCCATGGGTGGGCTCTGGGACCATTTCATGGGGATGAGGCCCGACCCATCTGAGCACAGTCCACTACTTGAGATGGGCCTCACCTGAACCCGGCCCAAGTTGGTTTCAGCCCGACACGAGTCCAGCTGAGAGCCTAACTCGGCGCCCGACCCGGAGCCCGAGCCGGGTTGACTCGAACCACCCGGAATGGCACCTGCTCCAGCTTCCAAGACGTCCTTCTCTGGCGTCCTCCGGCGAGCCACCTTGCAGGGTTTCTGCCATCCTTCGAGGTCAGCCGGAGAGCCCATAGGGACCGGCCTATCTCCCGACAAACTTGGCCCAAAACTCGGGATGGGCATTGAGTTCTTCCTCGCATCAGTCCCTTTCATCTCCTTCCTCCAGGATGCCGCCAAGGGTGGCTGCCGAAAACCGATCCGGTTAGTAACCATCTACGGTCCGTAGCAACCTACCTCTTTGACCTCATCGCCCTCCCTATCCACCTGCGAGGGGACCTCTGCGGTGGCCTTCCCCCTAGCGTCCTCTCCCAGTCCATGCTTCTCCGTCACCGATTCCATCCCCGCCACCGAGTTCTTCCCCATCGCCGCCGGTGGCGGGAACTCACATTCCACCGATGAGTGTCCAATCCGGCCACACTTAGAGCATGGAGCAGGCATGCTTTCATAGGTAAATCCCAGCTAGAACTTCTCCTCTCTTCCTGCCAATCTCCCCAGCATGAACATCTTAGGCTTGAGCGGAGCAGAGATGTCCAGCTCAATCTTAACCCAAGCAAAATCATACTGCTTCCCCTGCGCCATGAAGCCATCTAACTCCAGAGGGTTGCCGGCGCTCGCCGCAATCCGAAGGATGGTTTTCTTCTTCCAGTAATTCAGCGGCAACCCGGGCAAACAGAGCCATACCACCACCCGCCCGTCGAAATGAAGTTGGAACGCTACTGATCCATGGCGAGCAACTGTCCGGCCACCATCCAAGGTCCATTTCTCATCGCGGCCTCCCGATCCCCTTCCTTTTCCTCACTTGAGATGCACGGTTGGATGTTTCACTTATCTTCCCCTAGTCCCCTTGTTGGTTTACTGCATTAATACCGTATCCCGCTCCCTTATTCCGTACACAACATTTCCATAACAAAATCTAGCTCAAAATCTTCATAGATCTGCCGGAATCTTTCCCGGGCTAGAGATATCCAGGCCAGGTGCAGGTACGACGTGGAAGAAGCCACTGCTCGGATTCGGGCTCGAGTTGTATCTTCCACGCGAAAGAAGGATTCAGCTTTCTTCACGCAAATCCACCGTTGGATTATCAACTTGCTTCATTCATGTCTGTTCAGCAGATGGATGACGGAGTTTGGGTCGCTTTGAGAGCTGTGTGATTGATGATCCAACGGTGGATTCTATCGAAGGAAGGTGAATCCTTCTTCCTCGCGAAAGAGACGAGTCCCCCCGGATTGTTGGGGTCATTCGACGCGTACCGACCCAGGTTCCCAACAGGTGGCCAAATCCTTCGCCTCTCACGGACTCCAAGCCATCCTTGGCGTCCGAACTCGCCGCCGAGTCCATAAAATGGCAAGCCCCCATCGCCGGGCCAGTCCTCAAAGAGAGCCAGAAGAGGACGAGAGAGAGAGAGAGAGAGAGAGAGAGAGAGAGAGAGCAAAAGGTTAAAGAATGGGAGGTTGGGCGATTGCCGTTCACGGGGGGGCTGGTGTGGACCCGAACCTTCCGGAGGAGCGGCAGGAGGCGGCCAAGCTGAACATGCTATCCCCCTCACCGACAGGCTACAGCTGAAAATAAGCTCTTCGGGCGAAGTGGTCGAATTCAACGCAATGCAGCGTATGCACGAAATTTGAATAATGTGATGCCAAGAATGCGATAATGAAAAAGACCAGGATCTGAAGAAGACCAAAGACCTGAACAAAAAGTTCAACAGAGGGAGCAAGCATCTGGCACCCGAACTATGTTCCTCTTTTTTTTTTTTTCTTCCTAGAAATGAAACAAAAGAAGAGTTCATCTATCAGTTTGTTTGGAGCCTTGTAGGGCCTTCTTCTTACATATAGTAGGAGACTGTAATTTCTAAATTTCCAGTTACTCTAAGGTTTGATAACTGCAATTTTAGAGCCAAAAGTTAGGACAGCTTTAGAGGAAAGGGTTTGGATGACCAGAGATGCTTAGAATCACAACATGAACTGATAATTACCTTACTCTTTGGTTCTTTAAATTGGTAGATTTACCATACACGGTGGTCATTTACCAAAATCAGGGGTACACTTGGTCAATGTATTAAGGGTGGTTCTATATACACCCCCCCTATTGCTAAGGACACCCCCCAAAAACCAAAAAAAAAATACCCAAACTAACCTTTAGTGTAATTACCATATTGCCCTTGAAATTTTCTCATACACCCCCCCTTCCTCCTCCTCCGTTTCGTTTTGAAAAGAAAAAAAAAAACACCCCTCAAACCCCCCTTAAACCCCTCGATCCATTTACATCGTTTAGGCGATCTTTGAAGGAGATTTAAGCCCCATTCGAAGCATGGACAAGCAACTAGTGATTTGGGACGAAGAATCGGCCGCAAAGGTACGTGTTCCACCTTGTTTCGAAATTTTTTTTTTTTCACGGTTCGTGCTCCGTTCGGCACTGGATCGCCGAACAAAAGGCTTCTGTTCGGCTGAACAGTGCCGAACAGAAGCCTTCTGTTCGGCAACCCTCAACCGAACAGATCTGTTCGGCTGCACAGTGCCGAACAGAAGGCTTCTGTCCGGCACTGTTCAGCCGAACAGAAGCCTTTTGTTCGGCGATCCAGTGCCGAACGGAGCACGAACCGTGAAAAAAAAAAATTTCGGGAGAAGCCGGCGAGGTGGTTCCGGAAGAAGCCGGCGAGGTGGTCGGAGATCGGGAGAATGCCGGCGACGAGAGGGAGAAGGGGGAACGGGGGGGTTTTGGGCGTTGGCAAGGTGTTTTGGAGGGGAAGAGCGGGGTGGGGGGGGTTTGGGGGGTGTAGAGAGCAATTTAGGTGAGGGGGTGGGGAGGGTGGGGGGTAATTTAGGAATTTTTAATTTTTTAGGGGTGTCTTTAGCAAATGGGGGGGGGGGGGGGGGGTGTAGAGAGTATTTAATTTTTTTTTAATTTTTGGGGGGTGTCCTGAGCAATAGGGGGGGTGTATATAGAACCACCCATGTATTAATGAGACTCACAAAGCAACGCAGATAAGTTAAATATTTTATGCTGGACGTGCATGGAAGCTGTATCACGTGTGGATGGAGCCCACGCATGTAGCATTCAATTTTTATGATTTCCTTTAAAAATTTCGCAAAAAAAAAATGATGGTCTTGCTATGTTTGGTCAAACGAGAAAAAACAGAAGCCTACTGCAAAGAAATGCAACACCAGAAAAAGGTAAATAAGATTCTTATTAGCTTCCCTTTCATCTTTTAACATTGGATAATATGATATAGAAAATTTAGAATCCTTTTCCTTGGATATAAGTTCCCTGAATGGCCTTAATATAGGTAAATAATTTGGTCATATAGATTAAAAAGATGGCAAGGAACAGGTACAACTATATCCTTTACCATAACCAACAAGCTTAAGTTCAGCTATTATTTCTTTGGATTCTTTAAAAGGCAACTCCAAAGCAAAGAGAAGCTAAACCAAAATCTTTCCAACGACATTTTACCAAGGTAAGGTTTTTGTTCCTCTTCTAGTCAAAAGAATTCTCGAGGCACATTTTAAACAAATAGATTGAATATCTAATGCTATCCTCAATAGAAATGAAAATATTAAACCAAGTATAACGGCGTCAAAACTAGTAGACCTTTCCACAAAAGGAGAATTTTAACAGTTCTGTATTAGAAACTGACCTCTTGAATTCAAGGACTATTATGGTTGCAGAACTTTTCAATAATTTCCACCAACAGCCTTGCCTCGATTAGATATTGTGCTCACTAAGTTGTACACATTTGAATTTGTTATATGACGTATTTTTCCTAAACAATGTAATCCTGTTCAAGGAAACATCATGGATCATGAATATAGGGCTGCTTATGCAAGTCTCACATGAGCAACTGCACCTATACTTGCATCAGTTCTTTCTTGTTGTAACAGAAAAAAAAGAAATTTAAAAGGTAAACTTAATGATACTGCCCACTCTTAAGCACAATAATAATGCAAAACCTTGCATCAGATATTCCATTACTATATGACATAATAAAGAGTCCAAAAGCATTCCTTATAGCACACCGATGCACCAAACATGTGATAATCAGAAGTCAATGTTGCTACCATGGCTACATTAGTTGGCATGATTCATATAATACAAGGTGAAGTCATAACCTAATGATCCAGACTTTTAACTCATTATAGAAGACATGAAGCATTTTCCACCATTCTATTACACATAGAATCTATATCTCATATAATGTAGTTACGAATCTACAAGCTGTGTCATTTAAGCAGACGTGTCTAACACTAAGAATCTAAAAATATTATAAAACCATGTCTATCCCAACACCTGATGATTGAAGAGATTATTATGCCACATTGTTGTCCCTGAAATACTGAAACTTTACATAGAATAGAGAGATAATGTCAAGAAAGGTTCTAGAACAACCCATTTGCAGCACTAACAGAGAGAAATCTGCGCTGGTATGTTGCCCTTCCGTGCAAGGCTTGCATAACTTATTTGATAAGAATGCACCTGATTGGTGAACCCTCAGCACCAAGCAACCTGAGAGGTAAGCAATGCAAGGCGTATATCCCAGGCTTGACATTATCTAGTTTTAAGGCTTCCACGAGGATGATTTCCTGAAAAAACCAATACAGTTTGACGAGCATTGGTAAAATGACGCAAAAACTTGCAAAGTCTGTCATAATGTGATGTATATCACAGAACCTGTTGCCTATTCTCTAATTAAAAACATAGACAGATTACAGATAATACAGGACAGCATGGTGTAAGACATCGACACATTGGTAAAATGGCACAAGAACTTGCATAGTCTGTCATAATGCGACGTGTACCACAGAGCCTGTTGCCTTACATGTAGTAAAGGATAGCATGGTGTAAAACACCGCAAATATTTTATTATTTATTAAACACGGAACAGATTAAGATCAGTTTCAACTTGATGATGATTTTGCCAGTTTGACATTGATCTGTCCTTTCCAGATGATGTTTATAATTTGTTGTCTAATTATTTTGTACTCCCAAGAAAACATAAAATTGAAACTTGAGGGTAACTCCCAATTAGGAAAATAATCCAAGGACAATAAACTATGACCTCTTGCAAAACTACTATGTGATACAATATATGTAGAAGAAATATATTTTATAAATATAGCACTTCCTTTCCCCCCTTTTATATATAATGTCATGTTTGCCTTTATGGCAATCACACCCCAGAATATTTACTATTTTCTCCATGTTGGCTTGTTTCTCAATATATTAACTGATAAGCATAAATTTTTATTTTATTTTTGCTTTCTCGATATATTTACTATTGCTTGGCAGAAGATAAGAAAGACCATGATGGATGATTTAAAGAAATGCATCTATATGGAGAGTTCAGTCAGGACATAAAAGTATAAAGCTTCTCCAATGAATTTTAAGAGAATACAATAGAAAGTAAAATTATTATCTAAAAGGAAGTCTCATACCCTGCTTTTGAGAAAAACCAAATGAGAAGGGATCAAATCAGCATATGCAGCAACAGATAAATAGTCAACACCTGTGCAACATGGCAGAAAATGTGAGAAGTGAGACCAACAAAGAAAGCAACCATTGATTATACCATTCAACTCGGAAAACTGAACTGCACTACAACTGAGCAACAACCAAACCACTCCCGCCCCTCTCTCCCCCACCCCCATTAGAAAACATAAACTGAATAAAATGAAATAGCACATGTCAATAACTAAAAAGCTTTGCATCTATTTTTACCTTTACCATAAGGATTCTAGAACATTGTGATAAGTAGACATCATTAAGAGGAATAAACATAAGAATGAAATTAAAAAATATGGAGTCAGTGAAGAATGAACTACACGTGTTGTTATTATGAATAGAACACCACAACACTAGAAATAATGCCATATGAGTCAAAATGATTTTCAGATTTAGGATGAACAACCTTTTTGTTATCTAGTTTCCACACATTCCTTACATTATTATAATATAAATGAAAAGTCACCAAAAATGTTAATATGGTAAACTTCCAATGAACACACAGGTAATAATAAATCTTGAATCACGCAGATCATATTACACCAATATCAAACTCACAGATACGCATCATTTATATTATGTTAAATGGACCCTATAGCTAATAAAAAGTTTAGTGCCAACAAGAGATGTTTCATGAAACTGGCTAAGGTAATCACAGAATGGCAGTAATGTTGAATAAAGTCGCCCTTATGCCCTATTACATTCATCACAAAGAAGAAAACAGATGTCTAAACAACTAAAATGATATAGTGGAGAATTAAGTCCCGTTACTTTAACTAAATTATTCTTTAAGTGCCAATGAGTGTCATGCCATGTTGGATCATGCCCAAGTGTCCAGAATTGTCAGCACTTTATCATTCCCAAAATGTAGAGTATCTAGGTAACTCTGCTCAATATAACACCCCTTGTAAATCCATATGGGGGATTAAGGCTCAGCAGAATTTTGATATTCAAAATTCTCACATTCTTAAAACAATATAGAGAGTTTTCACTAAGAAATTGACCACTCTTCAATTATGAAATTGTTTTAGAACTACTCCTAGATTTATTGATGAAAGTGTGAAGCTTGATTTAGGATAGTTTGTTAAGCAATCAAGTGAATTCAGTGGGCAAGCGTAGTGCTTAGATTAAAGGTGTTTCTGCATGCAAATTAGACACCTCTTGGGAGTCGTACCTTAAGGATAACATGTCTAGAAGCAGATTTTGCACTGCAACAACAGTGGATCTACGGTAAATAAATGCTAGCGTGTGTCTCAGGTTTGGTTAGAAAATCTTAGATCAAACTCATATGACTAGTCAAATTACATATACTAGTCTAGACCATATGATGTAGTCTCAAGACTCCATCTTGTACATTGTTTATATTTTTTGTTATTTCTGTGTTTTCCATCCAAAGCCATGTTTAGGCTTGAATTTTTAGTCGAGTCATGTACTAGGATTGCCTAGCAAAAAGGGTCCATCTAGGTGTGATAGAAAGCCTAACCCAACCACAAACCACTACACTTAATTGCTTGAGCCTTGGCTTTTCTTCAATGCCCACGACCATCACTCATCTCTAGGAACGAAGGAGGATGGGTGAAAGTCTTGGAGATAAAAATTGTGCATGTTGAATGTATGGAAAAGGGGGGAAGGAAGTTAGAAAAGAGAACAAAAAATAAAAATAAATAAAAAGTTGCTGTTCACATGAACAGTAACCCGACCCGAGTTACTGTTCATAGAATAGTAATAGGCGGTTGGATGGAAGATAAGGACGAGTGGGGGAAAGATAAGGGCTATTGGAGAAGTTATTGAATAAGGATTAGTAGAGAAGTTACAGAAACCGTTTTGGAGGATTTTAGGAAGATTGTTCAGCTGTTTTGGCGCCTATAAAAAGAAGGGACAACGTCCATTAAAAGGAAGAAGAAGAAAACTTAGAAAGGTCGGTGCCACCATGGGCGAAGCCCTGAGAAATTCTTTTTCTGCCACTTTCATCCTTTTTGACCTATTTCTTTTTGAAACCACCTTCTCGATTCCTTCATCCTTCATCTCGATGCCTTGGTGGAGCGCGGCCTGAAGATTCTCATTGGATTGGAGGAACCAAACTTGCAGAAGTAATTATCCAACTAGTTCTATCACTATCTTTTACCCAGCCCTCGTTTCTTCATCCATCAATCATTATCTCTATCCATTATCATTACCATCGTTGCCATCGATCACATCCTTGGAACTCAAGTTTACTAGCAATATTTTTTATTATTTTGTTGTTATTTTTAGTTTGCTGCACTAGTTATATTTCATCGATTAGGCTTTATTAATAAGATATCTATCATATTTTGTTTTGTGTTCACATACCTCTATGATAATCTTTTGGGATGATAACTATTTGCTGAAGTGTCTAATCAATCACACCATAATTGATTATTATGAAATCAGTCTACACTTGCAGTAGCCGATTATAGGTTGCAGCAAAGTGGTATCAGAGCAAATAGATCCTGCATATCTAGAAATTTTTATTATTGTGTTTGCATCATAACATTCATTTTTCTATACTTTAAATTTTGAAAATTAAATTTTTGCACTTCAAAACAGAAAAATATATTTTCTGAATTAAAAAAAAGTAAATTATATTTTGTGCTTTTAAAACTATAGAAAGTTAAAAATATAGAAAAATTAGTTTCTGCATTTAAAAAAAATTCTGCATTCATTTTTTGCAATTAAAAAAATAAAATAAAATATATTTTTTGCATTAAAATACTAATTTTTGTATTAAAATATTCATTTTCGACATTAAAAAATTTAAAAAAAATTAAAAAATTCTAAAAAAAATCTATTTTACTTTTATAATATTAGAAACACCTTCGAAATAGTTTTGGCTCGAATCTTAGCCTACAATCATGTCTGAAAATTGGCAAGATGCATGTAGAGCCCAATAACAAACCTTAGAGCAGATCCAACGACAGGTAGAACACCTTTCCAACTTCATGACTAGACTAGAATTAAACATACCTGAGATAGTGAGACCTAGAAGAGAGAAAAACCATCAAGATGAACCAAGACGTAGAGTCAAACCTCAAGGTAGACAAAGGGTCAATCAGAGAGCAATCGAGAGTAGTGAATCAAATGAGATAGAAAATGGTTTAGATGACCGACCATTACATAGGAACAGAGAGAGACCACCACATAAAGAACCCCCTCATGCTAGACGTTGGGATGATGGCATTAAGATAGATATTGAAAATTTTGAGGGGCGTTTCCAGCCAGATGCTTTTTTTGATTGGATCGACAACATTGACCAATATTTTGATTGGAAGAAAATTGCTGAGGATGAAGAGGTCAAATTTGTGACCCTCAAATTAAAAGGACACGCTGGTTTGGTGGAAGCAACTCCAGAAATGAAGAGTTCAGCAAGGTAAGGATAAGATTCGTATCTGGAGTAAGATGAAGGAGAAATTGAGAAAGTGATTTGTCCCGTTGGATTATCGCCAAAACCTCTACTTGAAATTCCAAAACCTCCGACAAGGGACTAGGACCGTGGATGAGTACATCGAGGAGTTCTATAAGCTCCAAGCAAGAAACGACCTTAGTGAGGACCCCATTCATGTTGCCAATAGATATATCAATGGCTTGAGACGGGACATCCTGGACCAAGTGGAGATGTTCGATGTCTTGAGTATTGATGATACCCATCGCCGTGCACTGAGAGTAGAAGCACAACAAAGACGAACCAGCGGTCGAAAGTGGGACTCAAACAGAAACTCTACTATCCATGAAAAGAGTCAGTTCGAGAACAGGGCAATAAGTTCTTAGAACCTTACCCGGACAACAACTGCCCTAAAACCCAATTCTAACAAGAAATTATGGGACAAGGGCAAAGGCATTCTGACACCGGCACCTGATTCCACTATCATTTGCTATAAGTACCGGCAACCTGGACATAAATCTTCTGAATGTTCTCTGAGAAAATTTCAGTCTCAGCCACACCTGATTGAGCAAGGATGCCAGGACTATTCAGATGAACCCAATCCAGAGGCAAATGAGGGTGAGTCTGAACAGGAGGATGAGTCGGAGAACGATGATGTCCACATTACAGGTGTTGAGGTGGGCCCACTCATGATGATTCACCATGTCATGGTCGCACCTAAGCAACCTGTCTACAACAATTGGTTGAGGCGAAGTATTTTTTTGACTATAGGTACTATAGGGGGATATACATGTTCTATCTTGATTGATAGTGGCAGTACTGAAAATTTCGTGTCTCAACATATGGTGATAAACTAAAGATACCTGCACAAAAGATATATAAACCACATAAGGTATCTTGGTTTAAGGAGGAAGTTAAGGTTCCAGTCACCCACAGGTGTCTAGTAGAGTTTTTCATTAGGAAACGATACTAAGATCAGGTATTGTGGGACGTTATGCCTATGGAGGTGTGCCAGGTATTGTTGGATAGGCCTTCGCAGTACGATAGGAAGACCCAACATGACGGAGAAAAGAATACATATTCCTTTGTGAAAGACAAAATGAATATCACACTCTATCCACAAAAGAAATTGTATAGGTATAACACGAAAAATTATGTGAAAGAAAAAGGTAAAGAACCTACTCAAAGGGCCTTGATTCTAAATTTAAAATCTTTCAAGGCTGAACTGAAAGAGGACTTGGTAGTTTGTGTTTTGGTAGGAAAAAAAATCCAGGAGGAAGTGGAGATTCCAAATGCGGTCCAACCTTTATTCTCTGAATTCAAGGACCTAATTCATGAGGATCTTTCAGATGGCTTAGCACCCATGAGGGACATTCAACATGGCATTGATCTAGTCTCGGGTACAAGTTTGCCACACTTACCTCACTATAGGATGAGTCCGATTGAGTATGAGGAGCTGAACAAGTAGGTTACCGAACTCTTACGAAAAGGTTTCATTCGTGAGAGCAAGAGTTCATGTGTTGTACCTGCTTTACTCACTCCAAAGAAAGATGGGTCATGGAGAATGTGCGTTGATAGTTGTGTCATCAACAAGATTACCGTCAAATACAGATTTTCGATTTCTAGACTTGATGACATGCTTGATATGTTAAACGACGCAAGAATTTTCTCCAAAGTTGATCTTAAGAGTGGTACCATCAGATTAGGATACGCCTAGGAGATGAATGGAAGACCACCTTCAAAACAAAGGAAGGATTATATGAGTGGTTGGTGATGCCATTTGGGCTATCCAATGCCCCAAGTACATTCATGCGAACCATGAACCAAGTACTTAGACCATTCATAGAAAAGTTTGTAGTGATATACTTTGACGATATCTTGATATATAGTCCTAGCCCTGAGTCTCACCTAGATCATTTGAAGCTAGTGTTGCAGACACTTCGAAACAAGGTCCGCCGTACCGGGTTCGGTAGGACCGGTACGGTTCCGGTTCATACCGGAATCGGGTGGTACGAACCGGAAAGCTCTTCTCCGCCGGAGCCGAGAAAGAAGAAGAGAACGAGAGAGAGCGCGGGGAAGAGAGGGAGGGAGACCACCTGTGGCCGCCATCGGAGAGCCGCGGAGGGGCGGCGGAGGCCGGCGGGGGGCGGGGTAACCTGCAGAGGCGCGGCCGTGGCTTTTTAATTTGGGATTTTTAAATTGGGGCTCTTTAATTTTTAAGTAAAGTCGGCAACCGATATGCCGACTTCACTTAAAACCCCCAAATTAAAAAACCGCGGCTGCGTCCCCTGTTTCTTTTGAGGCCTCGGCCTCCGCCGCCTCCCGCCGGGCTCCGCCGCCCCCCACCGGCCTCTGCCGCCCTCCACGACTCTTCGATGGCTGCCACAGGTGGTCTCCCTCCTCTCTTTCCCGCGCTCTCCTTTTCTCTTCATCTTCTTCGTCTCCGGCACGGAACTGGCCTGTACCGGTTTTCACGGCTCCAGCGTACCGGCAGCTGGCCGGACCGGTTCATACCGGCAGCTGGCCGGACCGGTTCGTACGGGCCGGTTCGGCATACCATGCTTCGAGACCACAAATTGCATGCAAATCTGAAGAAATGTGTCTTTTTGACTGACACACTGATTTTCTTGGGTTACATTGTGTCATTAGAGAGCATAAAGGTTGACCCTGACAAGGCAAAGGCCATCGAGTCGTGGCCATGGGTTGGCTTCGTTTTACCGGCGGTTCATTCGTAATTTCAGTACCTTGATAGCCCCGGTAACTGATTGTTTAAAGAAGGGCCCTTCAAGTGGACACCCGTAGCGAAAAAGAGTTTCCAACTCGTTAAGACCAAGATGATCAGTGCACCTATCCTTGCACTACCCAACTTTGATATGATCTTCGAGGTGGATTGTGATGCCTCACATGTAGGCATAGGAGTTGTCCTGAGTCAAGAAGGACGTCCTGTGGCTTACTTTAGCGAAAAATTGAATGACACTCGTTCATGTTCCTCTACGTATGACGTAGAATTTTATGCAGTCGTTCAGGCTTTGCGCTATTAGAGGTATTATCTCATTCAACGGGAGTTTGTACTCAACTCTGACCACGAAGCTTTGAAATATTTGAATTCACAGAGAAATCTGAATAGAAGACATGTTAAGTGGTCCGTCTTCCTACAAGAGTACACGTTCCACTTGAAACATAAGTCTGGAACCACTAACAATATGGCGAATGCCTCGAGTCGTCAAGTTTATTTGTTAGCCACTTTAAGGGCATGGGTTATAGACTTTGATGGCATGAAGGATAAGTATGCTACTGACCCATATTTTGGTGAGATTTGAAAATTGGGTCAGACGACTGGGTCAGATCCGTCCGATAGCTTTCACATTCAAGATGGATTCCTGTTTAGAGGATCACGCTTGTGCACATGTGGAGATGAATTGCGTGAGACTTTGATTCGGAAATTTTATGAAGGAGGATTAGCTGCTCATGATGGACAGAGCTGCACTTTAGGACTCCTAGTTGAGAGGTATTTCTGGCCTAAGATGAGAGATGACGTCATTAGATACGTGCGAAAATGTCAACATTGTCAGCAGGGAAAGAAAAAGATCCAGAATACAGGCTTATACACCCCGTTGCCTATCCCTAGTGGCCCTTGAAAGGATATCACCATGGACTTCATTGTAGGACTATCCATGATTGCTCGGAAGGTTGATTTGATTTTTGTTGTGGTGGACTGGTTTTCAAAAATGACACATTTCATTCCATGTAGGAAAACATCTGAAGCATCTCATATAGCACATTTTTTTAAAAAAAATTGTTAGACTGCATGATATTTCAAGATCATTCACATCTGATAGGGACACAAAATTCACTAGTTATTTTTGGAAAACTCTTTGGAACAAATTAGGAACAAACTAAACTTCAGTAGTGTTTATCACCCTCAAACAGATAGTTAGACAGAGGTAGTGAACCGTACACTCGGTAACATGCTTAGATGTTTAGTTAGTGAGCATCCTACTCAGTGGGACTTGATTTTAGCACAGGCTGAATTTGCATACAACACTATAAATCGTACTACTGGTAAGTCTCCATTTAAAATCATCTATAGTTTTTCTATTCCACACATACTTGATCATGCTTCCATTCCCTATCATGGTTGGATAAGTGCTGAAGCAGAGGGCAATATTGAGCAGGTCCGTCACATCCAATGAAAAGTCCACCAACGCTTGCTTGACTCCAATGCCAAGTACAAGGATGATGTTAACCGTCATTGCAGGGAGGTTCACTTTGCAGAGGGCGATCTGGTGATGGCCTATTTCAGGAGAGAGATTTTCATTGGGCAGTTACAACAAGCTCAACTCGTAAAAGTATGGTCTATTCCGCATACGTCGAAAGCTGGAGGAGAACGCCTCTTTATTGGAGCTTCCAAACAACGTCTAGACTTTTCCAATTTTATACGTCGCCGACCCGTACTAATTTCATGGAGATCCACCAGAGGCGGTTGCAGTTCCAAATCTACCGAGCACCAGCTCAGAGTCTAGTTTTCATGAGGGTATTGAGGATATTCTTGACGTGCAAGTAGTAGACACTAGGCGTGGGCAGTATCGCAGTTCATGGATTAGCGAGGACAAGTTGAGGCGCCAGAGACCCAATTTGTTGCAGCGCATACAGGAGGCCTACTTGTCAGAAGTCGAGTTTTTTCCAGCTAGGAGAAACTGATGTAGTTTCAGGACTCCATCTTGTACATAGTTTATATTTTTTGTTATTTTTGTGTTTTCCATCCAAAGCCATATTTAGGCTTGAATTTTCCGTCGAATCATATACTAGGACTGCCAAGCAAAAAGAGTCCACCTAGGTGTGATAGAAAGCCTAACCTAATCACAAACTACTACACTTAATTGTTTGAGCCTTAGCCTTTCTTCAATGGCCACAACCATCACTCATCTCTAGGAACGGAGGAGGATAGGTGAAAATCTTGGAGATAGAATTGTACATGTTGAATGTATGAAAGGAGGAAGAAAGTTAGAAAAGAGAACAATAAATGAATAAAAAGTTACTGTTCACGACTTCACGTGAACAGTAACCGAATCCGAGTTTTTTTTTTTTACGGAACAGTAATCCGACCTGAGTTTCTTTTCACGGAACAGTAACCCGACCCGAGTTACTGTTCACGGAACAGTAATAGGCGGTTGGACGGAAGATAAGGATGAGTGGAAAAAAGATAAGGGCTATTGGAAAAGTTGTTGGATAAGGATTAGTGGAGAAGTTATAGAAGCCATTTTGGAGGATTTTAGGAATATTGTTTAGCTGTTTTGGCGCCTATAAAAAGAAGGGACAGCAACCATTAAAAGGAAGAAGAAGAAAACCTAGAAAGGTGAGTGCCACTGTGGGCGAACCTGAGAAATCCTTTTTCTGCCACTTTCATCCTGCTTCTTGGAGCCACTTTCTCGACCCCGTCATCCTTCGTCTCGATGCCTTGGTGGAGCACAGCCTGAAGATTCTCATTGGATTGGAGGGACCAAAATTGCAGAGGTAATTATCCGACTAGTTCTACCACCATCTTTTACCCAACCCTCATTTCTTCATCCATCAATCATTATCTCAACCCATCATCATTACCATCGTTGCCATCTATCACATACTTGGACTAGCAGTATTTTTTATTGTTTTGTTGTAGTTATTTTCAATTTGCTGCACTAGTTATATTTCATTAATTAAGCTTCATTAATAAGATATCTATCATATTCTGTTTTGTATTCACATACCTCTATAATGATCTTTTGGGATGATAAGCATTTGTTAAAGTATCTAATCAATCACACCATAATTGATTATTATGAAATCAGTCTACACCTCTAATAGTCGATTATAGGTTGCACCACCATAGTAAATCTGAATAAGGTTTAGTGATACTAGTATTAGTTTATTCATTCTTTAATATCTCATAAATCATCCCAATGAGGAAAGTCCTAATAGGAATAATTGGCAAATAAGGAATTACAAAGCCATCCCCAAATAGTTTCAATGAGTTGATGGTTAAGGTCATATTTTATGGTTATAGGCTGCTGACTTGCCTTCCTGAGCAAACATAAAGAAATCCCTAGTTTTTAAAAGTAACAGGCTCCAATCACTAGCCCCATATTTATTAGTTATCGCCACATCAAAGTATTGTATGCCTAAAATCTATGTATGTATGTTTTAATGCAGCAAAATATTATAAATAATTGATTGAGCTACCAAATAATATGCACATACACATACACATACATAATTATGAAAAGTTCTGCAGGCAAAGAAACAATGTAAAAACTCACCAACAAGTTTGATATCAGTGTTATCGACCAGCCACCGCGCACCATCTTTCATGAACCCAACGTAATCTGTATGACACTCTTTTTTCCACATAAGCCTCCTGCAAAAAAGCGCAGTATTTTAATGACATATTCAGTTACATCATGTAAATCTAATTCCAGTGTAGTATTACAGCTCCAAAGGCAACTGTAAAAAATAATATTAGTATTTATAATTAGCGACTTTTTTTACATTTTTTATGATTTAAAAGATGTTGCCTAGCCAACTAATCCTAATAGTTATAAACTGAATTTTCTTTTGCTCTGTTACAAATTTTATGCATTAAAATATGTTTCTTTGGGGATCATCCTAAAGACCTCATTACTTTTTTGTAAAGAGTAGCTAGTGGACTATATTGAAGTAATGCACAGGCTATGAGTATGTTAAAAAAATAAAGAAAGAAGATGACAATGACAATGAATGGCTAGCAATTGCCTAATTATATTATATACGATAAAACTATATGTTGATAACAAAGAGTTTAATCAAACTCTTAAAGACAAAAAGAAAGCAACTGCAGGTTTTGCTGTGTCTATGTTCTTAATCTACATAAGCTCATCGATTCAATACTCCTCTAACTACAATCTAGTAATCCAAAGGAAAAAATTGCATGAATGATGCCTTCCAAGAGATTAACTTAAGGCCTCTGAATATATTCTTGCCCTCATCCCACAAATTAGCAGAAGGCAGAGCAAGGTTATTCTAACTCAACTAAAACTTCAACATATCACCTAAAGTAAAACAAAGTTAGGAAGCAGAATCATTTATTAATTTCAGGCAACTTTTATGAAATAAAAGTGGAAGTGGAATGTAAATTTCCAGGCTAGAATCTTGGTGCTTCCATGATCATCAATAGGACGCTCATAAAATAGTACTAATATTGATCAATGTATGCCTCTCTTGGTATATCTAGGTTTTCTTGATTCTTTATTCAAGAGAAAAATAGCACAGCCCTAAGGTGGTGTACTAGTTGATGTAAGAATGCTGGTTTGACTTATTAAGTTTCTTACAAAGGTTCAAGTTAGACAATGATTGATAGAATTATTTATGTTTGCAATTTCTTGGTTGAATTTTGGAACAATTTAAGTAGAATCTGAAGTCCTAATTTAAGTAAAATTAGTGCCTATAGGTTCTACTTTATGTATAGGTTGAATTATAATAATTTTGAACTCATGATGATTGTGTTTTGCAGTACTTTTGTTGTCTTTCAGTATAATATCCAACAGGAATCCAAATTTCACAATTTTTGGTAGGATTTCTATACATTAGGCTCACAAAATCTATATAAGGTTGTCAGCTCTTGATGATAAAAAAGATGGAGTCATTTTGATTAATTGCAAGTTCTTATCCTTGCTCTGTGTAGTGTGATCCCATAGTCCTTATCCCCTCTTTTTGTTGTTTGCCTTGTTTTTCTTTTCCCTTTTTGTTTCCCTTTGATTGAAGCACAAAATCTTAATATTTTATATCTTATAGCAACACTATAGATTTTTTTCATCATTTTATCCATCTTCATTTTTCCCAAATAGTTGTATCGTTCCGGAAAATGCCAGAAAACACTAGAATCTAGTTATTTTCTCATAATGACCCCTCAAAACCCCAACTTAAGCCCTAGAATCCTATTCTTGATGTTAGATTTTAGTTACAACATCTATTTTCTTCAGGGAAACAACTTTGCTATCTTACTTTTAGCAATAACTAAGATCTGAACCTAGGTTCTAGCTAAGTTTTGCTATGCTCTTAAGCCTCTTTGAATCTTTTCACGCCTATGAGACCCATTTCCCATGACATTTTTACATCACTGCTTAACTAGCTAACCATTCGTATGACTTGATGCAACTTTTAAGGAAATGCCATATGTATGCGTACATACATCCTGTTGTGGGGGGGTGCACCCGAATTTAGTCCCACATCGGCTAGTAGCGGAAAGGTTCTGTGCCTTAAATAGGGGGTGAAAATCCTTTCCTCTTGAGGGCCCTTTTGTGGGACAAAACCGTAAGGGCACTAGTCTCCCCCCGTCTGCGCTAGACACGCGGGCCGGAGCGCCCAAAGCGGACAATACCTCGGGAGGAACGCAGTCCTCTTTCTCTGCTAGCTTAATGTGGGCTAACTGTTGCGCGAGGCTCCGGCCAAAGCGTCCGTCCCCGCAACACATCCTATTGTACTTACCTATCTCATCTATTGACAAAACCCTTTTCTATTCAAGTACATTTGAGCATATGCTCTAACGAGAATGTACATTGCATTTTTGCTCTTGCTTCCCATGGTGAGGGATGTGATTTGGTAAAATAAACATGAATGACATGTTAAAACTTACTAATTTTTTGATACATGATAATTTCTATGAGCAAAAACTAGTGTTGAATATGTTAGAACAACACAAATCACAAGTTATAATGGAAAAAAAAAATGAAACTTCCATATATCCATCACCTGTCAGTGTTTAATGTTCTGAAAAGCACACGACGAACTCCTCTGGGAATATGTAAAGACTCCATTACCTCAGCTGCATAAGGTGGATATTATCGTTGGCTGAGTTATGTTAGATGCATGATTTAAATATAATTCAAGAGCCAAAAAAAACACTAAAGAAGATAGCATCCAGACTGGCCAAACAAATCAGCTAGATTTTGCCTCTGCTCAATGAAGTTGAAAAATGTAAGTAGTTTTTTTTTTTTTTTCTTATGTGAAAAATGGAATGTGATCACAGATCATTCTGCTTATGCAGAGTTATTGATTTTTTTTTTTCAGTGAAAATAAGATCTTAAGAATCTACTTCAGAATTTCAGCATATAATATGCAAGTAAAAGTTTTAGCAGGTAAGCATGTTTTCTCTCTTTTAGACGTATAAATCACTCGATGTTAATTTTTTTTTGCATAAAATGAATACTTCTAAGAGGACTTACTAAAATTACACAAGTACATCAAGCATGCAAATATCTATATGGGAGCTCACTCGAAACAACATACTATCTCAATTAAATGGTTTCCAACTACATTATCATCATGAACCTCTAAAGTTGGGTCCAAGCCTATACAAAGTATTAAGCATGGAGTTCTGGTTATATACAGGCAGATTTCAAAATTTTATCCCTTATTTGCTTAAGCAATGGACCATGTGTCAAGTCAATGTATGTAATTTGTTTCCATTGGAGAACAAGAGGTGCTTTAGTCCTAATAGGAAGGTGTCCATACAATTGCTGATCACTGAAAGGGGGAGAAATTAGGTCTGATATTTGAACCAACCAATCATGGGTGGTTAATATTCTGCTCCATTCTGGGTCTGGTCAAATTCAAATCTACAGTAAAGCTAGCTTGATCTCGAGTTTAGGCTCAAACTTAGTTCTAAGCCAATTATGAACAAATCTCAGTGTATTTAGGATTGCTTGACATACAGATCTTTGGAGTCAGTCCAGTTACTGAATTCAAAGCTCAACAACCCTAATCTAAGGGCTCGAATTGAGATTTAACCCAGCTTAAATCAACTCTCGTTCGAAGTTGATCGTAGCTCGAACTCAAGTCTAACTTGATTGATATGTTTCAATCGAGCTAAGTTGCATAAAACAGGTCTGTGTCAGCTCATCTTGAATTTAGGCTTGATCAAGCTTGTTCAAGTAGGAAACAGGCCAGGCTTGAAAATCATGTCAGATCGAGGCTCGATCGAGCTCAGCTAGTTTACACGTAATTTATTGTTTATTAGGGAAAATATGTGAAAATTATCTTTTATTGTTCACTGGGATATGTTTCATGTGAATCTTGCAAATTTCAAATTGAAGATTGACCGAACTTGTCATACTTCTTTCTTACTGAAATCTCAACACTGAAACTTTCCTAAAAACTTAATTATGATAATATAGTTTTATACATGCGAATTTGATAATGATAAGTTGTTTTGCTGCTTTAAGCTTGGCCATATAATACAAGTCCATGAGGAAATGACAATACCATTATTCTAACAGGTTCCATAAATCTTTACAAGTATAGGCTGAAAGAAATGAACACAGATAATCTTCACAAGAACAGCAAACAACAAGATGCTTAAATAACATAATCTGATCGAGCCTGCAAAGTTCAGCAGCAGAACTTACCTGTTATATTCTTGTCCCTTGGAACATCCACTAACAATGCAGGGCCTGTTAAAAGGTCAGCAAACATTAGCACTACCAGCAGAAGAAAGCATAAAATGTTACTGCACTTTTCTATGTAATTGATATGCATCAATGGTGCGAAAACTAATTGCACAAATGTCGCAACAGAATGTAATATAGCAAGCAAATTTTAACTATCAGGATCTATACAATTAGGGGGGAAAAATACTGCTTCTTATTTATAACTATTTTAACCCTAAGTCATCAACAGAGTCCTCTTGATTAATTTTTTGTAGATGATGACCTGCTTAAAAACATAGCTGCCAAACATAATGTCTGCCCTTCTCAAAGAGCATCAATTGATTTCTTTCAAGATATCTCCACTTCTGTCCCATGTTTTTCCTTTCAAAATAATAATAAAAATAATAATCTTATTTTGTGCGTTCGAAAATTGAATAAAAGCTACACGAGGGGAACTAATCAAACTAATTAAGAAACAACGTGACATGAGATTAGAAGCATAGAAATAGAGAGAAATTATATAAGAATGGATATGATGGCAAGAGAAGACAAATGAAATCAGAGATACTGCGATACCATTGAGGACTTCAAGGTCGAGGGTGTCGACGTCGAAGCCGGCCTCGAAGTAATGCTGGAAGACATGGCCGGGGGCATCGACGTGGGTGCCGGAGTGGGTGGGCATCTTCATCTCAGAGTTGTTTGCGAGAGAGCCGTTCTTCATGGACTTGGGGAGCCACAGGAACTGGCCCAGCCCCTCGTCCGTCTCCCACGAAGGCATGTCCTCCCTGTACGCGTGCGTGATGTCCAGGATCCGGCCCCCGTCATACTCCTCCCTCCTGATCACCACCAGCTCCTCCTCGCCGCCGCCCACCCCGCACGCCGCCGTCTCCTCCTCATAGGCCGGGTGGGCGGAGGAGGCGGCGGCGCCGGCTGCGGCGAGGAAAAGTATCTGGAGCATGAGAAGGATCGGTCCCGCGATCTTTGCCATTCTTGGTGGCAGTCAGGCAGTGGATGGTGGGAAGTTTGGGACCGCAGGTCGCCACTCGAAGAAGAAGAGGGAGGAGGATGACGCCAAGAATTGCTGACGCTAAAAAACGTTAGAAGAACGCTTGTTTATTAGCGGCCGGTGGCCGGCCACAAGCGGTCTGACCTAAGTTGCGATCACGGAAAGAGTGCGCGGCAGTCGACCAATTATTTGGACTCGGAAGGTCATGGATGACGTGCGTGGGTCTAGAAATGTGTGCATCCTAACCTCCAGCACACATGTCCATAGGCCAATAAGCAGCGGCCATAGCAGAGGCCAAACAACGGACCCAAATTGATGTTAGAGGTTCGGCTTGTACAGGACCATCCGCTTTTAGAGACGTCCGATTATTGCTGCAAAAGTGTGGCATCTTCTAGATGTATATATATTTTAGAAGGCAAACAGAGCTGCTGATTGAGTCGTCTTCTTTTCTGTTCATTTTTTTAAAAAAAATTTGCTTGACTCGCTTTATATCTGCTCCTTCACTTTTGTGAAATATTTTGTTTCTTGACTCAGTAAGCTATGCTCGCATATATAAGCTGCCAGTGTACCCAAAAAAAAAAAGATTCGGCTTGTATCATTCCCTAAAAAGAATGATTGATCTTGAGCATTGGATCGCGCAGTGCATCAAAGCGCTTTCATTTATCTACCTGCGTGGATTTTTATATGATCCAACGACGGATTCGCATAAAACAAAAAATCTTCTCTCTACATTGAGAACTAGATATCCACTTAGTTTTTAACGAGTAGAAACGCATGAAACTTGAACGGTTTAGTGACTTCCTTTAGCTATAGGATTCTTATGGAAAAGGACTGTGGAAGAGTTTGAAAGCAAGAGGCAAGCCCAGTAGGCTCCACAAGAAATAAAATTGGAGAGATTTGGCCAAAGCTTGCTTATGAACTATCCCACCAGCTCCATATGGTATTCATTTTATGTTTTTTGACCAACATATGCAGATAAAATTAATAGATAAGACTGTGGATAAGGATAGAATATTAGTATGATGCAATCTAGTTTATTGGTTCACTTGGTACAGGTTTGGCTTCATAATTTGAAATACGCAACTAACTGATGAACATAATACAATAGATTAGAAAATATAGTTTAAATATTTTAAGTAATTTAAATTTTGAGGATGATAATTGGTTTTGAAATCTAATAACATTTCAAAATTGGAGTAAGAACAAACTTAAAATTGTTTGGTCAAGAGAAAACCAAATAGTACATGTGAAAGATAATTACAAAAATCTTCGTTAGGTTTATGTTTATTATACTTATACTTACTAGTTTGTAAAACTTACACTTATATCCAATTAAATTAACGGCGTTAGTGAATTCGTTTATCTCATATGAAAAATCAAATTGCCCCTGTGTGATGAGCACATTACAAAAAAATTCTAAGATTAGGAGTAAATTATACTTGCATCTAATATGTAACTTAGAATTTAGAAAACAAACTGCAACATAGCCAACTGTGCGGATGCTGCGTCCGCATATATGTCCTTTGCAGATGCTGTCCGTTCTATGTGGACCTCTGCATAGATATATTATAGAACCTACAATGCGGGAGATGTAACTGCCTCAATATGAGATTTTGTGAAGGGATTGTTCGACATGAAAGTGTCCATGGCAGGAGCGACATACAGAGGTTTGCTGTAATCCCTTGTTCAAAACAATGCATGTCAGTAGGCTGTCACACAATCAACCTGCAATCTGAATGATGGAACTAAAAATTATATAAATGTTGGGTAAAGCAATGTAAACAAGGAAATTTGTAGGATACATATATAGCATCAGTCCGGACTGGTTGAAGAAGATATTCTGCTTGACAGAATTTTATTCAGGCAAATGGACCCTTGTGCTTAAGCAATTCAAACTCCCCTTGCAGATAATTTCAACTCTTAATACTATGTAATTTTATTCAATCTTAAAAATATAACTTTGCAAGTGTATTTGCTGATAATGGAGTGATTACCATGATATCTGCCCGCATCTCCTATCTTCCTCTAATTAGACCATTCCTCATCATATTGGTAAAGAATCACATCCCTCAGCTGTGATAATTTATCTGAAATAAACTAAGGATGACCCTCAGAAAAAATTCAGCAAAAACTTTAAAATTTAATGGTAGCTTTCCACAAGCAGCCAGGAGGATTCGTGGTTTGGCAGACTGCATACTGTCATGCAACATATTTTCTGATACTGATTCTGTGTTAGCCATCATGTCCTCACTGAAATTTCATAATAAATGCTTACAAAACTCTGCAAAACAACCTGATTAAGTGGATTTTAGGTCATTTAACTAAAATAAGATTATTATAATTAAATGAGACGATCCAAAAGGACTCACATCGTATTAGAGCTATCTAGGTCCATAAGATGATGAAAATTGATCCAGCATGTAGTTAACAGAAGAAAAAGTTCTGTTTTAAAAGCTGTATGCCCTTACTGATTAGTTACATAGAACGACAGTATCATACGGCAGAAATGTACAATTATCAGTAAATCTTCTAGAAGTTGAGGTGGACGGTAATCAGTTTGGAAGAAGTTCTTGCATATAGCAACAAAAAACAGAAAATTGCATGTTTTGGCAAATGAATCTGTATCTTTTGTTTTTAAGTGACATTCAATATTCTAATTATCTTGGTCAAAGGGCCATGGGTGTTGGATGGCCAGATCCCCAGTTTGCAACAAGAGTAAAATAACTTACACATTGAACAACTTACTAAGGATCTCCAAATATTAATTATTGTTTCAGTGCCACCAAATCATTATGAATAGAATACATGTGATTAACTATTTGACCCATTTTATTCTATTTTGAACAAGATTAGTAAGATTCTAAGAAACCATTCAGAAAAACAAATGCAGCATAATCTTAATGATATTAATTATACATTAAAACATATGGCTTGGCTGCATACAATTTATATACCATTGCACTGCTAGGAAGTCTTTGTGACTTGTGAATGTGTTTTTCCTGCTCTTATTTGGTAATTTGTGTCAAACATTTGGCAATATCTATTTTTATTACATACCAAAACACTAAACTATTAATTTAGTCTTTTCTCTCTAAATCTCCTTTTGAATTTCCCCCCGATTTCTTGATTCTAAATATGAAATCCAGGGATGTGATTTGAATTCCTGCTGCCATCTGGAACGTGATACCACAATAAATAGGGAGACAGCAAGTAAAATGATCAAGGACAAGCAACAAAGCTAGCCTTGCAAGGGGAAAAGAAGAGGTAATACCATGGGAACAAAAGGTGATAATTGACAAATTAAAGAAAGCATATTAAGCTTATGGTCTTTGAATATTTGCAGAGATATTGAAGTAATTTCAGAATATGCACAACATCTAGGACTTAAGGAAAGAATGGACAACAATTATCTGTTGAGACAAGGAGAAGCAATTGGAGAAAAGACCTTCATACTGGAAGGTTGAATGTGTTTATGCTTTCAAATGCAAGTTGTTCTCCTCGGCAGAAAGGCGGATTTAAATGTAATATAAGGTTATGTCACAGAAAATGAAACTGCCAAAAACAGACACATCATCTGCCCATGCTTGGGTAAGATGAACACTAAAGTACAAAGCGCATTAATTAAATATGGCAACACTTTGCAAGTACTTATCATGTCATAAAACTGAACTCAAGCAAAGGAAGTGTTGATTGAATAGCACACAAATTTCCAACTAGAATTTTATAATATCCTTTCACATATACAAAACAACTGATGCTCTGAATATTTGTGAGAGAAACCATGCGTTTCATGTCCTCACAACCTAAGAAATAGCATTTCAATGGTTACAAAATGACGTTGCTCACGTCCTGTTTGATATCATTGTTGTTTTTGTTTCTCTGCAAATTAGTAGAAAACCTCACGGATGTTGAAGTTGAAAACAGCATTTGCACAAAACTTCTGCTACCCCTTCCTTTTATTTTTCGCTCTCGTTTGAAAGCGAAAAATCTCTGCTTCCAAAAGCTCGAAGGATTTTAGAAGCAATTTCATAAAACTAAGGGGTTCCATCATGCATGTTATTCAGTCTAGTCCATTGGGTTTCTGAAAACAAAAATTATTCAGTCTAGTCCATTGGGTTTCTAAAAACAAAAACAGAAAACAGAGGCAATACCAAATAGGCCCTGATTTTTTTCCTTTATTCAATCTCTGATATTAACAAAGTAGCACTTTCAAGAAAGATCATCTCCTCAAACCTTCAGTTGATTCTTTAAAATATTTTGCAGCTCCCATGACATTAGATGTTTCTAACTATGCAATTCCAATCCAGGAATCAATCTTCTAAAGAACAAGCAGTTACATATTTCCATAATTCTGACTACTATTTCTTAGCAGCCTTGATCTGGAGCGTGAGTGAAAATGATTGCATGGATGAAGTAAATGTTGCATTCCATTTAATTAAACCCTGATCCTGTTTAATTAGAACCCACATTTTGACAAGTATCACTTGTAAATTTTGATAATCACAAGGGCATTAAGGTAATTCTGTAGTAGTGAAGAGTTACCTTGATGGGGGTGACTCTTTACGGGTGTAACTAACCACAGTGTTTGGTCCCTAGAGAAAGCTATAAATAGCCTGTTTGACCCATTCTCTAAGACACGCATTAAGAATTTCCTTTTCATAAGATCCTTCACTGATTCATTAAGTTTAATTATTCCATCAATGGTATTAGAGCGGATAGATTCTAAAATAAATCATACTCATTTGGTCTGTAAGACGGAGTGAAGAGAGAGCCCATGTTATTTAAACATGTAAAGAACTTTTGGTTGGCTGATATGGGACTGAACTCCTATCTCGGGAAGGAAGTTTTTGCCCATATTACTTAAAGCAATGAATTGTTTCATTTGGAAGATGTGGGACTAAACTCTTCACTTCTTTCCCTTCCTTCCACCCATGTTTGAGAAAAAGGAGGAAGGGAGAGCCTTCCCCGTCCCAACTGGTGACCAACAGGGCCACCGTCCAACGGCCCGCCGCTCAGCGGCCCCAGCCGTGGCCAGTGGTGCCAACCTTGCCTCCCACGGCGCCCGCAGCGCCGCTTGCGACCGCATGTTGAGGACCTCCCATGAACACTGCTGCCGGATCCCACAACCAAGGAAGAGCCCGTGCCCAGGTGATGCCAAAGGAGGGTCGCACAACGGCCAAGCTTAAGATCCAGGCCATCTACCTTGCTTGGAGAGGTGGCCGAGCCTTGGCCAAGCCCCTTCACACTTGGCCAAGCCTAAGCCAAGCCCATTCACACTTGGCCAAGCCAAGACCTCCAATGCTTGGCCAAGGTCAGCCAAGAGTGGGCCAAGCATGCCAAAGGCACGGCGCACCCATGCACGGCCCAAGCCGCGCCTGAGCATGCCCAGGCCGCCCAAACCTCGCCGGTCGTAGGACCGCACACGCCCGACCGTCCGTGCCCAGGCGTGCCCGTCCGCGCCCAGGCGTGCCTCCCTACGCGCGCCCAGGCCATACTGTGCGCCCATACCGCGTGGCAGGCTGCCAGCACCTTGCCAATGGCCTGCCAGTACCCTGCCCGGGCCATGTCAAGCCCTGTCCAGCCCTACCACAACCCAACCTTGTCCTGCCGCTTGCCAGGCCATGCCTAGCGCCTGCCAAAGCCATGCCACACCCATGCCAGCCTCAGCCTTGGCCAGACCATGCCCAACCAGCCCTGCAGTGCCTCAGCTCATGCCCAACAGCCTGCCAGCCATGCCCAGTCGTGCTGCAAGCTTGCCAGCCATGCTCTGTTGTCCTGCCAAAGCCTTGCCATAGCCATGCCAGCTGTCAGCTAGCCCAGGCCATGCCATGGCCTGCTGTCATGCCCCGCCAGCCCTATAGCAGCCCTGCCACAGCCATGCTAGCACCCATCCATGCCCTGCAGCCTGCCAGCTATGCCTTGCAGCCTGCCACAGCCTTGCCAAAGGCTATGCCAGCCCAGCCATGCCTGCTGCCAGCCATGCCATCCTTGCCAGCCATGCTGCCAGCCCATGCCACAGCCTTGCCAAGGGCCATGCTGCAGCAACCATGCCAAGTGTGCAGCCTTGTGCCACAAGCAACTATGGCCTTGGCCATGCCTAGGCCCTATGAAGCCATGCCTTAGCCATCCCTTTGGGCATCCATATGAAGACTTATAAGGCTATAAATAAGCCATAGAGAGACATCTTTAGGGAACCTTTGAACCTTTGTCTAGTGAGTGTTTCCACTTGTATTCGGCCTAAGGGCTTGGGAGGGACTTGTCCCTATGTATTCGATCCTAGAGTGTTTCTAAGGACTTGGACTAGTGAGAACCCATCATAGTTCCACTAGATTATGCTTGTAAGCTTCATTTTGGGAATTGAAACAATCCTCTAAGCGTTTCTCTATATCTTCCAACATGTGTGATTGTCTTGATTCCCACGACCAAGGGACGGGTCAAGCTATAACCAGTAGACCCGCCCCTTGTCTTGATTCCCACGACCATCCGAAGGAGTGCGTCCATCATTTGCAACAAGCTAAGGGTCGGGCCAAGCTACAGCCAGTAGGCCTGCTCCTTGACTTGTATCTGTGACCATCCGAAGGAGTAGATATCAACCGGCATTACCCGCATCGGCCCAAATCAGCAACTTAACGAGGTGCGTGCAAGAAGCACAAGGCAAGGATTTGGTGTGGCGACTTGGGGATGAAAGCCGCCCTCCATCACCACGATCGCAGCCTACGACCGACACACCGACGGCCTCTGCAGCTGGCCCCACAGCCTGCGGCTGTGTTCACAGCCTCCACAGCCGTGCCTGCGGCCAGCGATGGTGGTTGCACCGTCGTCGTTTAGGAGAGAAGGGGCCACTGGTTTTGGCCCCCTTCTCCTCCCTTCCATCGTGAGGAAGAAGAAAGCATTAACGGGCTTCGGCTTTTCGGGTCGAAAATCGAAACCTGAATCTGTTTGGAATAAAAAAAAAGGGATTAACTAGTTTCGGGTTTCTGGGTTTCAACCCGAAACCCGAATTGGATTGGCTGGAAAAAGTTAGTTTAAGTCCCTAAAAGCATATTATTTACATGCGGGTACTCAATAAGTTACATATAGTCCCCAGCCAAAAGTTGAACTACATAAAGGTCCTCTAAATATATTTATTTGGGCCATGTACTCAAGTTTCTTTACATTAATTTGTATACAATCCCCAAAAGAAAGTTGAGTTACAGAAAGGTCCTAAAATATATTTATTTGATCCCTATACTCAAGTTTCATTACAGAACAGCACGCTGATAATTATGTATTACTCCCTATAATGAATTTATTGCATAAATGATCTATTTAGATACTTTCTTATGATGAAACATGATCATTTAAATTATTCATATTTTGATGATAAAAGGGTGATATATGCATGAGACGAGCTAAAGCATCTTATGTAGGAAAAGGCACAACATAGCGTCGAATGTCGTTGAAATAGCATTGAATGTTGTCGAAATACTCCTGCAGTCGTGGGAGCTCTTTGGCTCGCGATCGACACAACGCAGAGCGCCCCGAACTCAGGTCGGGGCACGTCATCGAAGATATTTGGTGCCTCGAGCTCGGGTTGGGGCATGTTTGTTGATAATATTTGATGTTGTTATGCCGTAGTTGTAGGCTCATGCCGTGGAAATAACCAAATCATGTTGAATCTGTTAAGGCATTTCAGAGACACATTTTTTAAGGCCTAAAAGATAATTTTCATTGATAATATACTTTTGAGATCAGCATTCTGACTTAAAGGAGCTAAAGTACCATCCAGGGGTGGCAGCTTGTGGACCCCAGGCCGCTAGACCCGGGCTGGTGGGGATGAGGCCTTCGCCACTACCCCCCAAGGTCTAGGAGTCACCAACACGTGGGATACATGGCTATGGCATTGATGGTGCCTGCGATAGGGCGGTTGTCATTCTGCCCCTCGCGCGGCTCTGGACTCTGATCCTCAGGCTTCCTTAGGTCGGCTTGGGCACGAACAAACCGACCCAACATACCTCGACGGATAAGTGCTTCGATCTCATTTCGGAGCTAATAGCAGTCTTCCATATCATGGCTGTGATCTTTGTGGAAACATCAATATTTGCTCGAGCGCTTCCGCGACTCAGACGGTCGCATCCTCGGTGGTGGTCGGAGGTAAGCTTGACCCTCAATTTTCATGAGGATCTCAGCTCGGGTAGAGGTGAGGGGAGTGTATTTCTCGAACTTCTGGAGAGACCTCAGATGAGTCGAACTCTTAGGCCGAGAAAAATTTCTCTCAAGCCGAGGAGATCTACTCCTTGGTCGGTTGTATTCCCTTTCCGCGACTGTCATATGCCGCGTGGTAGGGAAGTAATGTTGCGAGTGCTATCCTGAGGGCTCGCGCCCGCGAAGAGGAAGTGTAGATTGGGCTACCATCTATTGCAGGCCTTGAATGGCCGCAGCAAGCATTTGGACTTGTTGGATAAGCAGATTAAACTGCTTTGGCTGGACCTGAGGAGTTTGGTCCGCCGGTGCAGGGGCTGCAGGGGGTGGACTTTGAAGCGAGTTGCCAAAAATTGGTGCCTGACTCCTCGATGTGTTTGGAGCTCCGTGGCTACTCAATCTCATTATTACGACTCAGGCCCTTCATCTAGCGTCAAATATTGTGGTTCAAATTCGGCCTGAGGGTGACCATGCCGGAGGAGTCGAGGGATCAGGATGGAGTGGGGATGCCGCTTCCTGCGCTCCGGTGGACCTGCACAAAGTCTTACTAGTGGAATTTCGGTGAGAGCCCTCCGATGATTAAGTTAGAGTGGATCTTAAGTGGTCCAACTAAAATTTCTTAGGCATTATCTGATGGGGCTATTTATAGTTTCCACGGAGGAGCCCAGGTAGCATGTGACCACAGCTTGCTTAGGGCACAAGTTTCGAGCTGTTCCTGTACACGGTATGGCATTGCAAGCATTAACAGAATATGGCCCTTGGTAGCAAGGTATGGCTCCTAGTCGTCATGTCGTAGAGTGGCCAGCAAGCAAAGCATGGTGCGGTGAGACTGTAATGTACGGCCACGTATGCGGGTGTAGGGGTGTGCATAGGTGCACACGTGTATGCGGTCGTAGGCGAGATCGGGCTCGCTTGGAGGCCGCAACCTTTACTTGGTGAAGTCAGCTTGATGAGCACTGAGGTCGGGCTGACTTGGGGGGCCGCGACATACGTTCGGTGAGGTCGGCTTAGCGGACTCTGAAGTCAGCCCAACCTCCTTGGCTCTGAAGTCAGCTCGGTAGGAGGCCCTGAGCTCGGGCCGGGGCGTCACTGTGGATACTTGCGGTCGATGGAGCCTCTTCGGCTCTTAGGTTGATCCTGTACGGAGCCCCGAGCTTGGCTCGAGGGGCGTCATTGTAGATACCTGCGGTCGACGGAGCCTCTTCAGCTCTTGGTGTGAGCAAGACGATCCATTTTAACCCCCCCCCCCCCCCCCCCCCCCCCCCCCATTAGCTCCTATTATAAACATAATTAGGTAGGAGAGTTGAGTTGCTCAGGTAAGAGATCAAAACTTCAAAAATATCTGCGAATGAAGTAGAAAAATATTGAAAGAAAATAAAAAAAGCTAGCTCTTGAGCTCTCGGAGTAGTGGTACAAGATGTATAATTATTGTGTTTTTCTTCGAAATTTGGAACTTGGAGCTTTTTTTTATAGGCTCGATTCAGATAAGCATGGAGAGCCTACAAACCTATGTGTGTGTATACATTATTATATATTTCAAAATTAAAGCCAACATGAAACTTATGTTGTTTTTTTTATGTAAAGGGGAGGCAGAAAGGAGCCACCCGACTTTTATTGAAGATTAATCATATTTACAACAGAGATGAGTTACATTGCCAATAGAGAAGAGGAACAGATACAAGAAAAAAAGGCTAAATAGTTCCAAACTAAGTGTTTGATGATCAGTAGAGGAAAGAACCTCATCCAGACTAATAAGCAGAAGCATTTGTTGCCTGAATGTTCCAAGCAATTTCACAAAAATTTTAACAAAAAAATACCAGAATCTAAAATGGCTACAAGCTCCAAATTTCAAAAAAAACTTGAGAAAGTCTAGCACAAGAAACAACCAATTTTTCACCACCAATTTGTATACCACGTCCGGTATCTCCTCTGTAGCATAATATAATTAGTGATGGGCATCGGGCCGTGCCGGGCCCAGCCCAGCCCAGGCCCACCGGGCCACAGAATAAACGGGTCGTGCCTGGCCCGGCCCGCTTCGTAAATGGGCCGTGCCGGGCACGACCCGCTTAGCCTAAAAGCTAAGCCCGGCCCGGCCCTAGGCCCGTGGGGTGGCGGGCCGTGCCGGGCCCTGGCACGTCACGGGCCGCGAAATGGGCCGTGCCTGGCACGGCCTGTAACGGGTCCAAACGGGCCGTGCCAGGCATGGCTCGTCTGGCAGGGGAAAGAAAATAGTCGTTTCCAAACGGCTATTTTTTGGTTTTTACCCAAAATACCCCTCCCAACAGTCCAAAAACGGCTAATTTGAGGGGTATTTTGGGGGACGGGCCGTGCCTGGCCCGACCCAGGCCCGGTTCAGGCCCTTATGGGCCGTTCCGGGCTGGCTCGCGGGCCGTGCCGTGCTTGGCTCGCGAGTCGTGCCAGCCCAGGCCCTTATGGGCCGTGCCGGGCTTGGCCCGCGGGCCAGGAATTGGTAACCCAGCCCGGCCCCCTTTTATGGGCCGTGCTAGGCACGGCCCGTTACTGTAGCAAGCGGGCCGTGCCTGGCCCGCTTCGTGCCGGGCCGTGCAGGGCCATGAGCGGCCCGGCCCAATGCCCATCTCTAAATATAATACAATCTGCTGGAAGGCATAGGATGACGAACAGGAGCTGTAGCTGAGGGGACAAAGTTACAATCCTTCAATTATTGAAGCGGTTGATTGCGTTCCAGAACTGCATGACAGTTGAAGAGAAAGCATGACATAATATCCTTCAATCATATTGGACGTCCAAGAGAATATCCCAAAGAAGATATAGCTGGCTGAAATCTCGATCATATGCAACCAATGGCAGAACCATACTGAAAAGGAAGAACAAAATTCTCTGCTTGAGCAGTCTGAAATGAGAGCATTCTCTGGCACAAAAAAAAAAAACCAACTGATATAGTTCAAACTGTATTAGTCATCCACAAACTTAGAGACAATATTCTGCACTTTTGAACAAATTTATTTTTTAACTTCAGTCAGAGTGTGCGTGGTTACCGGCTCACCATCCTTGATATCCTACTTGGGTTTGAATAAACTGTACATTTATAAATACAAGAGTGCTTGCATTTAATTATCCAATATAGAATTATTAAGAATATGATTTCAAAAACAAAATATGCAGGCATTTATTCAAAAAATTAATTTTTTTAAAGATAGAAATGAATATTTTCTGCAGTGATATGGGCTTAAAAAAAAAAGAGCGACGATGACGCCGTCATTTAAATCTTGCCCTAGGTCCCCTCTCCCAATCTCGGCCCTCCTCTGTCTCTCTGGGCTCCTCGGCGAGAGGGAGAGAGAGATGGGTGTTCTGGCCATTTGGGAACTGATATTTCCAATCTGACGCTGCCGTTAGAGCTTTCGGAAGAAAAGGCCATCCAGGAGAGGCTGGCGGCGTGGCTAGCCGCAGTCGTCTTCTAAAATCGTTCCTTTTAACATGTTTCCTAATTCGTCCTATGCCTGCAACTCCGTACTTCCACAGGGTCCGACGGCACAGATCTTCGGCACGACGCAGACGCTAAAACCCCACAATGACACGTGCACGTGCCTGCTATGGATTGGGCTTATCGGAGTCCGGAAAGCTTGAAGACCAAAAAAAAGGACACGTGGTGTTCACGCTGGTGTCATGCTGACGTGTCATAGACGTTACGGATACGGAATCTGATGACGTGGTGTAAGATATTCCTGGTGTACAGTTTTGAGGCCAACGCTAGATGATTGTAGGGTATACCATCAGGTCTAGGATGAATAAGGGAGGACTCAGCATTAGTGCGCCATACCGATTATTTGTAAAAGATCTCGCCATCGTACTTAAAATAAAAAATTAAAAA
Organism: Phoenix dactylifera; assembly: GCF_009389715.1. Taxonomy (NCBI): domain Eukaryota; kingdom Viridiplantae; phylum Streptophyta; class Magnoliopsida; order Arecales; family Arecaceae; genus Phoenix; species Phoenix dactylifera. The sequence goes on along the minus strand of NC_052392.1, from coordinate 22,366,866 downwards.
ATATTATTTAGATTTTTCGACCGCATTCAAAATCTATCTAATAAATAACTAATGTAGAACTAAATACACACATGCATAAATCATATATATATATACATATATATATATATATACATATATATATACATACACGATATTAATTATTTAAGATAAGCGCTTGATAAATAAAACCCAAAGCATCCGTTCGCGTGCATGGTGGTATGTTGCCATTCCACAGAGACTTCATTTTAGGATGAGTAGTAAGAAATGGGGACACCCAAGACACTGTAGAACCAAAAACAAAACCAAAAACACAAACAGCCAGGAGGATGACTGGGGTGGAACCCCTGCCATGTCCGTTCAGCCTTTACTTGGGCGAGTCGCTTGGAGAGATTGTACCATTCTTTTTTCTTTCTTTATACACCACTTTCAGAGACACCTCGACTTGCACCCTCTCGTTTGCTTGCTGCTTTTAGGAAGCATATATAGAGGATGGGACCAATTTGTGTCAATCAAAAGAACGGCACAAACTAATAAATCTCAAGTTACGGGAACATGTTGATATGCTCCAGGCTTGTTTGAAGCCTTATCTTTTGCACTCAATACTGCTCAAATTCTCGGGTTTGCATCCTTTTCAACAATATGTAGGGATCCCACATATTATGTAGAAGTGAGAATCGTTCTTGAAAGTAGAAGATTATACTTTAGGCCTCTAAATCATAAAGGATCCAATCAACCTAGCTAGATCAATCCTAAAATTTTCATGAAGACGCGGGTCTCGCATGGTTATTCCTAATTAACAAACTATAATTTGAATGAGAAATTTAGAGTACATAAGGACAAAAGGGGAAGGTTGGGTTTCAGTTGGTTCTCTTTGTTTTATACATGGAATCTAAACAATGACAATTGATGAGGTTGGAAGGTGTCCCCCGAACCCCAGAGCTCAGTCTCCACCGGGCTCAGACAGCGGAAGCGACTGCTTCTTCTCAGAGGTATTGTCCGCTTTGAAGGAAATTTCATACTCTCTTACCAAGGTACAGTTTTGCCCCACAAAATGTGCCTCTGAAGAGAAAGGGGCAGCCCTCATCCATTTAAGGAACAGACCTTTCCGCTATCTAGTCGATGTGGGACTAAGTTCGGACTCTTTATTCCCACAATAACAATCATTTTTGTGCTTTAATGAAACAATAATTAGTCCAACAATGATAAGTCCATCGTAATAAAGTAGCCACGACTTTTTGGCCGCATAGCTAACTGTATTTGGCCAATACCAATAAATGGTATTCTACATTCGCATGGAAGCAACCAAAGCTATCAACATTTTGACTCGTAGTTGAATATAGGCAACTCTATTTACTCATTACACTTTGTTGCTCTAAGTTTTGCTTCTTTTCTGAGAGATGGATCTGTTTCATGAACCAATCATTATGCCCCTCCTTCCCCTTTTAAAACCTTGGTGCTCATTCTAAAGAGGGATTTATTTTTTGTTTGAGTACTATTCTTTTTTTAGGAAGAGATTTGAGTACTGTTGAAAATATAAAAATCCACATTTTCTTCATCAAATACTATTAATGTAGCACCATCTTATCGAATTTTTCAATATGAATAGCATGTAATACACCTGATTATTAAACTCTATTTCCACTTGCAATGTTATGCATCTTATACATATTAGTGGAATTTGATCAATTTCAAACCTCAAGACATGCAGACACACACAAAAAATAATATATAGTTATTTCCTACTTGAGTGGTACGGTCAACTTTCACTTTTCTAAAATTTATACAGCCAATGAAAACCTATGCTTAGTGTATAAGCTTGAAAATAAAAGTCAGTCGTTCAAATTTCTTAAGATTATTAAATGCATTTTAATTGAAGGTTAAATCATCTTTTCTAGATTTGCAACTAATATCTAAACATCAAAAAATCTCATAATTGGATGAATCAGATTGATTAGCATTTTTCGTAACAGCTAATTAACTTGTGTTCAACTTTTTTCACTTTATTCAAATAAAATAAATTATTAATTTAAATGCTACTCTCTTCAAATAAAATAAATTATTACTTTAGATGCCATGAGTTTTATAAGAAAGAAATCTAATGAGATGGACATTGAAAAAAAATGATGCTTCTTTGATCCCCGGACGTCCAACATGATATAACCATATCCTTAAGAGAAACATAGTATCTAATCTTGTGTTTGCTTGCCAATATTTAGCTGCTATTAAATTAGCATTTCAATATAGTCCCTTCATATGGTCATGCTATTATGTTGTACATATTTTTGTTGATTCCTATATGCAATTATATTTATTTTTAGATATAGGTATGCACGATTCATATTAGATTGGTTTGGAGATATACATAAAACCGAACTGATTAAACTGATTTCTTAAAATTGAAACTGGAGCAGATTATCTAGAAAAACTACTTAAAAACTGACCTAAATAATTTAATTCGATTTGGTTTGTTATATAGGTTAAGGTTCAATGAGTTGGGTTAAATAGGTTGAGCTAAGTCTAAACATAAAAATTTATTATACATATATATAATATAATAAATTTAGAAATAAAAAAATATAGAGCCGGGTATGTTCGGTTTAAATTATTTTTAAAAAATTTTAAACCGAAATCGGTTAAATTTTTTTTAGATTCAAACCTTTCTCAAATTGATAGTTTTAAAAAATTGATATAAATTGAACCAAAGTGAACAGCTTGGAGACTGTTTCAGCCAGTTTTTGCACACCTCTATATATTTTGCACACAATTTCATGTGAACGAGGATAGAGGACTTTAACATAAAATTGTCCGTCAAAATATAAGGAATAGGAATAAAAATTTCAGGCCCTTTCGATCTACGGTTTTTTTCCAGTACTCTAGGTCTCAAAAGTGCTTTCTAGGCGGGCTCTTGATCTCGGGTTGCTTTGCGAGTAGAATATTTTTAGTTATCGCCAGTCTATCTTCATTTTCCTTGCCTTCTCTTGCTAGGTGGAAAGTGAGTGATTTGGATTCTTTATATTTAGTATAGACAATCTTACCCTTCTCTCAAACCATGATGGAATTTCACAATTACTCCAACCTTATCCCTATTAAATCCATATTCAATGTATAGACAATTAAAATAAAAATTAATTGAAGGGATGGATAGGTCTCAATTACTCCAACCTTATCCCTATTAAATCCATATTCAATGTAGTCGTCTTTCAGTACATTTATATTTTTAACAGTCAATAAATTATGTAACGTGTTGAGTTAATGGATCAATGTATATGGAGAACCACATTCATGGTTCTCCATATAAGACCATTATCCTCTCAACACCTTTCCTTATTTTACTACCTTTCTTTTTTTAGCCAAACCACCTCCGCCGAGTCATGCCCGAGTCGCCTCGTTCCTTGCCCACGTGGTGCACGCGGTGAAGGGTATAATTTCTCCCCACAGGGCCCATCGGAACGCAGTGGTACAGGGGGTGACGAAGCGACAAAACCAAACAACAGAAACCGGCGTTCCGACCACGCGGCGAAGCGAGCCCTCGCCCCCAGACACAAAAAGTTTCCTTTTCCGACCACCATCCCCTGTTCTTCTCTGCTGCTCTTCCTCTCCTTTTCTTTTCTCTCTCTCTCTCTCTTTCATATACAGACACGCATCTGGGGGTGGAGCGTGAGGGAGGAGAGAGAGGGAGAGAGGGAGAGGCAGTTTTGCTTTAAGGGAGAAGAATCCAAAAGGAGTTTTCTCTGGCAGTGGGGGGGGTATCAAAAAGACAGATTATAAACTACGATGCGCTGCATTAACATGTGAAGGCCCTTCCAAGTGTCCTTCCTTCTCCCTATCCATCCCCCCTCCTCCCCTGCATTCAATTCCCTTCCTCTCTTTCCATCTCCGTCTCCATCCCCTTTCGCTCTGCTTTCTGACGTGATAATAACGGGTAGTTCTTGTTTTTGAGTTGGGGGTGGGAGGGGGGGGGGAGAGAGAGGGAGAGAGAGAGAGAGAGAGAGAGAGAGAGAGAGAGCATTGATGGAATGATGACAGAGCTTTCCAAATTCAGTTTCCTGTGGGTGTTTTCCTCGTTGCCGTCGTGATGAGTATTGAAGGCCAGTCTATATATATAGGGGGTGACTCAGGCTCTCAGTCTCCACTTCCCTTTCTCATTCCCACACAGCGAGAGAAAGAGAGTTCGCAGCCATCTCCAACCCGATCTCTTCTTCCCCGTTCTTCTCTTCTTGCTCGTCCTGTTCGTCTTCTCCAACTCCGGTATCCAACCGTTCCCCCTCTTCTTCTTCCTTCTCTGTACTTCGTTTCTTCTGGAGCTTTTCTTTCGAGTTTTGGTAAAAGGACCTGATTTCTGTGGGCGGTGCTGGTGGAATATTTATATTAGGAAAACAATGGAAGGAGCGACAGCGACCGTGGCAGACTTCGAGATGGCCTCAAGCTCGAGCGCAGGACACTCCAACCTCCAGTCTTTCATCAACTCCACGACGCCCTCTGTGCCGAGTCACACCCTTCCAAAGGTCCTCTCTCTCTGCTCTCAAAAAAAAATCCCATCTTCCCCCCCCCCCCCCCCCCCCCCCCCCCCCCCTTTCCTTCCTCCTTTTTTCTTCTTTTCCTGGTCTGTTTTGTTATTTTTAATCGTGACTTATTATCGATCTCAAGTCCGACACCGATCGTTTTGATTTCATCCTCTTCTGCTACCCTTCCTGCTCTAGCTTTGTAGATCAACAATGAAACGATTAATTTTTACAAGTCGTCTCTTCGTCCCTTTTTTAACTGTTCCCGTTTAATTTATACTTGTATATCTTTTTGGTGCATCTCTGCTTTGATTTTTTTAAGGGGGTATATGTGTTTTGGAATGGATACGACGAAGTATGACGATTGATGGTTGGACTTGGAAATGGCTTATTTGGCATTTTTCTTCAGTTTTTCGGACTAATGCCGGAATCACACTTTCACTTGAAGTTTCCTTTTATTGTGCATGGAGACCCACATGGTTAGAGTCTTCGAAGATTTTTTCTTTTCTTTTTTTACCATTGTTGGACACTAGAATAGATGTGCAGATATGGATAGTCGACAATTTGGTTTCTTTTTTCGTCTATTGGATTTTCTTTGGAGATCACGGTTCCTACTCTAAAGAAGCCACATTCTCTTCTGATCTGGATCTTTTTGCTTGTTTATGCGATTAGTTGTACTCTTTTGTTTCTTTTCTGGAAATTTTGTTTCAAAATTCATGCCTTTCCTTACAGACTGATTTTTTTTTTTTTTTTAACTTGAATGTTTGAAAAGCAATCCTCACCAGAGAGAGAGAAAAATAAGATTTATGTGTTGTTAATGCAGCGGTCTTTCGAAGACTGGAACAGCCTTTGGCTCCCGGCAGGAAGGGACACCGTTGAGTGTTTCAACCTGAGAGACCTCTGGGGCCAGTACACCGAGTGGAGTGCCTATGGTGCCGGTGCTGAGGTCCTCCTCTATGGTGGAGACATTGTGGACCAGTACTACGTGCCATATCTATCAGCCATCCAGATATATACGAACAAATCCCGTGCTTCCTCTAGGTCCTTCATCGAGTCCTTGCGATTGAATTCTGATGTTTTCAATGTAAACAGACCTCGCAACTGACCTCGATTGCATTCCTCTGTCAAAATAGGAATGGCGCGAGCAATTGCTGGAGTAATGGGAGTGCATACAGGAAGCTGGTTGATCCTATGGGTTCTGATGTTCAAGAGGATGCAGGCTTGGATCATGAAGGTATCCGACGAGCACAAGAGCAGTTCGGGTACCTTTACTTCGAATTTATCGAGAACAACACGCCTTTTGGGAGGCCACCCCTCTTGGAAAAGGTGCATTCTGCGCTCCTCTTGTTTGGCTGATGAATTATTATTTTTCTGTGCTCTGTTTTCTGATTCTTTTGCTTTGTTAGGTCCGGGAATTAGCTAGCATCCATCCGGGCCTGATGTCGTTCAAGAGCGCGGAGCTGTCGCCGGCTAGCTGGATGTCGGTTGCCTGGTAGGCTTATTTTCTGCATTGCTCATCCAGTTTCCGAAAGAAATGATCCAATTAGTCAGGTTTTCTGGCATTTTTTTCCTGCAGTCATTCTGAAATCCATGATTGGAATGTTCTTGGGTTCTCTATGACATATAAGGAATTATAGTCAATCATAAAATGACAAATGAAAATGACATGCAACTACATATCCTTCTGATGATTTAGTGATGCAATGGACAGATAGTTATTTTGAACTTTCGGAAGTTTTTTTTTGTTTCTTTATTGGGAAGTAGATATGAAAATTCAAGCTTATTCTAATCTCCAATTTTACTGTTTTCTGTTATCAATTAGGTATCCTATTTATCACATCCCTGCCAGGCCAAAGGTGAAGGATCTGTCAGCATGCTTCCTGACTTACCACAATCTCACCTCATCATGTCAAGGTATGTATCTATGCTTCAGGATTGAATCTCATGTTCGTACATCTATCTCCTCATGACCTTTTAATGTTTCCTTATTTAAAATATATTTAACCAGCCTTTCTTGTCTGGAATTTTCCTATCATTTGCTTTTCAAGTGTATGAAATTTTCGCTGTGATGAAATGCGGGGAACTTTTGCTTACCAGATATTCTATCAGTATGACTTGCTAAGACAAAATAAAGAATTTCTCAGAATAAAATGTGGAGTCATATCTTGATATGACACTAAAAATACATTAAAACAGATGATGTTGCTTAACATCCTATAACATCTGAAATGTCATGAGTGGTAAATGTACCTCGCTTGAGTGTTAATAGTAGTTCTACGAAAACAACTTTTTCATCTCTCATTATATTGACAGTGGACTTGTTTGTCATTTTTATATTAGAAAGATCACTGTAAGGGAATTATCAAATAGTCTAAGGATCTTTGTGCTTTACGAGAAGACTGAACCAGCCTTCTCATATTATCATCTGGATTTCATTACAGCCGAATAAAAGCAGTAGTTTTGTCCAGATTTTAGCTGAAGCATTTTTTAGGGAAAACATTTAAGACATATAATCGTGACTGTTTGACCTATGTTTATGTGTGTTAGATGTTACTGTATCTCTTGCTCAGATTACCCAACTAACTGCAACTCCTATTCCTGTTTTCCTCTTCAATATTTCTTTCTGAAATTCATTCAGTGGTCATCTTGGTCTTCTTATCTAGTCAAGTCTGACTGCTTGGTGTCCTTGTCTCTGTTAGACTTTATAATATCACTTGCTCAGGTTACCCAATGTTCCAGTGATCTTCCTTAATTCCAAGATTTCTTTGTGGAATTTATTCAGTTGTCATCTTGGGCTTCTTATGTAGCCAGGTCAGTGAAGCACAAAACATGACCCAAACATAATCCTTGTTGTAAGGAGGTCAGATCTGGTTCCAAAAATTATTTCAACTTGGCTAACTAGCAGAGAGTGATGATTGTTTAAGTCTTGTTCCTATTTTATTTCTCAGCATAGATAACACAATACGAAATATCATGAAAAACAGAAATCTCTTTCCACTGAAATTCCATTTTGTTAACCTACCAGAGGAAACAAAATGCCTAGATGGTATATTTCTGTTAGGTCCGTTTTACTTTGTTTTCAAGTTAATTTCTTGTCCCAAATACATGGCCTTGGTTGAAATACACGGATCCCTTATGATACTTAGGAAACATAATGAGATTTAGAAACGTGTTGATACTGCATTATTCTTACTTACTGTATATAATTGCAGATTTTACATGGTTAGCAAATAATTTTCTTATCTCAATTTTAGGAACACGTATGTAGCTATAATTCTCTAAATGATTATCATTACAATATTATGTAAATGCCAACTACCACTTCAGTATGACATAGTTAAACATGTTAAAGATGCATTAAGTTGATATTTTTTTAATTTCTATATATCTTATGTTTTAATGATTCTTTCTACTTTTTGTCATGAAGACATATTTTTTCTAGTCATGGTCAATTTTAGTATGCAACCATCAAAAATTGAAAGAAAAAAATGAAATGTCAAAGTTCTTGTGAACTATGACCTTATGCTTTTCTATACATTGCTGAATCTATGAGAAATCATAATTTCTTTGCCATATTTATGATATATCCTTCGACCCATTTCCTTTCCTGTATTTTTCTCTTCCTAGATTTTACTTGCTTCTTTCTGTTACAAAATACTAAATGGGCCTTATTTTTGGAAATATAGAGGAACCGTAAGCCCATTATATGGTGATATAAATCAGTCATGGAATCTAGATGAACACATGTTTTTATTTGTGATGTTATTGACTTATCCAATCTACGTATCAAACAAGAAAAATTTAGTCACTAGTTATTAAAAAATTTGCTTGTGGCCATTGGTTTCCATTTAGTATAAATGGAGTCCTGGTCATGGATTGACGTGCCGAGCATACTGGCTCATACTAGCCGGTATGGTATATGCATTATACCTAGCAAGGATTGGTGCCAACACCCCTCATGACTAGTTCCTAGGGTGAACAAACTTAAACCAATCCTGTAACATTTGGCACTACTTACTACTGATCTTAACAGTGCTTTTGTACCTCATTTTTCTTGTTTTTTCTCAATTCTTAGCCCACGCCTTGTGTTGGCATGGTACATACCATGATGCATATGTACCATAACAACGAGCGATTGCCGTTGGCTCATGTCATGGAATTGGACATGTAGGTAAAGTAAGATATATTACTTTACCACTGACGACGCATGGGTGAAGGTATGAGTGCCAAATGTAATAAGGACTTTCTAGCAAGGATTGAAGTACTACTGGTACTTGTTCATACTGGCCATATTAGATTGTACTGGCAAAGTACATACAATGGAGCCATTCTACCGGATCGTTGAGTATACGAGATCACCCTCTAGGTTGGTATTGTGGCAACACATAAAAATTCACCTCTATTTTGTTTTCCTTACACCAAGAAGGAAATTATGTATCAGTAAGGTGCAATGCTTTACCAGTCCATACGATACTAGCAAGGTATCAATATAGGTACCAATATCGATACCTTAAACGTGCCTCTTAGTCTATCTTATAGCATTATCTTCCAGTCTTTTAATTACATCGACTGCATTCAATTTGACTATTTTGCATGTAATGATGCCTTATGCCTACCTTGGAAATGGGATAGAGAATTTTAGAGTAACTTTTCTAATTCTCAATAGGTGTAACTAGTTTAAAAATAATATCTAAGTCCTTATTTGTGTTTTGACAGATCTTTCTTATCCCCATTTAATGATTGCTGAGTACCAGGGTAAAATTGACAATACTATGGTTGCTTTTGGTTGAAATATAATAAGTCCTTGCTTTTATAGTTACTATTGATAATGTATAGTGCTTCTAACATTTCCAAAATAATGTGAGATTGAACAATTGGGGTGCCCTATTTTAGGGAACCTATGGACCACAAATCCTTGATTATCTAGGCTTCGACCGAATTGTCGGGGATTAGTGTCTGGTCCTTTAATAGGGTATCCTCAATTTAATTGTTTTTATCTCAACGTCCATCTTGTTTCCAAACATAGCCTTTGAGATCAATATGGTTCCTTATACCAGATGTATCTTCTTCCTTTTTGCGTGAGCTTTAATTGCGAGTAGTAATGTCAATTATCTGCTCATTGTTGTTCTAGGTTTCATGGCAAATCTGTCTCTTGCCTAAAGTGGTCTTGACCAAGAACTCTGCACCAACTCTTAGAGGTTGCGGGTCAAGTGGGCGTCAAGTTAGCTAAAAAAGTTTCTAACTCCTTCAAAGGAGTCTTATAGCATAATTTTGCTCTGTAGGCAACCTTATTTTGTTGGGAGAAAGCTTGGATGATAATGATGATGATGATGATCATATGTTTCCTTTTTCCCTTTTGCTAATAAAACCCTTGATACTTTTGATAATTGGTTCTCCACAAGAGTCATATCATAGATATCTCATTCACCCTATATTCAATTCAAATAGTAACTTATAAATGATTTAATACTTCCTAACAAGGATTAAGGACTCGCTCCATCTATCGTGCAATCGTCAGGCAAAGATTGACTTTTACGGAATGGAAACACAACACAAATCCGGAAGCCCGCCCAGTCCTTTGGGCGGGGTCAGAGGTACTGTGCTGACCAGGGTTTGCTATGCCGATACCGAGCACCATACAGATTGCCCGGTGGCACGAGTTGGGATGGGCCTGCGCTACGCCGTGTCGGGCCTGTACCAATACAAGAGACTGTAGGAGAGAGAGAAAGAGAGTGAGCGGGGGAGGGAGGAAGGCCAGCGGAGGCCGACGCTATTGCAGTTGGCGTAGGCCACGGCCGAACCCCTATTTCACCTCCGCCGGTCTCCCTCCCTCCCCCGCTCGCTCTCTCTTTTTTCTCTTTCCTTCTCTTTGTCCTCCTCCGACGGTGACTTTTCGGTTTCTTTGCCATAGGACACTCCGAACCGGACGGTTTCGCCAACCTTGGTGCTAACTGAGAGAGAGACCGGGTCTGGAGACATATCCAGGACCCTGAGTCTCTCCAAACTAGATTATCCCAATCCATATCGGTACCATCCTAGCCCCAGATTGGGACAACCAAGTATTAAGATCTAAATTCTTGCTTTCTCAAAGGAGATACTCTCTTTATTGGTAATGAAAAGACTACATTATAAAAAGAAGTACTATAAGAAAAGCTACCTTCCAAATGAATAGAAAGAAGATTAAGGTATAGAATGTAAAGACCTTTTTTGTGACTAATTTCATGCTAAGAAAATATAGTACTAGAACAAAGGAGATGCCATTTACTGATAAGGTAAGATCTTTGATTTAGATGGAATGTCTATGATTTCTGAGATGCATTGATTCATTGTACCCAATAGGGATGGCAACTAATTGGGTATGGGTCGGGTAGGCCAATACTTGTATCTACTCTGCAATTGGAAATCCTATACCGATACCTGCCTCATATCCACCTCGGAGAGGGGCTGGTCAGGCAGGGTAGATGGGGCAGGTGATGGCGGGTTGGATTGGGTAAACACAAAGTACATTAGCCCAAAAGCAATCATTTCATGATTGGTGATAAAAACAAGACATTATTTTGGTTTTTGGAGTTCCTGTTTTCTTATCTTTGCATTGCCCTTAGTCCAAAAGCAATTACAGTATGTAGGTATCGTATTACAACGATTTGGTCAGTAACTTTGTCAAAATGACTTCTTACATTTGTAACAAAGATCTCACTATACATAAACTCCCAAACCACTATACAACAAAGAAAAAGCAGTTGGGCAAAAGTAATAAATCTTGTGGCATAGCTAAATATTAAAACTCAATTACAATAATTTTTTGGAAAAGATTTTAATGAAAAATTTTTGTTTGCATTTAATGGACATCGAAATTAGATCAAGATGGAAAAAAATCCATCTGCACTATCAAATCTTGCGGCCTAAAATTGCTCCCAACTTTAGATCATGTGTCCAGGCATCCTATTGTGATCATTTGCCTGATTCTGATCGATCGATCATTTACATTAATGAGGCTTGCTTCTAGCCAATGGCTACCAAGCACAATTGGTCATCTTTCTCGAGAGTCCACCAAATCAATGGCTAAACGAATACCCACAACTTTAGCACCCCGCTGCGTAAACGCAAAGCATCAAAATGAACGAAGGAAGATCAAAATGAACAACCCATACATGAGCGAAAGATTATGGGCGTCGATGTCAAGGATAGCAACCATACTTCGAAGAGACGAAGACCTCCACCAAGATGACCTCGTTCTTGGGGAGCACAAGAGTAGGCGCGATGATGGAGGGGATGAGTAGTTGTTCAACAGTGATGGGATGACATCCGAAGTGAGGAGTGCGAGGCACTGTGGCTAGGGCAAAGGGCGGACGGACCCTCGAACAGGGAACTCGGGTTGTCGGGTGATAGTGGTGGGGAGGGAAAAGTGAAGAGTTTGTTTATGATTATATTATATCAGGTTAGCTTTGGAGTGGGTCTTACCATTTTCCACACTCGCTCTGAATCTGCTTCGGGTATCAGAATTAAAATTTGTCCCCAACCCTGAAATTAAATGGGTTGTGTAAGACCTGCCTCATTAGAATTAGGTCAGATTGGGTACCTAATGGGTTGGCTTAAATTGCCACCCCTTAAACCCAACTAATGGGGTCTCTTTCAATATCAAGGTTATAAACATAACAGCAAGTTACCTTCATGCTCCATTTTTCAATTTAAAAGTCTATCTCATTTCATGTTTTTGACTTTGATATAACAAAAGAAAGCATATGGAAACTCAACCTATTCTGTTTAATCACTTACTCTCGATTTTATTAATGCACAGGAATTTTAGAACAACTTCCATATTAATTGGTTCCAATCTATCCTACAGCTGGTAACACTTATTTTGTTTAGGCCAAAACCTCCTTTTTTTCTGAGGTTGCTAATAGTTTTTAGAAATTCCAAGTGAACAACTCTGTTGTTGGATTAAAACTCTTGGGCAGTTTGAGAGGTCAGTGGATTCTTGGAATTGATCTTTAATGTGGAGTTGATTTTTGTGTTGGGTTGGAACATTTAAATTGTAACCCTTGTTAAGGGTCAAGGAACTTTGTACCCTTGCTATTGCAAGTAAAACCACCATCCTCTTGGATGTTGTTGAATATTCATAACTCACTGCAATCCTTATAGTCTCCTTCACCCAATTAGCTAGTTTCCAAGTACTTATCAACTAAAAACCTCTCTATTGTACTTCTTGCTCAAACATAACCAATCTTTATGGATGCCACATCCTAAATCCCTCTCTTCCATGTGTGGCACTTAGGCCCTTTCTCCTCTCTAATTTTCTCATCCCAACATGCTCTATCTTTCCATAGGATAGGGGATTTATTTGCACTAACAACTCTACTAGAGTGTTTAGTGTTCAGATATGGTGAAAAATGCATGAACAAATAGCAGGCCTGCCTTCTCTATTATCCTTTGATTTCATAGACTAAGATTTCTTGTGACCCAAAATGATGAATGAGACTATTGCTTCAATGAATGGTATCATGCTTCCTATTTCATGAAAAAAGATGACATGATGTCCCATTAAGGAGAAAAGGTTGGAGAAAGATGTTGTGACAAGATAGGAAGAATTATGAGAGGCATAATGGATATAAAAGTTGGAGCGGAAGAATATTTTGGATGGCTTTATACCAAGGGTTTTAAAGTCTTGGATTGGTATTGTACCAATATAATATAAACTAGCATGGCATGGTACTATTTTGACATGTCATACATCTTTGGGTGCTTGCTTAGCAAAAGTGATATACAATACCATGTATTGGTATGATGTGGTACCAAAGGATGTATTCGTATGATATGTATAATTTGGTATCGCCAGATAGACTGGAATATATAGTACTTGAATACGTGGTTTACACATTTGGAGAAGACAAGAAAAATTGTTTAAGCAAGATATACATGGAGTAAGTTCTCCTAGGTTTGAGACGACTTATGGCAAGGCTTATATGGAAAGGTTTTATATGGAGAAATTTATGGAATTAGCTAAGTGAAGGAAAGACGTAGAAAGATCTTCGTTAGTTGTGTAGATCCTTAGACATCTAAAGGTTTTTATTCGCTATACCTATCACATTATTTGGGGTGTTTTAGCACCCACTCTTGACTTGGACCCACACAAAGGATCCATCTCAAATAAAAATAGTACAAAGTATCACAATTAGTGTTAGATCATAAGGATTGCCGAACCATCCTGAACTGGATGGTTTGGGGCATGCCCAACTGGACTAAATAGCTACTTGGGGGGTTTGGCCAGTTGATTGGATTCGCTTTTCTTTTATATATAAAAATCCTTCTGCCTCCTCTTTCAATCTCTCGATTCCCCTCTCTCTTTACCACCTCTCTCTTTCTCTCCTTCCTCTCTGCTTCCCTCTAGTTCCAGTATGCATGGAGATGGTATGGTACATACCAGTACCTTACCGAACCGTTCGCTGGCCAGTACAACCTCCAATACCAATTTAGTGAACCTTGATGATGATTCTAGCAATGTTTCTTACCTTAGTTCCATGAATAATTGTCGAAAACGAGAATCAATAATGGCTTTTCCATTCCTAAAATGTCTATTCTTAGCAATCATCAAGAAAAACTAATTTTGCTTTCCATGCTCGGGCAAATCTAGGATTGTTGACCTACTCAAAGCAACACTTATCAGAAATGGTTTCTCCATGGCATGGATACGAAGAGAGAGATCTTACATTTTCACTAGCGACTTCTTCATAGGTAGTGGCATCAACATACATCAGTAATAAAGATGGATAGAGATGAAGAATGGGAGAGGGAAAGATAAAATGGGAATTGAAAGGAATACAGAGACTACCGGATAGGGGTCTTACTTGGGTAGAGCTTTCTTCTTTTAACTTTTCACATAAATCTTTTGAAAAAATAATACTAAAGACCAATTATGTTGTACTTTTTTATTGGGAATCCAATACCTATCAGAATTAGCATTCCCATGTTTATATTAGTTAACAAACACATGAATGGGCTAGAATGGAAAACTGATAATGATTCCCAATTTCCACTTCAACAAACCTAATGTGCCCGAGGTGTGCTTGATCATTCAATAATAAAATTATATTGATCCTCAATATTGAGACCATCACATTTAATGCCATTGGGATGCTAGAAAATTTTTTGGTATATAAAGTCATCAACGTCAATGAGCAACAGATTTATCAACCTAGATCTCAACTTGGATATACAAGAAGAGAACATCTCAATTAAGGTTTTCCATCTCGGTACCGGACTCCGTACTAGTGCCATATTAGCACAGTATTAGTACGATATGGTACAGATTTTTTTAGCGTAATGAGTGTCGGTACGCCACCCATATCGGATATCGGTACCGAACCAGCATGGTACGGTATGCTCTGTACCGCTTGGTTCGGGCTGGTACGACATACCATGACTCAATGATAAAAAACACGTATATCTATATTCTTTAGGTTAAGTTCTTAGGTTCAATAACATTGTAGGAACTCTCACTCATATCCCAGACAAGGTTTGCCATCTTGATGCCGAATCCCGTACCAATACCACACTAGCACTGTCCACAATATCAATATGGTACGGTACAGAGTTTTTTTGGTATACTCGATACACCATCCGTATCGGATATCGGTACCAAACTGGTACAGTACAGTACGTTCTGTACCGCTCGGTTCGGGCCGATCCGACGTACCTTGATCCCAGACTTCAAATTTTGGGCCACACCATTCCTATAATACTGCATGGAGCATTTACTCTCTAGAATCTACTTTGTGCTTTTTCCAAGGCTTGTTTTTTCCTTCTTCTTTTGACTTAGTGGCATCTAGCGAGAAGATCTCCTTTCACTGATTCAACTTTAATAGTAGCTAGTTAATAAGGAATATTACACCTTGATAATGGCTAGTTTATAAGGAATAATTATCATGTTCCTAGACACTTGAATGGGATGATTTTCTTATTAATGGAAGTAATAACTGCAATTTTATTGAAACATTAGGAAGTACTTACCGATATTACAAATTATCTAGTGAGAGCTTGTAATTTGTATCAACAGGCATAAAGCTCCCTAGTCTTCTTGGCAACAATAATCTCACCGAGCTAAAATTTCTTGCAATACTTTCTGTCATCGGTCTAATTTCATACTTGCCTGTCTTGTTAGGAGGGTCCAAGGCCCTATCTATTTTAATGAATGAGGGTAGCAATTGAGCGTAAGTCTCTTGTACCAAGACGTGCTCTACCAATTAAGCCAGTTGGCACCCCCTATGTCTAATTCCTCTTAATAAAGCAGAAGTCTGGCTTAAATGAATGTTTAGTAATTTGTACTCCTTAAAATAGCTGATTGAAAGTTAGATGGTGAACATGCTTCATCATTCTGTCATATGTTTCAATGTTATGAATGCTAGTTTCATGTCAGCTGAATGTTTCTCTTTAATTGTTCTATAAAGTGTATGAAAAGGGCCTGCCTTGTTTTCCTTGGAATGGACCTTTGTGACAGTATTAGAGTCATAAAACTATCACTTGTTGTCATAAAATTATTAGAATTTGGAGCCAGTAGATTCTGTTACCTCTATTTCCACTTGGTCCATATGAGATTGCACTTGTGGATCGTCTAGTAGGCATTTGCGAAGCTGAGATGTTACAGAACCTCTTCGAGCTGTAGAGTAGTTAATTTTGTGAACGGCAACCAAATGGTGAGTAAACCTATGTATCAATCTGTTGTCTGGTGTGTTTTACAGGGTGACCTATAATTTCCATCACGTATGGTTTTGTTAATATTATAATCAGAACTTTAGGAGAGTCTTGACTTGTGATGCATTTTCTGATTTAGCTAAATCACAAATGAGGAGTAAATATGTCCACATTTGATTTCACAAACTCATGTACAAATTTCTCCTTGAAGTTCTTTGTCATGGACACAGCAAAATTTCTTAAGATACCAATCACATCTTCTTTAGTGACATAAACCTCCTTGATGAGCTGAATTACTATGTAATTCAAGTTGTTGGAAAGCATTAGCTGAATCTCGGAGAGTATGGGCTAGTGAAACTGTAAGTAGGAAGGCATCTTTGGTTATGATGGGTTTAATTATCTGAATCTTTGGGGAACTGTGAGGCTGAATGCTCCAAAAACTAATGAAGAAAAAGCAGTCCACCGTAAGTTTGCCTTTTTAAGTATGGAAACCACATCACTGTTAGTCACAGTGTGCATAAGCTGTAACAACGAGAAACATTGTGGTCTTTATATTCATATGTTGGATAGCTTCATTCAAATAAATGAGTTCTACTTAATGTGGCGATAGCATCCATTAGTAAAAAAGCACACAGTCTTGCTTATGATGGTCGTTGTATAAAGACTTAGTGGTAGATAATAACCAGTTTCAAATTTGCTCTACTAGGCATGTAAATGCTTCTCCAAGGAACCTTTATGCAGCAACCTGTATGTGTTTGAGATTTCTACTTTAGAATAACAATTCAATTTGCTGCGAGCTGACTTGCCCAATTGATAATTGATTCTTGACATCAAGACCTCTTTTCAGCTAACCTGTAGGGAATTTTTATTTCTTTTATGTCTTCTTCTCTTTCGTAGTCTACAATATGTTTTTTCTTTTTTTAAATATCTGCATTTGAAAGCTTGTCTGAGGATATGGTTGTCATAAATTTAACTTACGACCTTTATCATCTGAAAATTGAAAGGTAATCTCCATCGAAAAATTAAAATTGTGAGGTGCTTATACTAAAGTTTTATCTAGTGACAAACAACATGATGCATCACCATGCAGTTTTTAATAAATCTGATACATAGCAAAATGGGAACTTTTCATCTCAGAAAGATCTAGAAAATTCTCTCCAAACCAAGCCAACCAGTTCATAACCCCAGTGCCCCCACTTGAGACATGTTTTAGTTGTACATTCTCTTTAGCATGTCATGACTGTCGGCTGTCACATTCACCATTTCCAAGCTAACTTCGGCAAAAGTTTTTTCTTTTTTTTTTGTTTTTTGGTTCAGTTACTAAATTTTTCTTATATTTATATTACCCTTCTTTTTGCGGCATAATTATGTTAATACTATCATGTTACTGTTTCTAATCTCAACCCTTTGCCAATAGTTGTGCTGTCTGTACAGCAGACAGGTTTGGATCCAAATTGAACACTTTGTTGGGAATTTGTATCTTAAGCACTTACCCCACCTTTGGTCAGCTGATCTTTATTCTATGAGAATCGAGTGCAACATGAATGTTTGAATATTATCCTTCCTTTTAATGGTCCTCATTTAGGTATATACATGTATTCAAAATTTTACCAGGCTCTATATTTTAACCGACCTTTCTCCTGTGATGCTCTCGCAGATCATATGCAGGGAAGCATGGCAGAAGGCGTGTCTTACACTAGAGGCGGGAACAGTAGCAGCAGCTCTGAGGGGAAGAGCAACCACATTGCCCTTTACCCTTTTGGCCTCGCGACTTACAGAGCACGGGGGAAGGTTTGGACAAATCCTGGAAGTGGAGATGATGAAAGAGTTGTCTCCCTCTACAATGCTGCAGACTCCTGGCTGAGGCAGCTTGAGGTTGTCCACAATGACTTCAACTTCTTCAGCACTCATTGAACCCCCATGCGCATATCAGGCACCATTCTAGTTCTCGAAGAACTTCCTGACTGGCCCTGCCCCATGACATCACCGTGATGGAGATCGGATTGATCAGCGAATGCGGATAACTCTGATTCGGTCGTTTTTGTAGATGTTAGTGGAGAAGAAGGGTTGGGGAGCCCTTCTCAGTTTTATTTAGCAACAAAGTGAGTGATGAAGAGCTGAACAGAAAGATCTGTTCGAGAGGAGTCAAGAGATATAGTTGTATGTATTAATCTTTGACTTGTACAACGATTTTTTTTTTGTTCTATTATCGGCATACATTAATATGACTTTTTCTTTTGAGAAATATAGGACATGGCAACAAATCTTATTTCAAAGCGCATTGGGGAGTCATCATCATCCGACGCGACCAGTCATATCGAAGCTCAGGTGCTCGGTGAATTGATGGGCCCAGAGCATTTTAGTCGAGTGAGAGGTTACGGAGTTGGAGTTACCCCCATTCAGTTGTCTGCAGTAGGCATGTATACAAGAAATGCCAGAGAAGGTAGTAACACTGTAGAAGTTCGTCATCTTCAGGCAACTATTGAAGAGCTAAAGCAGAACCAACAAATTTTGCTGTCTCAACTTGCGAATATTTCATCTTTGTTACAACGATTTCTCTCTTCTCAGGTAAATAACTATATATATTTGAATAATTTATATATAATCAATTATGATGTATGAGTTAATGTGTCACATTATTTCTAACTTCTAATGTTTCTCTTTTTTTTTTAGATTCTTGATACTTCAACAGCTCATAGAGGTGATGATGATGGAGCTAGCTCCCGCTCCTGATACCTTCTAGACTATTTTTTTATGGAGTTTAATATGTATATATTTTTTATATTTTTCAAAGTACATTAATTGTAATTTTAAACTTATTATGTAAATTTAATCAGATATGACAATATAAATATTTCGAATGATTTGAATGTTTGTGTCAATATAAATGTAATACAGGTCATATTGTTATAATGTGTGTTTTATGATATGCATTTGTATTCTTAATTTTTTAAAAAAAAAATTTACAACTCCCGACGCTTAAAAGCATCGGTAAAAACATGTTGTGGTACACTAGCCCGGCACGCCTACGTCGACGCTTAAAAGCATCGGTAAAAACACGTCGTGGCATATGCAAGTAGCCCGGCATGCCTACGCCGACGCTTCTAAAGCGTTGGCGAAAGTTACCGCACTCCGAGTTCTGCAGACGCTTTCATTAGCGTCAGCAAAAACAAGAATTTGCCGATGCTTTTATGCGTGGACGAAAAGCATGCGGATGCTATCCGTTTGGTATTCGCTGATGCTTTATAAGCATCGGCAAATTCACGTTTTTGCCGACGCTTTCATGTAGCGTCGGCAAAAATTTTTGCCACTCCGGTATCACCAACGCTTCTGCGACGCTTTGTTTAGCGTCGCTGAAACTTTAGCCGATGTTTATAAGCGTCAATAAAGGTTATAAAAAGCGCCGGAAAAGATGAGTTTTTATGTAGTGTTGTTTAGACTGCATCAAAAAAAAACAGACTAACAATTTTAAGAAAGATGCCATAAGAAGCATAAATTTATTGGATCTTATATATACATATATATGTGGGCTTTTTTCGATCCCATGTTTTACCGGTCATAAGTATTTTATCACCTTTATTGATGATTACTCACGTTATGAGTATCTCTACTTATTGTATGGCAAGGCTGAGGCATTAAATGCCTTTAAGCTTTTCAAAATAGATGTAGGTTACAACTTGGTAAAAAGATTAAAGTTGTGAGATCAGATAAAAGTGGTGAATACTATGGTAGGTATACTAAAACTGGACAACATTTAGGTCCATTTGTTAGGTTTCTTCAAGGGCAAGGTATAGTTACACAATACACTATGCTTGGTACTCCTAATTAAAATGGAGTTGCAGAAAGAAGAAACTGAACATCAATGGAGATGGTAAGAAGTATGATTAGTCACTCAACTTTTCCAATTTTTCTGTGGGGTGATGCCTTAAAAATCGCTGCGTATATTCTAAATAGTGTTCCTACTAAAGCTGTCCCAAAAATACCCTATAAAGTTTGGACAGCTAGAAAACCTAGTTTAAGGCATCTACACATTTGAGAGTGTCAAGCTGAGGCTAGGGTGTACAACCCACAAGAGAAAAAGTTGGACTTTAGAACCATTAGTTGTTATTTTATTGGTTATTCAGAAAAGTCCGAGGGATACAGATTTTATTGTCATAATCATACTTTGAGGATTGTGGAGACAAAAAATGCTAGATTTCTTGAAAATGACCAAATCAGTCGGAGTATAAAACCTCAAAAAAATAATTTTGAGAAAAAGCAAACTCCGTATAGTGTACAAGATTCAAATAAGCAGCCAATGATTCCTTCACCTATTATTAATAATGATTTGGAGGAGGATGAGTTTGCTATTAATGTTCGACTTGAATTTGTGCCAATTATTACTGAAAATGTTGCTCCAATTATAGAACCAGTGGATCAAGAAGCAGCTTTAAGAAGGTCATCAAGAATAAGGAGATCTCCAATTCCACCAGATTATATAGTATAACTTCAAGAATATGGTTATGACATCGAAAATATTGACGATCCAATAAATTTTTCACAAGCCATAAATTCAGTAAATTCCTCCAAATAGCTAGATGCTATAAAAAATGAGATAGATTTTATGGCTAAAAATAATTTTTGGAATTTAGTTGAACTACCTCCTGGGGCTACTGCAGTAAACTGCAAATGGGTTTTTAAAACCAAAAGAGACTCCAAGGGCAAGGTAGAGCGACATAAGGCCAAATTTGTGCCAAAAAAATTATTCAAAAGGAGGGTATTGATTATCATGAGATCTTCTCTCCTATTTTAAAAAAGAACTATTTAAGGATAATTATGGCTTTGGTGGCTTATTTTGACTTAGAGCTGCACCAAATGGATGTGAGATCTGCATTTCTTAATAGAGATTTAGAGAAAGAAGTTTACATAAAACAACCTGAAGGTTTTGTTTCAGAAGGACAGAGTCATAAAGTTTGCAAGCTAAATAAGTCTATATATGGACTCAAGCAATCATCCCGACAGTGGTATCTTAAGTTCAATAACGTCATTTCTACGTTTGGCTTTATAGAAAATGTTGTTGATAGATGCATATATCTTAAGATTAGTGGGAGTCGATTTATTTTTCTAATCCTATATGTAAATGATATTTTGCTTGCTAGTAGTGATTTGGTATTGCTTAGGAAGACTAAGTAATTTCTCTTCAATAATTTTGATATGAAGGATATGGATTTTGATATGATGGATATGGGTGAAGCCTTATATGTCATCGGCATTTAGATTCATAGAGATAGATCTAAGAAAAAAGTTTGTCTATCTCAAAAAGCCTACATTAAGAAAATATTGGAGAGATTTGGTATGGAAAATTCCAAACGAAGCCTGGTGCCCATTACTAAAGACAAAAAGTTGAGCAAATCATAATCTCCAAGAAATGAAATTGAAAGGAAGACTAAGTAATTTCTCTTCAATAATTTTGATATGAAGGATATGGGTTTTGATATGAAGGATATGGGTGAAGCCTCATATATCATCGGCATTGAGGTTCATAGAGATAAATCTAAGAAAAAAGTTTGTCTATCTCAAAAAGCCTACATTAAGAAAATATTGGAGAGATTTGGTATAGAAAATTCCAAACGAAGCCCAGTGCCCATTACTAAAGGCGAAAAGTTGAGCAAATCATAATCTTCAATAAATGAAATTGAAAGGAAACATATAAAAGCATTATCATATGCTTCACTAATTGGGAATTTAATGTATGCTCAAGTCTGTACCAGACTAGATATAACATATGTTGTGGGATTACTGAAGAGAGTTCAAGCTAATTCAGGCATGGAACATTGGAGAGCTGCAAAGAAAGTATTGAGATATCTTCAAGGAACTCAAGATCATATGCTTACATACAACAAATCTGATCTCTTAGAGATAGTTGGATACTCAAACTCAGACTTTGCAGGATTTTCAGATAGTAGAAAGTCAACATCAGGTTATATCTTTCTACTAGCAGGTGATGCATTCTTATGGAAGAGTTCGAAGCAAAAGATGACAACTGCTTCAATAATGGAGGCTGAGTTATTGGCATACTATGATGCAGTTACACAGGCTATTTGGTTGAGGAACTTTATCACGGGCCTATAGGTCGTTGACACTATTTCAAGGCCCATAAAGTTATTTTGTGATAATTTAATAATAGTTTTCTCAATATAGAATAACAAGATATGCAATGGAAATAAGCACATGGAGGTGAAATATCTTATTATAAAGAAAAAATGTGATGGCCATAAAGTTTCAGTTCAATACATCAATACTGTGCTTATGTTGGCAGATCCTTTGACCAAAGCTGTAGCCCCTGGATTGCATAAAGGGCATATCAGTCAAATGGATCTTTCTGTATAAATTAATTGATGTATTATTGTGTACATTTCAGATGGTTGTAAATTACATTTGTTGTATTTTCTTCTTTAATTAATTTATATGTTTTATGCATACTATGGTAGCCGAAATTGTTGACCAAAGAATGAATTTCATGAGAAGTTCATTCATAAGAGTTTGGCTATGCAGGTTTAGTGATATAGTGATCATAGAAGGTTATACGCTAATCAAATAGGTGTTATTTCCGCCATGGTTTGTAGTATTATTCTCAAAGTAGTCAAACATAAAGTTTGCCCAAATTGATATCAGAATAGAAAGAATATATGTATAAAGATTATAAAATTCAAGTGCTAAGGATATTTCACTTGGCAATATGATCCAAGTGGGAGAATATTGGGATCCCGTCAAGTTGTAGCCCACATTGACAAGTGGCATCAATATGGTTCAAGTGGAACAATATTGGATCCCGTTTAATTAAACCTTGATCCTGTTTAATTAGAACCCACATTTTGACAAGTGTCACTTGTAAATTCTGATGATCACAAGGGCATTAAGATAATTCCACAGTAGTGAAGAGTTACCTTGATGGGGGGTGACTTTTCACGGGTAGATAGCTATAAATAGCATGTTAGACTCTTTCTCTAAGGCACGCATTAAGAGCTTTCTATCTAGAAGATCCTTCGCTAATCTCTGTCCAAATCAGAGCTATTTTCGGTTGATCGCACAGATCAGATTGCACACATCTCGAAATTTCAAGATGGATTTAGCGAGTCAAGGTGTGATTTATGATTCGTTAAGTTTAATTATTCCATCAGTAAAATAACTTTACACCTAGAGGAAATAACCTAAAAGGTCAAAGGGAAAGGGGAAGCACATAAAGTCTGAGAGGGGAGAGGGGAGAGGGGAGAGGGGAGATGGGAAGAGGCAGATCGGTCCAGCTTTGGGTCGTGCCAAAACCTAGCCCATCTACATTCCTCGAGCGGCCGAGCAAAATCAGGCCTGATTGTTACTATTGTGCATGTATCTTTTCTCTTGGTTTTCCTAATGCAAGGGTTTGCAGCCAACATATATTGTGACTAGTGGAGAATGGTGATCCCAACAGAGCAGAGCAGGGGTGTTGATTCTACCTATTGTAAGGGTGTTGATTCTACCTATTGTAAAATTGTCCGGCTCATATATCGATTTTTCATCCATTTAATAGAAAGGTTGAATTTGAGTTAACAAATCTTTGATCGGCTATATATCTGATCCAACCTATATCTGGTCCGGATCCAATCCGATTGCCGCTCCTACACCAAAACTCTAGCATGCCTAAGCCATAGAAACTTTCTACCATAAGATTCTGTTGAATTACTAAAAAAAATGATGAATGGAGTCCATGATATAGGTCCATTTGCACAATATAATTTTTTTCCCCTCGAGCAAGATGGATATGACACGATAGACTTAGCGATTCACGTTGAATGATTGGTACAAGAAAACTATTTTTAGGCCATAGGAAAAAACTATTTATTAAGTATGAATTTCGAAGTCTACTGCATATAGGGGTGGCAATCGAGTCGGGTCGGGCATAAACGGGTCGGGTCAGATTCAGGTCGGGTCAAAAAATCATAAACCTGAATCTGACCTGTTTATTAAACAGGTCAGAAATTACAACCCAAACCCGACCTGTTTATTAAATAGGTAACCCGACCCGACCCATTTAACATGTTTAATAAACAGGTCTATTTAAATAGTTCTTTTTTGAATTGTGACCCGTTTAAACACCCGTGAGGCGTGACCCGTGACCCGTTTAAACACCCTCCCCTCCCCTCTCCGTTCTTCCCTCACCCGTCTCCTCCAAGAGTCCAAGACCTCCTTCCTCAATCCTCACTCTTCCAGCGGCCCAGCCCGAAAACCCTTTCCCACTTCATCCGCCTGCCCCTCCGTTCGCCGATAGCGGCCGCCGCCCACCTCTCAGAAGCCCCGCCTCGGAAGTCGGAAGGTCCCATGACCCAACCGCGGCAAGCCCTGTGCCGTCGACGATCGACCCCCGCGTCTCCCTCCGCGGCCACCACTCCCTCCTCCGCTCCTCTGATGACTCCCGGATCTCGATGAAATCCTCCGACCTTTGGCGGCTTGGCCCCCTCCTCCGACCCGAGTCGTCGTCGAGTCCCTCCTCATCGACCTCCTCGGCATCATCGAAGGCCTGGTGTCTCCGAATCTTCTGCTTCTCCTCGGCATCATCGAGTCCCTCCTCACCGACCTCCTCTGCTCGCTTGTTCGCCGAATCTGAGGGGACCAAGGTGAAATCCCACAAAAAGGGGCGACGACCGGAGAGGCAATGGCCGGCTGCGTTCTTCGACGGAGGGGCGACGACAGAGGGAGGCAATGGTCGGCTGCGGTCTTCGACGGAGGGGCGACGGCCGGAGGAAGACCTTCGGGCTTCGGCGGCTCGGCAGCCGGGGGAAGAGAGGGAGAGATGGAGGAGGGAAAGAGGGAAAGAACCCGAGGGCTGTAGGGGGTTTCTCACTGTTTTCATCCGGTGATCTCATCTCCCCTCCCCTCCCAGCCATTGGATCTTAGCCTCCATCTATTTTATTTAGGATAAAATCAGGCCCAATAAGGCCCATATATTAAACAGGTTATATGGGTTAAACGGGTCAGATATCTAAAACCTGTATCCGACCCAATTAATAAACAGGTTAATCGGGTCAACCTGTTTACGACCCGAACCTGTTTAGGCCAAACCCGAACCTGTTTATGGCGGGTCGAACACGGGTCGGGTCATATTTTGCCACCCCTAACTGCATATTGTATTTTGTCTCGGTTGG
Source organism: Phoenix dactylifera (assembly GCF_009389715.1). NCBI lineage: Eukaryota > Viridiplantae > Streptophyta > Magnoliopsida > Arecales > Arecaceae > Phoenix > Phoenix dactylifera. The sequence continues at coordinate 22,341,536 of NC_052392.1, read as the reverse complement.
AGCAAAGTAGACCTAAACTGCATACACACACACACACACACACCTTCCTACGAGTAGCTAGATTGGAATTCTAGAACTCCAAAATTTGTTTTTTTTTTCTGAAAAAAAAGAGAATAAGCTTGTAGCCTTGTACAGACCACTCCATCATGAGAGGGAGATGATGCGGAGCAAGCTATGATTGTAGTTTGCTAATGTAGAAAATTGACAACAAAGTTTGGATGCTTATTTGAAATTGACATGCCTTTTCCTGGTAATATGATTAATTGTATGTCCTGTACAATGAGGGCTCATGGATGTTAGGTCTCTTTGCAATATTAGTTTGTTTTGATGGAAACAACATTAGCATGGTGTGAAACTTTCTAGACTAGCCCTACAGTTCCCCAAGCCTCTTATTTCTAAGGGTAGAGTGAGTCGGTGGGTGCGCGCGGCTTGCCTCGTTGATTTTCGATAGGGGCCGAGAGAGAGAGGGAGGGAGACGGGATGGCGGAGCGGGTGTCGTACCAGCGGTTGCCGAAGGTGCGGATCCGGGAGCTGAAGGACGACTACGTGAAGTTCGAGCTGCGGGAGACGGACGTGAGCATCGCGAACGCGCTGCGGCGGGTGATGCTGGCGGAGGTGCCGACGCTGGCGATCGACCTGGTGGAGATCGAGGTGAACTCGTCGGTGCTCAACGACGAGTTCATCGCCCACCGTCTCGGCCTCATCCCCCTCACCTCCGACGACGCCATGCGCATGCGCTTCTCTCGCGACTGCGACTCCTGCGACGGCGACGGCCAGTGCGACTACTGCTCCGTCGAGTTCCACCTCAACGTCCGCTGCGACTCCGACCAGACCCTTGACGTCACCAGCGCCGACCTCCGCAGCACGCTCCCCAACGTCTGCCCCGTCGACGTCGCCCACCGCGTCCTCGCCTCCGCCGACCCCAACTCCTACGACTCCTCCGACCAAAGGTAGCACAACCAAATCGCGCCTCTTCTCTTCTCTTCTCTCCTCTCCTCTCCTTTGATAGATGGATGGTGGCCACCGTTCCAAAACCACTCTAAACCCTAACCCTAGCTCGAACCCTTTCCCCCCCCCTTTTTTCCCTTTAAAAAATCATTCCTTATTAAACTAGTTCCCTTTCTTTCTTTTGTTTTATTGTTTTGGGGAAAAAATTGTATAGCTTGGAGCATTGGATATTACTTGTTGTCCTATTACGCCTATTTATTGGTTAGTTGAATCGAGATTCACTGATACCTCTTCTCTTTTCTAGCCCCCAGTGCTTAATAAACCCTAATTCGTATCCTTTACCTTTTCCATTTTCTAAACCACAACCAGATTCCAGGAAAAGAGATAAAGAATTGCAAACGTTGGATGGATTTGTGGTATTGTATTTATAATTAGCTCTGGAATGCTTAGACAGTGATAAGATATTGCGTAGTCTTGCTCGTGTGTTTCAGTTCTATTATAAGCACTGTATAATATGGTACATCTATTAACTTTAGGGGCATACTTATCGTGAAGTTGCGGCGGGGGCAAGAATTGAGACTGCGAGCAATTGCCAGGAAGGGGATTGGGAAGGACCATGCGAAATGGTCACCTGCTGCAACTGTTACTTTTCTGTATGAACCTCAGATTCATATCAATGAAGAGTTGATGGAAACTCTGACACTCGAGGAAAAAAGAGCCTGGGTTGAGAGCAGTCCTACAAGAGTCTTTGGCATTGATCCGAGTACCCAACAGGTGGGCTCCTCTTTACTTTTCAAGTTAACGTGTGGGAAAACTGCATGACTTCAGTTCTTTTCTCTCTTGTGAAATCAGGATTTTGGTGAGGTGTTTGGTGGTTATAATTTGGTATGGGCTGTTTATGGATGTCTTTGGGTCCCCTTGACAATTCTATGTGCTGCAGAGTTTTGCTTTGCCGTCGCCATGATGTTGAATTAAAACTCTTGCGAGTTCTTATTTTGAGGATGTTGGCGTCTTGATCTTTTAGTTTTGTAACTAGGCTTTGCAGATATTGTCTGCAGTAGGACTAACACATATCAAGGCTTCCTTGTTTGTATGGGTTTTGATAATTGTTGTAAATATGAGTTTCAATCATGCAATTATGCTTGTTGACCTTGTACAATATTGTCATTCATATAACTGTCTGAATGCCAGTATGTTCTTGCATTCATGTTCAGATCGAGGAAAATAATTGTTTGCATGGTATAAGATGCAGTGTTTAGACACAAAACAACTCATGTTCTGATACAACCATTGCTTGAAAATTTAGTTGGCAATTTTTTTTTTTGTTCCATTATCATGTTTTTGCTTACTCTCGCTCTTCTTGGGTTGAGGTATTACTGCTAGAAGAGTATATTAGTAACTATGGAGTGACTTGACAGTTGACCAAGCTGGCTGCACTGGGTGATGTCCTTTTTAGACAATTTGAAGAGAGTTTTAGGGAAATTATTAAAGTAGACAAAGGTGAGAAAAGGACACTACTAGGACTCAAAAATTAAACAAGTCTCCACATGCCAGTGCGGTCAGCAGTTATTGCCTTGAAACTATTTTTGAGGTTGCAAATGTGCCTCTCGGGGATTGTTGGAAGAAAACATTGTGATTACTCTCTGAAGCCAACTTTTTCAGTACTCATCTCCACAAAAACTCTTCCTGTTAAATAAGATTGTGGTAAGCAGGTAAATCATGGAGTCATTGAAAGTCATCCTCTATGGTCCACAAAGTCCATTTCGTTGGATTCGAGTGAAGAGGATCTCCACTTCAAGCTCCTTGAAAGTTTGATGTCCATGTCCTTGGCAAATGATAATGACCAGGCACGTCATATGGCATCCCAAGAGTCAACATTAGCCAACCATATTTTCTAGAACTAAAAGGAAGTAATTCAAAGTTCTAAATTCTGGAATGAATATTTAACATAGGAGGGCAAATGTTGGAAGCAATATGAGTAAGAAACGTAATGTGATGGTTGGGGCCTAGTTGATTCATGGCCTGTTTCCATATCTGTCATCCACTCCCAAAACCTAGGCACAACTTCCAAAGTTGTTTGTCACATGAATCAATATTTGTGGAACCAGGAATTAAGAAGGCCATTATTGTGCTGAAAGGCTTTGCAAGTTGCAGGCGTTGTAGTTCCTTATTTGACTTTTTCCCCAATGTTTCTCTTCAGCTGAAAGAATGTGGCTAAATTCAGAGATGGGCATAGTTGGGAGGCCCATGCTAAGGACAAATTTGGTCTTCAACCACAGGCTGGAGCATCCATGCCTAGATCATCCTTGTAGAAATCCTAAATAGGAACCAATTCGCAATGTTATGCAGCACGATGTCCCTATAGATGATCTGTATATGCATGGAGAAGAAATCCACTGCTTCTAACCCCTGTTCCCATATTACAATTGTACTCTAGAGAGGCCACAGGGGGTGGATGCAATGAGTTCATTATCACTGACATTAACTATTGAAGAGGAAATAAGACAAATGATTTTGTTGTCTTATATATGAATCTACAAATTGCTTTTTGTGTATCTGGTATATTGAGAAAGATGTATCAAGATTGCCAGTCATCATCATGCTCAATGAACTGATTATAGTTGCATTGATTTGTTGGTTTCAGATTTCATATTGGGAATTAGTTGCCCAGTCTACCAATGTTCATTTATAGTGGTGGATCATGAAGGCACTCCCAAAGCTTAGTTCATCTCGTTGTTGATATTCTACTTGAAATGTTCTTTTAGAAATATCGAAGCAAATCAATACTGGCTGCTGAATTTATCTAATGCCCATAGTGTTCGACATGGAAACTGAAATGGTTTATGCTTCTACTCCAATTGGCAATGACAACTATTAAGTAAGATATTCTGTTGTTAATCTCTGCCTATGACTCTATGAATATTGTGACAATTAATAAGAGCGTGGAATGTATATGATGTTTTGTTGGCTATGGACATAGCACCTTAGTAGGTTATATTAGAGGAGTTTAGGCTGTTTAGCCATGTCATAATAGCTGGATCTGGATAAGGCTTATCATCTACGGAAGAGTGAGCACACTCTTCTTAATTTATGTCTGTATAAGGACCCTTCACATTCTGTAAGCGTGCCTGTTTGTTTTGTCATTCATCATGCTCTTTCCTTACACATGGAATCTCTTATAGGCCCTTAAATACATGTTACCACAAATCCTCCAGTCCACATAAGGCCTTTTTTAACCTGTAACTACCTTAATGGCATCAGCTTTACATTATGTGCAATCAGCCCTATCAGGGGAATCATTAACATCATGGTCTGTGAATACATCCCATAAATTATGTGCTGCAGCATTTTATCTTCTCTGTTTACTTGTTAGAGTAAATTTGAAGATTCAATACAGGACCTCAGTTTGTTCTTGATCTGGGAATGGATTGGACAAGTTGCAATGCCAGGATTTGAAACATCACAGTTCATAGCTGAAGATCTTTAATTATTGACTTTTTTTTATCGTGAAGATGCCTATGATATTCTTCCTTGCATCTATTGAGTTTTATGCTTGACATATTATTTCATGTGGATGTCATTACATATGTTCATTGCAAAGCAGTAGGTTTTTGTAATACATCATAGGTCAATTTTCTTTTAAAGATGTTTAAGATTGCTGCAACTCAGGTATATAGGAACTGCTGCTTGGTTGTGTCCTTCTATGCTTTCCATACAGTTGCTTGCAGCTGAATGGACTTACACTGCATAACAATGAGTAATTTGATTACTTCTTGATAGGGGGTGGCAGAACTATTATCCTCAACAACAATGGTCCATTCAAATAGATCTAGCTTAAATGAAATATAGTGATCGTGCACAATTTTTCATGGTGTGGCCTATCATTTGAAACTCCAGATTTTGACTCCAATATTTGATTGTGGATCGCTCAATTTATGTATCAGGTGGTGGTGGTTGATCCTGAGGCATACACCTATGACCAGGAAGTGATCAAGAAATCAGAGGCTATGGGGAAGCCTGGACTCGTTGAGATATATCCAAAAGAAGATGGCTTTATCTTCACTGTCGAATCAACAGGTGCCATCAAGGCTTCCCAATTGGTCATCAATGCTATAGAAGTCTTGAGGCAGAAGCTCGATGCAGTTCGTCTGCAAGAAGATGATTCTGATTTTGGTGAACTGAGCGCACACCTTCATGGCGGAGGCTAATGATTATGGCTTCTTCAAGCTTTGCTGCTCTAGATGCAATATTTGCTACTATTATGTCAGTGTGAGACTAATCATGCCAGTATTGTAGTGTTTAAACTGTTTTCTTGCGATGCTACATAGGCAGTATGTCACATCTTTCTTAACCTTACTACATATAGCCTACTTGGGTACTGCACCACTGCTACAGTACATTCCTCATTTTTTGCCTCTTGCATCTCTAGTAATGTTGTTATGAGTCTGCTCTGACTGTTATCTTGGGCATGAAAATTCATATGCATGCATTCGTTGCATTTGTTGCTTCCTGATCGTGATGACTTCAGGAGCAGGTGAATACCAATTTGTTCAAGGCCAGTATCTTTTTTGAAGAGAAGATGGGCAATGCCATCAAAGTTTATGGAGATCATGAATTATAAAGGCGGGACCTGCATCCAAATTGGTACCCAAACCATGACCTGGTACCCAATTCCTGAAGACTTTGGACCAGTTAGTTCTTCAAGGCTATTGAGTGTATGAGAGGATTAATTTTAGATCATATCTTGCCTTGATCCTTATTTTATCTCGGCTTTCCAAGTGATGGAAGTTGGTGATTTGTTTATTGTGGCATGAGGTCTAATTCTGGAAGCAGTTTCCTTAACCGAAAATGTGGTGGAGCCAAGTAATAGTGGGATGTTGATAGGCTGTCTTCATAAAATGCTTTCAATGGTTCGTCCTCTTATATATTTAACTGCATCTAGATGAAGAAAGAGAGGCAAGAAGGGAATTCTGTTATCGAGTCAGGCGGGCATTGAACGCGGACCATATAAAGCACTAGTCTTTGTTAAATAAACACCAATGAAGGTATTGATGTTATTTATCAAGCTTGAACCTTGGTATTAATACAAGGTAGATCAAATTCTAAGCCTTTCAGAGATTGTCTCATCTTTTTGATTATAGGAGTTTACCCCGAAAAAAAAAATGTTGGTTGCTTTGAAGAGGGCAATTGGTGTTGCTGATTTTTTTCTTTGATGTCAGACGTGTAATATTATCCCTGTGAGACCTTTGCCCAGTTAAATTATGATCTATGTCCAAGGTAAAGCCTCATACTTTGTTATGCATTCATCTGAAAATCAGTTTTTGGTAAGCTTGCAAGGGTAAAACTAATCAGCAGCTCAGGATCTCACTGCAGAAGCTGTTAAAGCATGAAACGATAACTATGTAACAATATCGAGTGACTTCATCTCTCTCTCGAGAATAAAAAAAAAAAAAGCGACCTTTTTGCAATAAAAACAAAGCTGCATTTGCTCTTATTAGTACATTCATGGCAGTTTTTTTTGGGTACAATAGAGGAGTCAGAGACTGAATAGAATTACATAGCGAGCTAATAGCAACATAAGGGAGTATATCATAGACGCAAAAGAGATGAGTAACCAACCAGCGACAACCATAAGCGCCTGCGACAAGAATTCGAGTCAGGGATAGAGGAAGAAAGTCGTGTTGCAGCTGAGGGCATAAGAGGCCTCCCTAGTGCCCTGAATGAGTCATACTAACCTCCTGATGTTGCTGAAAACAACCTAATGACAGAGATGATGGAGGCTTGTCTTGCCAAATCTGCAGGCATTGAGACAGAAGACTGAAGAAAGTCGCCTGCTCCTTGCTGACCATAATAACCATGTCAAATACGCGCACATAGCTTGAGCCTGCCATCTCTACCTTTGCCTCGAACGTAGAGTGCTTTAGGGCCGGCAAAGAATGTGGCACAAACTGGCTGCTGCAAATATGACATGAGTTGGTTCCAGCACTGGACGGCAAAAGGACAAGCCACCATTACATGATTCAGATCTTCAATACCATCTGCAGAGAGACCACAATAAAGATTGGCACCAGATAACAAACCCCTCTGAAATAGAATTCTCATTGCATGGAAGTCGCATCCGTAACAACTTCCACCAAAAAAAAACATAGAAAACAGACCCTCATTGGTACAGTCAACTTCTACACCTTTAGGATAATCTATTATAGCCCCAGGCAAGCTGTTCTGACCATGAATGTTGCGTCGAAGGAATTCTGCACCCCTAGTGTTAGACAATAAGAGGTGAATGAGAAAATAGGCTCCAAAGTGACCTACTTGAAAGGTTGCTTCTTAAAAGAAATGTGTCTCTTCAAAAAGAGATGCATCTATTCATTTGTATGGATGCATCTTTTTATTGCATCTATTCATTTGTATGGATGCATCTTTTCATTTAAAAGACATGACTATTCGTAAGGATGTATCTTTTTATTTGAATAGAAAAGATATACCTCTTCATTTGGTGTCTGTTCTGAAAAATCACCATGAACTCTATAAATAGAGTCTTCCTCCAACCATTTTACACACTGAATTTTTCAATTCATCTAGTTCTCACATTCTAGAGTTTTTAGAGAGCATTAGTGAATTCATTCAAAGAGAGTACAAAAACTCAATTTTTGGTTTGCCGTACGAACAACCTGGTGTGCTTCTTTTGTTTGTGAAGATCATTGTATCCTAAGATGCAGATGCTCAAGAGATCCAAAGCATCTGTGTGGAGGGCGAAATTTATCTTAAAGACATAATGTCAAACACTAGCCTTGATCTTACATAGTTGAATCTTTATTTAAGATTAGATTTATTTTCATTGATTTATTATTCAATTTATTTTATAAATTCACAATACACACAAACCACACCTGGTTCAACATTTCAGCTGAAAGGGAGGAAGCCAATATGTGGGTGTTCCATTCCTTGTTAGGTGTCAAGAAAAGTATTGACAGGAAGATCCAAGCAGTCAGCCTCTATATTGATCTACATAGGCCAGTGACTTAAGGAATGGATAGTCCCTCCCGAACCAACGGTCCACATATATTGAGATTAAGTCAAATATCCATATTGGCATAGCTTATTCGGTATACGGGAGCAACATCTTGGCCTCCTATAAGAAATACCAAGGTTGCTGCTAAGGAGGACAGGCCCAATCCTCCTCCGTCTTTAGAAGAACATAAAATCTCCCAAGCAATAAGATGAAGGCTTCTTCTATCAGATGGATGACCCCATAGAAAGGCTCGGAATTCCTTTTACAAGTTAAAGCATGATTGAAACAGCCACATAAAGGCAAGACATTGGTACAGAGGACAGCACAGCCTACAGAAGGGTGTGCATATACCCACTAATATCTTAGTTTTGCTGCCACTTTGTCCGATAAGTAATTGTAATGAGCAGCTTTCAATTTTGAACCCAATAATATTGGAATACCAAGATATTTCCATACCCTATGCATAACTGACATAGGAATCATGCTCTGAATTTGTCTTTTGATATTAGTAGGTGTGGAGGGACTAAAACTAATATGGGATTTTGCAACATTAATAGCTTGACCTGAGTAATGGATGTAAGCCTCAAGAAGTATCTCTAAAACAATTAGACTCTTAACAGAAGCCCGAGCCCACCAAGAGACAATCATTTGCAAACGATACGTGAGAAAGAAACTAGGATCCTCCTGATCTCGGTTGATAAATATACAATAATTTACTCCCAACAGCATCATGCAAAATCCTGGAGAACATCACGGAGTCGAGAATAAGTAAATAAGGAGATTGCCTCGGGCCACACAAAGTGTGAAACTAAGAGGTAGGAGACCCATTTATCAATAAAGCATATTTAGGATGCAAAATACGAGCCCGGATCCATTGTATGAACCGATCATGAAACCCATATTGAATCAACACCCACAATAAAAAACTCCACTGAATCAAGAATTTATAACATATATATCATGCAAGGTGCCGCACTTTAGACTCTAGATAAAGGTCTAACCAATGACCCATAGCAAACATTGTATCCAATCTTTTTCCAGACTCTGGCCAAACCCAATCTATTGTTGCACCAAGTAAATTTAGAACTCTGGCCGAACCCAATCTATTATTGCACCAAGTAAATTTAGGACCTGAAACCCTAAATCGATCATCAAACCCAAAGTGCTAACAAAGGCCCTCTGAATCTTCAGCTTGTAGAAAACAATTAAAGTACTCCCTCGTAAGCAAAATGGGAAGCCTTAAGGACAACATTCGGCAAAACATTCTGTATAAATCGACGTTGTATCCGACGGGTGGTAGCATACACGACACCCATAACCCATGCACATAAGACCCTTGTGAGGAGTGATTACACCACACACCAATTGCCTATCTGTGTGGATAAAATTAAGATCTTTCCGCCATGATATGATAATATCCCCAGACAGACCTACCGAAAGCACCATATATATACATCCCATAGAGGCAAGGAGTCTCCACAATACAACAAAAAGAAGGCTGATGCTGTTATCACCATGGGAATATTGTGTGAGGATTTTGTCACCATACTATGAAATAAAATATATCATTGTAATTCTGGTAGATATTCATAGTGCTGGAATCAATAGAGTTTGGGGTAGGCAGAGGGCTAGTTATTGTCATAGTTAAGCCAGCCACTAAACAGGTAATAGAGTTGTATTTGTTTGGACTTTAAATCAAATTCATCAGGTAGCTAAAAATTATTTTTGGATGGGTTGATAGGGCTGGAAACTTTACTGTTGTTTCACGGATTCTAGGTGGTCCAGGGAACAAGGGTAAACATGCAAGTTGGATAAATGGGACGAGTGCCGAGACCAAGAATGTTCCCTACCAAAAATCTCCTACCATTCTTTTAATCAAACTTGGCATTGTAGAATCTTGTAATTATATTTCTAGGTTCTAACGCCAATCCAAGCAACATATTTTTCACATCGAACCCCCAAAAAGTAAGATTGTTTGGATCCTAATTCCTGCTGGTAATCTGCATCTTGGCACATATAATATATAAGATAGAAAACATAAAGATCTATCATCTATGCTAAAAGAGAAAAATGGAACAATATATGGTACAACTAGCTTTAAATGTTGGAAATTTTCTGAAGACGTTTTGTTTTCTGGAGAAACAGATGAAATGTCCAAGTACAATCTATTTTGATACACCAAAAATGAAAAAACAGAGAGAGAGAGAGAGAGAGAGAGAGAGAAATTACCATCTGAAAAATTGAATATTCTATGCTTCATTTGCTAATCCCAAATTTTGAAGTTTCTGAGGAGTGTGTGCATGTTTGTACGTGTCTTTTTATATTTATCCTGTTATTCTTTCGCATGCAATTGTGATCGCAGAGGAGGATATGCCAAAAATCTGACCATCGGTGATGGGAGCTCCCTTTGTACGAGTGCATGAGACGGCACTTGCTGAATCGCAATCATCTTTCTTTCCGAGAGGACTTGAAGCCCAACAGAACACTTCCGTGCTGTTGGGCCCATTAAGTCTGGCTTCAAGCCCAACAGAAAGTCCTAGTACCCTTCCTCACCTCCCCTGTTTCTTTACACCCAACAATCCATAAGAGTTTCCTTACAAAGACTAATTAGCATTAGGACTAAAACTGAATCGGATATGAATTGGATATCAGTATCTACATTTACAAATCAGATATTAGAGGCACGTATATATATATATATATATATATATATATACGGATATAAATTAGATAGTTAAACTTTATGACTACAAAATCAAATATATTACTAGGTAAATGGTAAATAAAGTTAATAGCATGTTACTATGGTTATATATATTTTTAAAAATTTCATTAGTAGTATATTTAGATAGGATAGTTGTCTATCTATATCTATATCTATTGTTCTTTGACGGATATAGGTATAGATACGGATATTAGTAGAATGCTCAAATTTCTACTCATAATTGAATAGATTTGAATGTGAAAACGGATCTGGACGAATGTTTTCCATCCACTTTTATTCCTAATTGACACCATCAGTTTTATCTGTTTGGATGACCGACCGGCTAATCCTTGTCATACTTCTTTCACAAGTTGGGAGGTACTAAGATTTGAGGCGAAAGAAATTACCCATTGTTACGGGGGAACTTAGCCACCATGCCCCACGTGACCGGCACGCGCGCCCAGGAAGACTACGGCAGCCCCTTGATCCAGCAATCCGACCCCGAGTCGGACATCTTCGTCTCCGCAGCCCGACCCCGAGTCGGCTGTCCCTTGATCCAGCAATCCGACCCCGAGTCGGACATCTTCGGCTCCGCAGCCCGACCCCGAGTCCGCAGCCCCTTGATCCAGCGATCCGACCCCGAGTCGGATATCTTCGTCTCCGCAGCCCGACCCCGAGTCGGACATCTCTCGATAACGACAGGCTATTCCCCAGAGGCACGCCGCAGCCTCCTGCTCCACTACTCCCTGCAACGGTTGTATCTGGCGCTGCTCCACGATCTCCTGTAACAGCCGTACAAGGCGGAGCTCCACTACGCCCTGTCATGGCCGTACCCAGCGCTGCCCCACGACGCCCTGTAACGGCCGTGTCAGTGGCAACTCCATCGTGCCCCACGATGACGAACCCCCCTGAAAGACCCCCCAGCCTGGTATATATGCGGCTGGGGGAGGAGGGGGGGTAAGCAAGAACTTCCAGTGCATTCTCTTACTTGCTACTATTATCTCTCCTTCTCCTCCAATCTCCTCTGACTTGATCGTCGGAGGGCCCCCACTACCCCAGTGGTGGTGCGAGGCTTGCTTGCAGGTTTCCCGGTGGAAGGTGGAGCGCAATCAACACCAACCAAGGCAACTCAAACGGAACCCCGTTCACACCGCTGTGCCAATCGTTCTCGATTTGGACCACCAGCAACAGTTGGCGCTAGAAGGAGGGCCCGAATCTCAGAGCGATCGTAATGGCACGGCGAGGTGGTCGTGGAGCTTCCAATGCCTCCGGTCGCGGGGCCTCTCGCGCCTCCGGCCGGGAGGCCGCTGCGTCTCCAACACATTCTCAGCAACACTCCACCGTTCCACCCCCCATTCAGATGGTCGAAGCCGCTCAGTTCGACCAGTTAGCCCAGCAGGTTCGCACCCTCGCGGAGGCAGTGCAGAACCTGCAGGGTGTGATGTCTCGGGCGCCGCAGCGGGCCCAGGAGCCGCTGCTCCCTGAGCGCTCACCTGTCCTCCTCAACCCGCGCTCCTTCCTCTCCCATGGGGAGGAGCGCCGGCGCGAGGAAGATTCTCGAGCACGGTCCATTCTGCCGGGACCTTCCCATCGGAGCTGCGCGGGGTACGAGAGGCGGGCCCAGGCGCGTTCCCAGACCCCCCAGTCCTCAAGGAACCCGCGCTCCAGTCGGTCCCCCTCTCGGTGCTCCTTGTCTCCCACCCATCGGTCGCGCTCCCTGGACCGGCGGGTGGACGATCTCCACCGACAACTCCAGGTCCTGAAGGGCCACTCCAAAGATCCCTTCGCCGACTTGGAGATCTCCTCCCAGCCGGCGCTTGCCTCGAGGATCCTGCGGACCCCGAATCCGCCGGGGTTTAAAATGCCGGCGATCGAGCCCTATGACGGGGCGGCGGACCCGCGGGATCACGTCGAGAGTTTCAGGACCCTTATGCTCCTCCACGGAGCATCAGATCCTCTCCTCTGCAAGGCCTTCCCGGCGACCCTCCGTGGCCCGGCAAGGGCGTGGTTCGCCGGCTTGGAGGCTAACTCAATCCAGTCCTTCGACCAGTTTACTCGCCTCTTCATCACCCATTTCGCCGTCAGTAGCCGGCGGCGACTGGTCTCCGACTCCCTCTTTGATGTCCGGCAAAACGAGGGAGAAAGCTTGCGGGATTATCTTACCCGCTTCAACAAGGCTACGCTGGAAGTCCGGAACCTGAGCCAGGAGGTGGCTCTTTCAGCCCTGAAGCGTGGCTTCCGAAAGGGCAGACTCACCTTCTCCCTGGACAAACGCCTGCCGCGGAGCTTCCCGGAGCTGTTGTCCCGGGCGAACCAGTATGCGGACGCCGAGGAGGCGGCCGCCCACCGGAGCAAGGAGGCCGCCGAGATCCCTCCAAAGCTCGGGAAGAAAAGGCGAAAAGAGGCACGCCAGAGGAGGAGCCCGACGCCTCAACGTCGGCGCAGAAGCCTGTCGCCGGCGAGGAACCACGGCGCCCTACGCCCTCGTTCTCCGCCCCGACGCTTCAACCGGTACACTCCTCTCCTGACTCCCCGGGCCCAGATCCTCATGGAAATCAAGGGGCGGGAGGACCTCCCGGTCCCGAGACAGATAAAGAAGATTCCTGGGAGGAGGCCCTCTCGGGCGTACTGTGAGTACCACCGGGACCACGGCCACGACACCGAAGACTTCTTCCAGCTTCGGGACGAGATCGAGGCTCTCATCCGCCGAGGGCGTCTCGGTCGATATGTGAACGACCGACGTCCCCCCGCAGACCCGCGTCCGGCCGACCCAGCCCCTCAGGAGCCTCGGGAGCAGAATCGACCCGTCGCGGGCGTGATCCACACTATCACTGGGGGCTGCCCCCGGCCCGAGAGGAATGCAGGGGGCTCGACTGAAGCGTCAGGGGCAGCCGTCGCAAAGAGGCAGAGGGTCGGTAATGTAATCACTTTTTGTGATGAAGATGTAAAGGGGGTTCAGACCCCCCACGATGACGCCATGGTGATCTCCCTCACTATGGCAAATTATGATGTAAAGCGTGTTCTTGTGGATAGTGGAAGCTCAGCTGATATTTTGTTTTACGAGGCCTTCCAAAAGATGAGCTTGTCCAGACAATTGTTGCACAAAACATCCACCCCCCTCATAGGATTCACTGGTGACGCTATCTCGGCCAAAGGTGTCGTTGAGCTGCCTGTGACTGCGGGCGTTGCACCCGCAGAAGCCACGGTGCGGCTCGGGTTCTTGGTCGTCCGTGTTCCCTCGGCCTACAACGCTATCCTCGGACGATCCGGACTGAACGCCCTTCGCGCGGGTGGTCTCTACGTACCACTTGCTCATGCGGCTCCCCACGGCGGCCGGGATTGGAGAGGTCCGAGGTGACCAACTGACCGCAAGGCAATGTTTCCTAGCAACTCTCAAAGGGAAGAAGCCTGTAGAAGCCTTAAGCGTCGAGTCCCTCGACGCCAGAGACGAGGTGGCCTTGCGGCACGGGGAGCCGGCCGAGGGTGTGATCGAAGTTCCCCTCGAGGAAGGTCGCCCGGACAGGACGATCCGGGTCGGCGCCAATCTCGACCTGGGAGCTCGGGCCCGGTTGGTGGAATTCCTCCGAGCCAATGTCGATGTGTTTGCCTGGTCGGCGGCCGATGTACCTGGGATCGACCCGGAGGTCATTTCTCACGCCCTCAACGTCGACCCGACCCACCGACCGGTAAAACAGAAGAAGAGACACTGTGCCCCGGATCGGATCCGAGTGGTCGACCAGGAGGTAGACAAGCTCTTGGAGGCAGGATTCATAAGGGAGGTCAGCTACCCCGAATGGCTGGCAAATGTCGTACTTGTCCGGAAGGCGAGCGGAAAGTGGAGGATGTGCGTCGACTACACCGACCTGAACAAGGCATGCCCCAAGGATAGCTTTCCGCTTCCGCGGATAGACCAACTGGTCGACGCGACTTCCGGATATCAGCTGCTGTCTTTCATGGACGCCTTCTCCGGCTACAACCAGATAATGATGGCTCCACAGGACGAGGAGAAAACTGCCTTTATAACAGACCGGGGGCTGTACTGTTACAAGGTAATGCCCTTCGGTCTGAAGAATGCTGGCGCCACTTACCAGCGCCTCGTCAACAAAATCTTCAAAGAACAAATTGGCCGGAACATGGAGGTGTACGTGGACGATATGCTGGTGAAGAGCCGCCATGCAGACCAGCACATCGCGGATCTGGAGGAGACTTTCGCCACCTTGTGGAAGTTTCACATGA